>NC_052155.1:184674490-184996580 GCF_902713615.1 Scyliorhinus canicula | reverse complement strand
AAAGAGGGTGAGGGGGGGGGAGAAAGAGGGTGAGGGGGGGGGAGAAAGAGGGTGAGGGGGGGGGAAGAAAGAGGGTGAGGGGGGGGGAGAAGAGGGGAGGGGGGGGGGAGAAAGAGGGTGAGGGGGGAGAAAGAGGGTGAGGGGGGGGTCACTCCATGGCCCGGGGAGTGGTTCGCCCATGGGAGGGGTGTTTATTGTGTTATGGGCTGCGCGTGCGCACTGCCCCCCCCCCCCCCCCAGGAAGCCCCCCTCCCGGGGGGGGGGGGGGGGGTGTGACGGTTGCTGACCCCACAGCACCGGTCCCCCGGCTCCTTACAAACAGTGGGAGCCTGAGCGCGGCCGCCGGGCCACATTCCCGGCCCCGAGGAGCAACCGCCGCCGCTGACCCATTCTCCCCCTCCTCAACCCAGCGGAACCGCTTCACCTCCCCCCTCGGGCCAGCTGACATACCCAACTCCCCGAGACCATCCGGGCCGCATTGTCCTCCCGATTCTCGACGCCGCTCTTTAATTAATCACTCATTATTTAGATTTTCACTGGGGAGGGATGGCGGTGCAGACGGCCTGACGTCATCGGAAAGCGACGCTGCCGTAAACCGGATTGCCCTCCGTTTTTGTTTCACCACCACTACCGCCAGCTTCCCCCCCCCCCCCGGGCAAACCTTCTCCACCCCTGGCCCGAGGGAACCTGCTGGACGAGCGGGAAAACACAGTATTGAAGTCGGGAGACGACTGGGTCACAGCGATGAAACCTGGATCAGAAGCAAGTTACTTGTCGTGAGGCGTGTCGCAAAACGCCAGCTGGAGTGCCGTCACTGGTGGCGGTAGGTGAGGCTGCTGCCGCCCGCCAGGAGGTCTTCATCCGCCTTTCAGCTTTTAACTTCGTTTTCTAATTGTAGTTATGAGGTGGAATGTGCTGCCGAAAAAGGTAAAAGGATGGCAGCAGATTGGGCACAGACACAGAGGAGAAGCGTAAGGGCAGTGGGGAGGGAGCCTAATGGCAGCTCTTGCAGAGCCAGCACCATCCGGGCTTCACACTACTGTATTAGTTTTATTCCTTATCAAGAGTTACAAAGCCAGAGCTCAGAGTGTGGACGGGGGCAAACTCCTAATGCAGTCCTGGCCGGCACCAAAACCCAATTAAAATTGAATCCAATTCGTGGTCTCCGTACAAGAGAGACATGCCAGATCTAGGTATTAGCCAAATGGCCGAGAAGATCACACTGCTATTATCCTAATGGAGTTTTCCTTCTGTTCTTGCGCGACGCTGCCCAGTCTTAGATTTTTTTTTGGTGCCGCATTGAGCAAGGGCTTCATTCAGATCTAACTTTCGAAAGGCGAGTTGTTTTTAAATCCACGTTTCAGGCAATATAAATCAACTAAATAATTTAATATACATTTGAATTTCCTGCATCAGGAGTAATGCACAGCGATAATTGGATTGCTCTGCAATCTCTGCTTTTTGTTCCTCATAGAATTTTATGCAAAGTTCAGGTGGCACAGTACAACCTTCCTGTAAGTTGCTCAATGAGTCAAAGCTCAAGTGTTTTGCCTCTAAATGGACGCATGTAGCAATATAAAGCTATAAAGGATGATTTAATGATGTGGAGATGCCGGCGTTGGACTGGGGCGAGTACAGTAAGTCTTACAACACCAGGTTAAAGTCCAACAGGTTTGATTCAAACACAAGCTTTCGGAGCGCAGCTCCTCACCTGAGGAAGGAGCTGCGCTCCGAAAGCTCGTGTTTGGATGATTTAAAGCTTTCTTCCAACAGTACAGCACTGGCTGATAGCTGTGCTGTTCATCCTGAAAATGGGTGGAGTCTGCATCAAAGTGGACTTTTGGTGCTGCATTTAACTTTGTTACAGGCCAATGAAGCTTTCTGGATTTCAGCAGCTTTGGATAAAATACCAATTTCTGCCACACAACGTTTGCAGGGTTTAGATAACCATTACACACTAGGCTGCTCATCATTGTTGGGAAAGCATACAAATAACTGCTGGATCTGCTTGCTTTATTAAATTTGACACCAATGAAACACAAATTGAAAACCTAGTAAACAAAGGATCAACCATATTCTGAACAATATGAAAAAATACCTTGATGTTCAACGTCAATAATAAGTATCAACGTAGTGTTTGTGCTGAATTGTAAATCATGGCCACTACATTTGCTTTATTTACCGTTCCAGTATGTTCTTTACTGTGCAAGGTACATGGAAGTAAATGGCAGGCAGGAAACCACCAGCTGGCCAGTTCAACTTACTTAAAGGCCAGGACATTATAACTGCACACTTAGTCATGTAATGTCCCTGGAGGCAAAAACAACACCAAGGCAACGAGGGGGATAAACTCCCCTCTGAAAATGATATGGACAGGTGCTACAAAGAGTAGAATGAGATTTAAATTAAGTATCGGTTACAGTTGCACTCTGAAACATTGTATTTATTGTAAACTACTTGAGGTTTTTTCTAAACTATCTTGCAGATGAATGCCAAAAATCTAGTTTGAGCTATGATCTTTTCAGATGTCATGTTTCAATGTATATCAATATCCTGTTTTCTGGCTGTAAAAAAAAGCTGTAAATATTTCAATTGAAAATTTGCAATTGTATTCAGAGCCTTAAGCACTGGAGGGAGGGAAGTAATATGGGAAGTTGTGATTCAAGTAAAGTTTAGAAACATTTCTGTAACAGCAGTGCTTCCTTTAAATAATTTCAATTGTAAATCTGTTGCAGCATTTGTTTAGTTTTACTTACTGTTCTGGGTTTATTTAATAAAGGGATCCAAACTTTCTACTGCCAGAGAAGCTATAAACCAGCTTTGCTGCATGTTCATGTAGCTGTATTTACAAATAGCAGACCCAAATGTGTTAATTGTTTTACAATGTTTTATCACGTGCCATGGTATTTAGTTATATTTGCACTGTACCCAGCTGCAATCCAATCTTCCTGTTTTGCTGCACAATACATTTTACATTAAATTTTCCAAAAACTATTTTCAAATTACTTGACTGCTTTTACGGCAAACAGCAAATGATGACTGCTTACCAAAGTGCAGCTAAATGAACAGTTGAAATCCAGCAGTCCAATTAAGGTGTTTGCTGCAGGAAAGGGCCATAAACCAAAGAATGTGGAAGATCTTACAGCAGATGGAAATTTTTTAATACTCTATTAGCATAGTTAGCAGGATGTGTAAATAGTTTGAAAAACTGGAAAATTGACTTCCGTCTTGTTCACTTGATATAGGTGGCAATAAAGGTAAGAATCCAGAATTTTTAAAATCTAAACTAGTTTGTTTGTTAACTATTTTGCTCAGATACTAAAGTGGCTGAATTTTCAGTGTCTTTTGAAAAGGGAGGATAGGATGAGGTACTTATGACCACAAGAGCCAGCACAGGCTTGACATTGTCCAAATTCTGTGTTGAAAGATTTTATGGTAAAAGTGAGTGCAGCTAAATAAATAATCTCCAAACCAAAAAATGACCAAACAAATGGAACATGCAAAGAATACAGTATATTGCAGTTCCTATTAGCCTGATAGTGGGTAGAAATTCTTCAGTTTATACTTTATTCTTTACATAAAATTACAAAATATGGCTTTTAACAAGATAATATGGCAAAACTTTTAGTCCAACTGTATAAACTTCATGTTCTGGTAGTATATATTTACATTCAAAAGGATTAAATCAATGGAAAAGCTGATTTTACATTCTATGTTACAAACATTCAAAATACAAAAACTTGAAGAAGTGATGGGAACAAGCACAAGGTAAATCTATTTGCAATCAAAGTTCAAGATTGACTTAACTTCCTCACTTCATTTTCCATTTCCTATAGGACAGGGAAAAAGAAAAAAAACATCCAATGACATTCAATTATCGTACCCGATCCATAAGACTCGGTCCATCAAGTCTGCCCCGCCATTCAATGAGATCATGGCTGATCTGATAATCCTCAACTCCATCCTCAATTCCCTTACTGATGAACAATCTGCCCATCTCAGCCTTGAACATACTTAACAACCCAGGGCCTCCACAGCTCTCTGCGGTAAAGAATTCCACAGATTCACTCTCATCAGAGAAGAAATTCCTCATGTCTTAAATGGACGACCCCTTACTCTGAGATTATCCCCTCTGGTCCTAGACTCTCCCACAAGAGAAAACTCAGCATCTACCCTGTCAAGCCCCCTGAGAATCCTATATGTCTCAATAAGATCTCTCCTCATTCTTCTAAACTCCAATGAGTACAGGCCCAATCTACTCAACCTCTCCTCATAAGAAAATCCCTCTGTACCAGAGATTAACCTGATGAACCTACTCTGGACTACCTCCAATGCCAGTATATTTTTCTTTAGATAAGGGGACAAAAACTGTTCACAGTATTCCAGGTGTAGTCTAACTGGTGCCTTGGTAGTTTTAGCAGGATTTCCCTATTTTTATACTCCATTCCATTTGCTTCCCAATTAGTTGCAAGCTAGCTTTTATGATTTGCCCTGTGCTCCAAAATTCTTCTTACCGAAGTGTATAACTTCACATTCTCCTTCATTATGTTCCACCTGACAAGTTTTTGCCCACTCACCTAGCCTGTCTACATCCCTCTGTAGACTCTGTCATCCTCATCACTTGTCTTCCCACCTATTTTCATGTCATCCGCAAACTTGGAAATCATTTCCCTCATCCAAGATATTCATATATATTGAGAATAATTGTGGCCCCAGCACGGATCCCTTTGGCACTATTCTGGTTGCAGGTTGCCATCCTGAAAATGCCCCTCTTATCCCATCTGTCTTCTATCAGTTAGCCAATCCTCTATCCATGCTAATATCCTACCCCCTGAAACCATGGGCTATCCTCCATGCTAATATACTACCCGTAACACCATGGGCTCTTAAGTAGTTTTGTGTGAGATCTTATTGAATGCTTTTTGGAAATCCAGGTGTATTACATCTACTGATGCACCTTCATCTATCCTGTTATCACCTCAAAAAGTTCTAATAAATTGGTGAGGCACGATTTCACCTCCATGAAGCCATGCTTACTCTGCTTCATCATATTATGCATTTCTAAATGTTCTGCTATTACAGCCTTTCGAAACAGTAAGAAGTCTTACAACACCAGGTTAAAGTCCAACAGGTTTGTTTCAAACACGAGCTTTCGGAGCGCAGCTCCTTCTTCAGGTGACTGGAGAGGTATGATCCAGAAACATTTATATAGACAAAGTCAGCGATGCTGGACAACGCTTGGAATGCGAGAATTTGCAGGTAATCAAATCATTACAGATCCAGAGATAGGGGTAACTCCAGATTAAGAGGTGTGAATTGTCTCAAGACAGAACAGTTGGTGGAATTTTGCAAGTCCAGGCCAGATGGTGGGGAGTGGATGTAATGCGACATGAATCCAAGATCCCGGTTGAGGCCGCACTCATGCGTGCGGAACTTAGCTATAAGTTTTTGCTCGGAAATTCTGCGTTGTCGCGTGTCCTGAAGGCTGCCTTGAAGAACGCTTACCCGGAGATCCGAGGCTGAATGCCCTTGACTGCTGAAGTGTTCCCCGACTGGAAGGGAACATTCCTGCCTGGTGATTGTCGCACGGTGCCTGTTCATTCGTTGTCGCAGTGTCTGCATGGTCTCGCCAATGTACCACGCTTCGGGGCATCCTTTCCTGCAGCGTATGAGATATACCAAATTCTCGCATTCCAAGGATTGTCCGGCATCGCTGACTTTGTCTATATAAATGTTTCTGGATCATATCTCTCCAGTCACCTGAAGAAGGAGCTGCGCTCCGAAAGCTTGTGGTTGAAACAAACCTGTTGGACTTTAACCTGGTGTTGTAAGACTTCTTACTGTGCTCACCCCAGTCCAACGCCGGCATCTCCACATCAGCCTTTAGAAAGGACAACGACAGAAGTTAAGCTAACTGGCCTATAGTTACTTGTTTTTATCCTCTGGGACTTTCCCAGAATTTAAAGATGCTTTGAAGATTATCAGTGCCGCCACAATCTGTAGCTACTTCTTTTAAGATCCTAGGATGCAACCCATCAGGTCCAGGGGACTTAATGGCCTTTAGTCCTAGTTTCCCCGTGATTGTTATTGTATGAATTCTCTCCTCTCTCTTTCCTCCCCCCCCCCCCCCCCCCTCCCGATTATTTAATATTTCTGGAATGTTATTAGTGTCTTCCATCATGAAGAATGATGCAAAGTATTTGTTTAACTCCTCTGCCATTTCCTGGTTTCCCATTATATTTCCCTAGTCTCATTCTGTAAGGGGCCTATGTTCACTTTGGCCTCTCTCTTCCTTTTTATATATTTAAAGGAGCGCTTGTTATCCATTTTTATATTACTGCTAGTTTATCTTCCTGTGTTTTGGTCACCGTTTGTTGTTTTTTAAAAAACTTTCCCAATCCTCTGGTTACCAGTAATCTTTGCAACATTATGTTTTTTTTCCAGTTTAATACTATCCTTCACTTCCTTGGTTGATTTATCCCCTTCTGAAAATCCTTCTTCCTCACTGGGATATCTTTGTTGTAAGTCATGAACTATTTACAGAAATGTACTGCCTTTTTTACATGCTCTTATTATCTCCTGATTTATTCTCGGTCCAACAATATTTTGGGGTTTATATACTACTCCCACCAGTGTCTTCCCCATGTTATTTCTTACCTCCACACAAGGATTTTACAGCTTCCGACTAAGATAATCTTTTGCTGTTGTACTTATTCCATCTTGTACTAACAGTTACCCACACTTTCCTTCCTCCCTGCCCTTACGAAAAGTCACATACCCGAGTATTTAGTTCCCAGGTATAATCTCCCTGTAACCACGACTCAGTAATGACTAGAAGAGCATACCCATTAACCTCAATTTGTGCTGTTAATTAATTTTGTCCTGAATGCCACATATCTGCATTTAAGAGCCATTCATTTTGCCCTGTTGTTATGTTTTCCCTTTTTGACCCCATTTGTTGCATTTTATTTACCGTTGTATACACCATCCTTTCCTGTCACACTCTGGGTATCATTATCTGAATAGCCACCATGTAATGTTGTCATATCCTTTTGCTTTGTAAGCCTACATATCCCATCTACAGAACCATAACCATCCCCCGCCTCCCACAAACGTAGTTTAAAGCCCTCTTTCCCAAGTTGTGCGGTTTGCATGAACTCTGGTCCCAGTTCAGATGTAAGCTATCCTAAAGCCAGTGCCCCACAAACCAAAACCCACTTCTCTCACACCTGTCTTTGAGCCACGTATTCACGTCCTAATTTTACACATGCCTCGGGTAATAATCCAGAGAATATAACCTGGAAGTTCAGTTGTTTAATTTAGTGCCTAGCTCCTCAAACTCTCTTGTGCAGAACCTCTTTCCTTGTTTTCTTTTATTAAGGGGCAATTTAGCGTAGCCAATCCACCTACTCGGCACATTTTTTTGGGTTGTGGGGGCGAAACCCACGCAGACACGGGGAGAATGTGTAAACTCCACACAGATAGTGACCCAGAGCCGGGATTCGAACCTGGGACCTCAGCGCCGTGAGGCAGCTGTGCTAACCACTAGGCCATCGTGCTGCCCTCCTCTTTCCTTGTTCTACCTATGTCCTTGATACCTACATAGACCAAACAACAGGATCTTCCTCCTCGTACTGAAAGTTCCCCTCCAGCCTGGAGCAGATGTCACAAACCCTGGCACCAGGCAGGCAACACGGTCTTTGGGACTCTTGATCCTGGCCACGGAGAAGTGTTTATTCCCCCAACTATACTATCCCCGACTATGACTACATTTCTCTTTTCTCCCTACTTGAATGGCTCCCTGTCTCACGGTGCTATGGTCAGTGTGCACATCTTCCCTACAGTCCCCACTCTTGCCCACATGTTTACCATGAACAAATATTATTCATTGATAAATTCAGGATAAGAAAGGCCAAATCTCTCTCTTCCTAAAGATGATTTTCTCATTAAGATTCAATAACGGCAGCTGTCCACCCACTATCTCTCATGGGTCAGCCTTGGCAAGTGAGCAGCAGTAACTTATTCAACTGTGTAGGATATCAGATTTGAACATTGTCCTGGGTCATCTGATACTCCTACATAAATAAATTGTAGTAGTGGTTGCTGGGCACTGTTTAGGGTTGGGAACTCTGGTTAATTTCCCTCCCTTACTCGGAGGTGTTGAAGTTAATTCCTGCACTTCTATTACAGTCCCAACAGAGACCAGCTGACTCATACAAAATCACGTAGGGAACCTGGAAAGTTTCCTGATGTGACTCAGTCAGAAATTTTATTTTGAAATCCTATGGGAAGAGAATGTAGCATTTTGTTTATTTAGCCTTTGTCAAAAAACAATAATTCCATCCAAATAAATTCTGAAATATAGGATGATTCGAAATATTTTCAGAGGGGAAAACTGGATAGGAACAATTGGGGTGATGTTAAAGGTTGCAGAGGTGTATGAGGGGTTGGACAAGAGGTGCAATGCAGTACGCAACTGGCATTTAATTTGCACTTTTAACTCTGAAAAAGGACATCCCAAGATGCTTCATTAAATCACAATCTGCAAAATTTAGCAACAAGTCAAAAGGACAATGTCATTTAGCGTGGCCAATCCACCTACCCTGCACATCTTTGGGCTGTGGGGTGACTAAAAACTTGATCTTTGTAATTGCTTGACTGATAGAACTCAGATAGTGGTGGTAGAATTATAAGACTGGAAATGTTTTGCCAATGGGTTTCACAGGGTCTTTATTGGGATCTCTTGTTTTAGATGTTCATAAATCATTTGGAGCGAAGGTCAGAAGCACAGTGGCCAAATCTACAGATGATATTTGGTAATTATAGTTCCTCGACCACCAAAGACCTACTTCCACCTCCAGAACTGCACCTCCCTCCACTATATATACACATTGCTGAAATATACTTTTCAGGCTCTATTTTTCTCTGTTATTGTGGTCAGACTTCCAGCTTTTATTAATTTTAGTTCATCCCAAATTCGATGTCCTGTATTCTCAATTGTACCAAATTCCCATCACCCATTATCTGTGCTCATGAATCTACATCAACTCCAGGTGCATCTCCATTCTAAAGTTCTAGGGCACATGGTAGCACAGTGGTTAGCACTGTTGCTTCACAGGGTCCCAGGTTTGATTCCTGGCTTGGGTCATTGTGCAGAGTCTACACGTTCTCCCTGTGTCTGCGTGGGTTTCCTCCCACAAGTCCTGAAAGATGCGCTGTTAGGTAATTTGGACATTCTGAATTCTCCCTCCGAGTACCCAAACAGGCGCCGGAATGTGGCGACTAGGGGCTTTTCACAGTAACTTAACTGCAGTGTTAACGTATGCCTACTTGCTACAATAAAGATCATCCTCCTCAGGCAGCACGGTGGCAGTGGTTAGCACTGCTGCCTCACAGCACCAAGGACCTGGGTTCAATCCCGGGTCACTGTCTGTGTGGAGTTTGCATATTCTCCCTGTGTCTGCGTGGGTCTCACCCCACAGCCCAAAGATGTGCAGGGTAGGTGGATTGGCCACGCTAAATTGTCTCTTCATTGGAAATAAAAGAATTGGGTACTCTAAATTTATTTATTATTTAAAAAAAAAATAATAGTTCTTATCCTCATTTCTAAATCCTTCCATGACCTCTCCTGTCCCTATCTCTTTAGCGTGACAATCCTCAAAAACATATTTGTATTACTATAATGTTGCCTTGTTCATCTCCTCTTGGTAGCCGTGTCTTCAGCTGTTTGGGACCCTAAACTTAAGTTACCTCTTTAAACCACTCTCCCACTTTAAACCTACCTCTTTGACCAAAGCTTTCTGTCACCTGTCCGGATGTCTCCCTTTGCCCCAATTTGCAGCTCAACATTCCGGAGGTGGTTTTAGGGATATTTTACTGAAAGTCACTATACAAATGTAGATTGTGTTCACATAGAATGTAAAGCTGCACAGAATCATCTACAGGAGGATTTGAATATACCTGAATTTGGTATATAGGTTAAGAAGCGTCAACAAATAGGCTAATTTGGTTAAAAAATGTAAAGTTGTGGAGAAATAGCTGAATTGATAGCAAATTGGCTATTGTTTATATAGAGAGAATTTCATACCATATACTATTTGGCTGATGCATTTAGATTGGTCACTCATCATAGATCTAATGAAATAATATTTAATTACACAAACAGCACATCAACATTTTACGGCTATTAAATGCAACGTAAACCTCGATAGGGAGTAATGAATGCTTTGCTTCAAAGTTGAAAGGCCTTGTAATATACCTGTATTAGCGTAGTCTTGTCAATCTCTTTACGATGATGGTAAATGCATTGACTGAGTACTGCATACAATTTTTCGAGCTGATGTACAGTGAATCCCTCAGTTTTCTTAGTAGCTTGTTCCCAGAGATTCTGCATGTAAACCCAGATTGAAGAATACATTTAAGCAGTCAGTTTAACATAATTCTGCAGCATACGTGACTACATTTCTACACTTGTTTAATCTATAGAATTAGAAGCACACAGCTAGTTAGCTGCAAGTATAAATATCAGGAGAAACATGTTACAGTGAAGGATGGAAATAAGATATTGAAAACTTCTGGGGTAATGAAAGAACACTGTCCACTGTATGAGAGCACCGTATGAAAACAGCAAGACAACTGATGTGGGTGTTGAATGAATAACTGACATTTTCAGTTTCTATTTACATTGCTATTTTGTATTTGCTTACAGATAAACTCTGCTAAAAGGAGCAATTCAGTTCTATTATAGAATTACTAATAAAATCAATTTTCATTTGTTAAGTTAAGTTAATTTACTCAATTGCATAGTGCTACAAGAAAAAAGCAATCAAATTAATGTTTCTCTCTGGTGAAATGGTACCTCTACAGAGATAAAAGAATATAAGAGATTAATACAATTACAGAAAATACTTTAAAAAAATTATTTAATTTCAAATACAATGCTTAAAACATAAACAATCCATATATCGCAACCTACCATCAGCCTTTCATGGTCTACAGTTACAGGCAGGGTGCGTTCAGAAAGGACCTCTGGTGCTTTCTCAGCATTAATGTGCTGCTGCTGTTCCACCTGGGCATGTCTGCTGCGGACCATACGCAACATTGAGCCTTTATCTGTATGGGATTATAAATAGTAACACCTTTAAAATGGTGCTCCACTTTCCTCTGGAATTTCTGTAATCATTTTTAAAACATTCATGTTTACTGCCCCAAAATATTTGGCACATTAATGCCAGGTTTTGTATTTTAATTCAGTGGAGATGATGGCATAGTGGTAATGACACTGGATTAGTAATCCAAAAACCCAGGCAAGTGCTCTGGGGACATGGGTTCAAACGACCGTTACCACGACTAAATTTATATTAAAAAATAAATTGAGTACACCTAATTCTATTTTTCCCCAATTAAGGGGCAATTTAGCTTGCCAATTCACCTACCCTGCACATCTTTTTTTTTGGTTTGTGGGAGTGAGACCCACGCAGACACGGGGAGAATGTGGAAACTCCACACGGACAATAGGGCCAGGATTGAGAGTACTCAGTGCCGTGAGGCAGCAGTGCTAACTAAAGCGCAATCGTGCTGCCCCCTTGACACACCACGGTGCAATATAAATGGAAAATGACAAGCTTAAAGAAATATCTGCGAGGTACCTGACAAAATAAAAACTTGTAACTTGATGATAAACGTGGCAGTGCAAAATGCCCATTCCCAAATGTCATTACCATTTTAATTTTCCATATATCGTTTGGCCATCGCCACAAGAAAATAAGACAACAGGGGATAAATGAGTAAACTGAATCCTCACGAAGCTCCTACTGTAGAATTCTGTATGCGCTGATCTGCTAACACAAGCTGGACATAGAGAATATTCAGAATAGATAGACCCAAAGCCCAACCGATATAGGACCTCAGTCAGACAACTACAGGTATTTGCTGGGCATCCTCAGACAGCTCACCAGTGTGGGTCACAGAAATAAGACCCAATGGGGGTGGGGGTCAAGAAATGGTGGCTGGCAATAGCCTGTGGTTCCATGCGGATAAGCCTACTTCAACTTATTTTGATGGCAGCCTGCAATAGTCCCGATAGACCAGGTTTCCGTGAACGCTGGTCTAGTGTTGGCTGTGGGGAGGGAACCAAATTCTGTATGGAGGACCTCAAATAGGTGTGATGTTTCTTCAGGTATGGGCCCTGGACTCTTTTGTTTGGGTGCATACTCCATGACAGGTGGCACACTTCTGCTTTGTAATGAAATTGTGCTTCCCGTTTGCAATATTTGAAAGTTTAGGTGCTGATTTAGCAACTGAAAATGACATGGATTTCTAGGCCCTAGTCTTTAGCCTAATCTTTAAGCGTCAAATCACGAGCACGAGCTCAACAAGTCTCGAATGTCAGGCATCTTTTTACATGGACGAAATAGAGGCAAGCATTCCTGAAGAATAGGATTAATGTGAAATTAAACTCAGATTAAGATAATGAAGCAAAAAAACAATGACCTTGCATTTCTTTAGTGCCTTTCATGATCTCAGCATGTCAACGTCAATATGACTTCTTCTGAAGTGTAGTCACTTCAACCCAAGCAAACACAGCAGCCAATTTCCAAACAGATGGCTCAACAGACAGTGCTGTCACCAATGAATCTGCCATGGCGGCTTTGGTAATAGATACATGGTGGATCGGGCTTCAGGCAAACTCCCCTGCTCTTTGAACAACATCAACGGATCTTTTAGATCTATCTCTACCATATTCTCTACTTCAAAGTGAGGGGGCCAAAGGACTGAGCAAAATACTTTATTTACTCATGCAATGCATGTATTTGTGAAATATACCTAATTTTGCTGTTCCATACTAATTTATTTCCTCGCACAAGGTATTTACATGAATTGCTTAGAGGGGAATAAAGCTTAAATACAAACATATACACAAACCTGCAGAACGATGTAGTTTATTTCTCTTCCTTTCTTTGTGTTCACTTGACTCAAGTTGTTGATTTTTAAGAGAATCTCCTTTACCCAATTTGCTTTCTTTCCATTTTGCCTCATTAATAGAAAGCATTTTTCTCTTGTCTTCATTTGCACCAGCAGATATAAGCGCATCATTAGAATGCATTTCAATAAGCTCCTTAGTCAATAATTTGTTTATGCACCCATCGTAAAGGTGTTGCTCTTGCTGAGTTTCCATGGAGGAATCTCCATTGTAGGCTGCCTGCTCTGTACTTGAATCATAGTGATTTTCTATTGCCTCAGGGGCATCTTCACTATCACCATCTTCCTCACATCTGATATTTGATGAAGGCCCCTTGCGTTTATTTGTATATATATCACGGTCCCAGCGACTAGATCTGCGAAGTTTCTTCTTTGATTGAGCTACTTAAACAACGTATTCTGTTACTACATGCCAGAATAATGCATGCAGACTAACGCAACAATGCCTATCTAGCTTTATCACATACAATCCAGATCATTATTTCTAAATGTCAAATGTGAGGCATGAGTTAACCCACTGCGCCACCGTGCTGCCTTTTTATCACATATTTAAACAATGACCAAGTAGTACTTTATATGCAAGCGAGAGCCTTTCTAGTTTGTTTTAATAGGTGACATCTGCAGATGTCTTGTTATAAGTATTAAAATGAAATGAAAACCAAGATTCAATGTGTTAAAATAAGTTGATACATTAATTTGAAAGTTAACCCAACGCTGTATTTTAATTGCAAGTTTTATTTATTATCTGTAAGGAATCTGAAGCTTTTACTGCAATTAAAATTACTCGCATATGGCTTGCATTTCCTATCAATTTAGAACACCTAACTACAGTGTGATTTTAAAATGCTTCAGGGCAGTGCAGCATTTTTCAAAATCACCATAAGCACACAACTCTGGCAATTCTCACTACAAAACTGAAGGAACAAAAGCCACAGAAGTTTAAAAATTAGAGCACAGTAAAAGATTTGAAGAATGTAGGTTGATTTTAAAAGATTACAGGAACTCCCAACAATACTTGCCTCTGGAAACTGAAGGTGTGCTTGCAGCAACTGGTGAAGACACTTTATCCATTTGGTCAGAAAGTTCCTGAGCTGGCTTTTTATTCTCGGTTGTGGAACTCTTTGGTAACACGTGATAAAATGTAGGTGCAAATTTGGAAGAATAGCAGCCTGTGATAGCAACGATACAAGTAAAAGTGTAAAAGTGTTTGCATATGATATGAAATACAATATTCACATTTTCCATTAATGCTAGGTTTTGCATTATATATGCTAGCATACCACTGACACACAAAATATTCAATGTTGGCAAGCACTTGAGATTGCTTCATAAACTTTATCAAGCAGCTCTTTTTTATGTTCTATCAAATTGCTTCTACCATAAGCAATTTAAGGAACATTACTGCAAGGCTCTCCACATTTATACTAGTTAAAGAAAATGACTGTACCTCTGTTCTTCCGAGATTCTTGGATTTCTTCACAAAGTTTTTCAAATTCTTCATCAAGTTCTGATTTCATAATTGCATTGGCAGTGTCTTTCAAAGCACAGGCTCGGTGTCTAATTACGCGATCTAAGACAGCAAGCAATATAAATCATTCTATGGAAGTTAATGCAAACTACCTTTTATTTCCATTTCTGTTTTGAAAGGAAGCAGAGGTACGATAACATAATGGTTATGTTATTGAACAAGAATTCCAGAGATTTGGACTGCTGACACGAGTTCATAAAACACTGCGACTGCTAGGATATTTAAATTTAGTTAATTAAATACATTTTGAATAAAAAGTTAGCATCAATAATGGTGACCAATCAGCTAGAAGATGGTCGTAAATTTCATTTGGTTCAGTAACGTCCTTTAGGAAAGGAAATCTGCCATCTGTTTAGCACACTGGGCTAAATCGCTGGCTTTGAAAGCAGACCAAGCAGGCCAGCAGCACGGTTCGATTCCCGTAACAGCCTCCCCGAACAGGCCCCGGAATGTGGCGACTAGGGGCTTTTCACAGTAACATCATTTGAAGCCTACTCGTGACAATAAGCGATTTTCATTTCATTCCTTACATGGTCTGGCCTACATGACTCCAGACCCCACAATAATGGCTCTTAACTGCCCTCTGAAATGGTCTAGCAAGCCAGCCAGGGAGTTGGCTCACCACCACCTGAAGAGAAATTGGGGATTGCCAATAAATACTGGCCTTGCCAGCGATGCTCAAATCTGTGAATTGAGTATGAATACACTTAAAATGAAAGTCTAATAAAGACTATAAAATGTCCATTTTAAGATGCACTTAAGACCATCAATTTAAAGAGAAATCTATCTGCAATGCAACAGTGTACTGTTTTAAGAACTCCAGTTTAGATAAATCACAGAAATTGCATTGCTATTTGAAAGTAACAAACATAATTCACAGTAATATCCTCTAATTTCCCTATGCCACGTTCATGTTCAAATGGTCATTTTCATCTCTTTACCGAACCAGAGGGGCAGACACCCCAGCCTTTGCCTCCCCGATTGCCCACCAGAGACTCCTACTCACCTGGAGATCAGCAGCACTAACTAAGGCCAGGGATTGGCTGGCCGACCTAGCCAAATTACTCAAATTGGAAAAAATAAAATTCAGAGGATCGATGGACAGCTTCCACAATACATGGAAGCAGGTCACTAACTTGTCAGAGGATCGGTTTGTACCGGGGAGTAGTGCAGAGGAGAGGAAGACACAACCCAGAACACAGAGCAGAGGGACCAAAAGGGTACCGAAGGGGGAAGGTAAGCCCAGGAACGATGTCCAAAACACCCAACAAGGATGACACACCTGGGTGACCGCAAGCAAACACCCTGGTACGATTTTAATTTGGAATAGTGTCATGTTAAATAATTACTCAGGATCTTATCCCCAGAAATTGAAATACATGGACATGGGCTGCATAGAATACTCCATTCTGTGCCTCAAGTCGTTTAAAAAAAATATTCGAGACGTGGACATTGTTGGAAGTGTTGCTGAAGCCCTCATCCATATTCCAGGTCAACCTTTTATTCTCAGGCCTTCAGAACTCTACGGTTTGTGCCTTGTTCTGCACCAAGTCCCATTTACCTATCCCTCTGGCTTTCATGGTTCCCAGATAAATTTCTCTTAATTCTTGCATCTAAGTAGCTCGCCTTTCTTCATCTTCAGCTATATCACCTCTGAGAATGCTCCATCATGCATCTCCACCCAATCCTCCTTCACTGGTGCCTGTGCCGTCAGCAGCTTACGTCCTTACCTCTGGAATTTGCACCCTAATTCTCCATTTCCCTCGCGATTCTCTTTAAAATCCAGCTCTCTTACCAGGTTTTTGGCCAGTCCTCCTAAAATCTGTTCATGCCCATTTATGACTACACCCCTGAGGCACTTTGGAGCTTTCTGTATATCAGAGACACATTTTAAATGTAGTTTATTATTATGAAGATGATAGTCTCTTTTAAACTAGAACAATGCAGTTAATTCTGTTTAGTTACATAATCAGTCACTTGCTCGCAGCGAATGAATGTCAAATGCTAGAATCTTCATTGCGGTTTAGGGATTGCATTCCAGAGTTGTGCCAGTTTTCTCTATAATGGAAAACAGCAACATTACTTTCAATGTACGAAGAAACTGCTATTCACCATAATCTGGGTATCTGGTTGCAGGAACTAATTGTAATTTATTTTCACTGTACAGAACCTAAACCTTTTAGTCACTTGCGCGTGGGACTGCATTCCACTATCCAGGGTAGCCTAGTATAAAATTGCCTTGATCCAGGTAGATATGTAGCAATTTAGAGAATTAATTTTGGGCAGCACGGTAGCATAGTGGTTAGCATTATGGCTTCACAGCTCCTGAGTCCCAGGTTTGAATGCAGGCTTGGGTCGCTGTCTGTGCAGAGTCTGCACGTTCTCCCAGTGTGCGTGGGTTTCCTCCGGGTGCTCCGGTTTCCTCCCACAGTCCAAAGACGTGCAGGTTAGGTGGAGTTACTGGGATAGGATGGAGCTGTGGGCTTAAGTTGGGTGCTCTTTCCAAGAGCCGGTGCAGACTCAATGGGCCAAATGGCCTCCTTCTGCACTGTAAATTCTATTAAATTTAGAGATTAAGCAGATACTCTCCAATGACTATACAAAATGGATCACTGTGGCAATCAGCACTTTCTATATTCCGTTCACAATCCATGCCAAGTTCTTTGCTCAGCCGAGTTCAGGAAAGTGTGTTAACATTTGCCATAGTACCCTCCAATTAAAGGGTCAAATTAGCATGGCCAATCCACCTGCCCTGCACATCTTTGGGTTCTTGGGGTGAAACCCACGCAGACACGAGGAGAATGTGCAAACTCCACACAGACAGTGACCCAAGCCTGGAATTGAACCTGGGACCCTGGATCGATGAAGCAACAGAGCAAACCACCGTGCTGCCGGTTTACAAAATCATGAGTGGCATGGACAGAGTGGATAGTCAGACACTTTCTCGTAGTGTTGAAAAGTCAATTACTAGGGGATATAGGTTTACGGTGCGAGGAGAAAATTTAGAGACGTGCGAGGCAAGTTTTTGTTTTTAAACACAGTGTGGTGAGTGCCTGGAACACGCTGCCAGGGTAGGTGGTGGAAGTAGATATAATAGCGATGCTGAAGAGACATCTTAACGAATACATGAATAGGATGGGAACAGAGGGCTATGGACCATGAAAAAACTGAATAAAAATATTAAAATATTTGTTTGTTTCTCACCTGAAGGATCTCTATCAGGATTGTACTCCAGCGCATTATTGCAGATTAATTCGATGTCTTGAAGATATGCCTTTACAGTCACATATCTGTGTAGGTCAATATTTGACATCACAGTTGAAAGGTCCATTGGTTGTTCGATAACAGCGCAGTAATCTGGAACCTAACAGAAAGGGGATTACCTTTGCTAGTCATACATTAGAAGATATATTGTAATGGTATGTAAAATGTTTATGCTATTTAATTCTAGATGCATATTTTAGATGCAGCCGAATAAAATCCAAGGGCAGATAAACAGAACTAGACCTGCTTGGAATACAATATCCAATTAATCGTAATTTATTCTCAGCTTCTTTATAATAATAATCATTGTCACAAGTAGGCTTACATTAACACTGCAATGAAGTTACTGTGAAAACCCAAGTCACCACATTCCGGCACCTGTTTGGGTACAGAGAGGGAGAATTCAGAATGTCCAATTCATTTTTTTTTTTTAAATAATTTTTATTGAAAGAATTTTTTACATGAAGATATTTACCCCAACTAACTATAGAATATTACAAAATATTCCCTCTTAACAAATATCCCCCCCCCCGCCCGAACTCGCGCGCGCGTTGTCCCGCCCCCCCCTCCCCCAAAAACAAACAAAGCAACAATCAACATCAAACATGAACTGCGAGCAAATTTGCCCGCATTTCAACCGTAAATAACCCACCACAACCGTTGTTGCCACCCCCCCCCCCCCCCCCTCCCCCCCCGGGTTGCTGCTGCTGCGACCTCTGTACCCTATCTCTGAGCCAAAAAGTCGAGGAAAGGCTGCCACCGCCTGAAGAACCCTTGTACCGACCCTCTCAGGGCGAATTTGACCCTTTCCAACTGAATAAAGCTTGCCATGTCATTAATCCAAGTTTCCACGCTTGGAGGCCTCGCGTCCTTCCACTGTATTAGTATCCTTCTTCGAGCAACTAGGGACGCAAAGGCCAGTACTCCGGCCTCTCTCGCCTCCTGTACCCCCGGCTCCACCCCAACCCCAAAGATCGCAAGTCCCCATCCTGGTTTGACCCTGGATCCCACCACCCTCAACACCGTCCTTGCCACCCCCTTCCAGAACTCCTCCAGTGCCGGACATGCCCAAAACATATGGACATGGTTCGCTGGACTTCCCGAACACCTGACACATCTGTCCTCACCCCCAAAGAACCGACTCATCCTTGTCCCCGTCATATGGGCTCTATGTAGCACCTTAAATTGAATGAGGCTAAGCCTCGCACACGAGGAGGAAGAATTAACCCTCTCCAGGGCATCAGCCCATGTCCCATCCTCTATCTGTTCTCCCAGCTCCCCCTCCCACTTGGCTTTCAGCTCCTCTACTGATGCCTCCTCCGCCTCCTGCATTACTTTGTAGATGTCCGATATCCTCCCCCCTCCGACCCAGACCCCCGAGAGCACCCTATCACTCGCCCCCCTACTGGGGAGCAAGGGAAACCCTTCCACCTGGCGTCTAGCAAATGTCTTCACCTGCAAATGTCTAAACATGTTTCCCGGGGGGAGCCCGAATTTCTCCTCCAGCTCTCTCAGGCTCGCAAACCTCCCATCTACAAACAGATCCTTCAGCTGCCTGATGCCCACCCTGTGCCAGCTCTGAAATCCCCCGTCCATGTTCCCCGGGATGAATCTATGGTTCCCTCTTAACGGTGCCTCCATCAGACCTCCCACTTCCCCCCTGTGTCGCCTCCACTGCCCCCAGATCTTGAGGGTGGCCGCCACCACCGGGCTCGTGGTGTACCTCGTGGGAGGGAGCGGCCATGGCGCCGTTACTAGGGCCCCCAGGCTTATGTTGCCACAGGACGCCCTCTCCATTCGTTTCCAAGCTGCCCCCTCCCCTTCCATCATCCACTTGCGCACCATCGATACATTTGCCGCCCAGTAATACCCCGAAAGATTGGGTAATGCCAGCCCTCCACTATCCCTACTCCGCTCCAAGAAGACCCTCCTCACCCTTGGGGTGCCGTGCGTCCACACGTAGCTCATGATGCTACTCGTCACATTTTTGAAGAAGGCCCTAGGGAGGAAGATGGGCAAGCACTGAAATAAAACAAAAACCTCGGGAGGACCGTCATTTTAACGGACTGCACTCTGCCCGCCAGCGACAGCGGCACCATGTCCCACCTTTTAAATTCCTCCTCCATCTGTTCCACCAGCCTGGAGAAGTTCAGCTTGTGGAGAGTCCCCCAGTTCCTTGCCACCTGCACCCCTAAATATCTAAAACTCTTTCCTGCTCTCTTAAACGGGAGTCTCCCGATTCCCTCTTCCTGGTCCCCTGGGTGTATCACAAATACCTCACTCTTGCCCAAGTTTAGCTTGTACCCCGAAAAGTCCCCAAATTCTGCTAGCAGTTCCATCACCTCCGGCATTCCCCCTTCTGGGTCTGCCACGTATAGCAGCAGGTCGTCCGCGTATAGCTTTTCACAGTAACTTCATTTGAAGCCTATTTGTGACAATAAGCGATTTTCATTTCAAGTTTTCAAACTGGCAAGCATGAGCTGACTCCACTATGTCTCCAGGGGAAATGGAATGACTAACACAACAGTCAATTCATTGTACTTCGAGGAACATTAAAGCAAAGTAGAAGCTAGTAAGAATACAGATTTCTCACCTTGCTGCATTTAAAATGGCAACCCCATGCAATAAACCATGACAATGTTCTGTATCTTTCTCTTTTGCAAATTGTTTGTGGTAGACGTGCAATATTAATAATTGTTAATGTCACATTTACAGCTAAAATTAGTCATTTTACATAAGCATTTGTCATTTTTATATTTAAACAAGTCATTTAATTATTATGCCTCAAGGTGGCAGTTATAGGAATTTCCAGGTTTTACCTTTGTAGGCATTATTTGTCATTGTTTAAAAATACCTTTTCTACGTATGGCTTCAATTCAAAAATATTTGAGAAAGAAGGGCCAAGCTAAATAAGTCTTCTCCAACACTTTAACTCACTCCTTGCTGACTAGCTCAATGATTCTCCCAGCTATGTCAATAGTCTATTCCTGTCCACTTACACGCAAAGGTGGGCACCGGCTCCCAGCGTTAGAGTAAAAATTAAATTGCTATCTTCAAATTGTTCCCTATAAAAATGCTGTCAATTGAATAAAATTTAAATGGTAACATGCTAAGAACTTTACTTTAAAAGATCTATTCATCCTTGTGAAATACTGTATTGCAATGTATTTATTTGTTTCTAACTTCAGCTTGCATGTATCCATTCACTGTACCTACCTGCAATTCCACTATGATTGAGCCTATTACATTTGCTCAAGACACACCGGACAAAATTGTAACTGGCCATTTGTATGTCTTCTGCTTGGAATATTTGTAACTATACTATTTATTTCCATTGTTCAAGATGAAACAAACAAATTTATTTTAATCAAATTTTCCAAAGAATGTCTGTCACTTATTCTCCCTCCACATGTCCATTCTATACACCTTTTCCCCAATTCTACTCCCTCCAACTTTCCATTCATTCTCTCTAGTTTCCCTTTACCCACACAGACCATGTAATATAATGATCATCATTCACATTAATATCTACAATCCAGGCCATTTCCTTCATCGGGCCCACTCTGGCAACCTGCCATTCTTTCTCTACTTCTTGCCCACTATATTAACATTTCTACGCATACCCAAAAGCCTTCAAGCCCGCACTCTTCCTTCCACTTTCCTCAATCACCTCAAAATGTCACTGTGCCTCTTGATTTCTAACTTCAACCTATTGGGATGTCTCTAGGATGAGAAAAGCATTTCATGAATGCAAGCTCCTTTTGTTTTTAAACCTAAATGCTTCACCTCATCTTAAATTCCATTAGCAATGCAACAGGATAAGGACGAGTTTAAAGTCACAATTAATGTTTCACCAATATCATGAGCCAACATGCTTCGTTGAAGTTCAACAATTTCTACCTCCTCAAAATCAACAGGCTTTGTGAATGCTCTGAAACGCTTGTCATTTGCCAGCCTGTGAGTCACATCCCGGAGGAAAAGTCTCAGCTCCCGTAGGGTGCATTCCTCCTCCTCTTCTAATCGTTTCACCTCATCCTTAGAAAGACGTTGCGGTTCTAGTGGTGGTGCTACTGGAAGGACTTCCAAAGCCTGAAGAACTAGAATGGATTTTAAAATTACTTGATATTCACATAGTAGTTCTTAAAAAAATGCAATACCTTTGACAGGGTATCGCGCGATAGGCTACTGCAAACGGTTAAATCTCTCAGAATCCAGGGAGAGGTCGTCAATCGGATACAAAACTGGCTTGGCGACCGAAGCCAAAGGGTGGTTCTGGAGGGTTGTTTTCAAACTGGAGGCCTGTGACCAGCGGTGTGCCTCAGGGATCTGTGCTGGGTCCACTGTTATTGGTTATATATATTAATGATTTGGAAAGGGCAGCACGGTGGCACAGTGGTTAGCATTGCTGCCTACGGCGCTGAGGACCCGGGTTTGAATCCCGGCCCTGGGTCACTGTCCGTGTGGAGTTTGCACATTCTCCCCGTGTCTGCGTGGGTTTCACCCCCACAACCCAAAGATGTGCAGGATAGGTAGATTGAACACTCTAAATTGCCCCTTAATTGGAAAAAATAATTGGGTACTCTAAATTTATAAAAATTAAAACAAATAAAAAAATAAATGATTTGGATGATAATGTAGGAGGCATGGTTAGTAAGTTTGCAGATGACACAAAAATTGGTGGCATAGTGGATAGTGAAGAAGGTTATATAAGATTGCAACAGGATCTTGACCAATTGGGCCGATGAATGGCAGATGCAGTTTAATTTGGATAAATGGGAGATGATGCCTTTTGGTACATCAAATCAGGGGAGCACCTACTCAGTTAATGGTAGGGAGTTGGGGAGAGTTACAGAACAAAGATCTAGTGATACAGGTTCATAGCTCCTTGAAGGTGGAGTCGCAGGTGGACATGGTGGTGAAGAAGGCACTTAGCATGCTAGGTTTTCTTAGTCAGAATATTGATTACAGGAGTTGGGATGCCTTGTTAAAGTTGTACAAGACATTAGTAAGACCACACATGGAATACGGTGTTCAGTTCTGGTCACCCTATTTTAGGAAGGATATTGTTAAACTAGAAAGAGTGCAGAAAAGATTTAAGAGGATGCTACCAGGACTTGATAGTCTGAGATGCAAGGAGAGGCTGGATAGGCTGGGACATTTTTCCCTTAAGCGTAGGAGGCTTAGGAGTGATCTTAATATAAAATAATGAGGGGCATAGATAAGGTAGATAGTCAACATCTTTTCCCAAAGGTAGGAGTCTAGAACTAGAGGGCATAGGTTAAGGTGAGAGGAGAGAGATACAAAAGAGACTAGAGGGGAAATTTATTCAGAGTGTGGTAAGCATCTGGAATGAGCTGCCAGAGACAGTGGTAGAGGCGGGTACAATTCTTTCCTTTAAAAAAGTTAGTTACATGGGCAGGGTGGGTATAGACGGATATGGGCTAAATGCAGGCAAGTGGGACTAGCTTAATGATAGAAACTGGGCGGCATGGACAAGCTGGGCCAAAGGGCCTGTTTCCGTGCTGTAAACATCCATGACTCTATAACTAGGAAGCATTTTGAAAGAATGCCACACATTGTAAACTTAATGCTTTTAATTTTCAAGCTTAAAAAGGTTTTTTTCAAAAGCTGAAACATAAAACTGGGAATAGTATCTGCAAGATATTTTTATGTTACTAATTATCTCAGTATTGGCTCAGTGTAATTATTCCACTTCAGCAATATTAAGCCTTACCAGGTTTTTTCTTGGGTGGCGGGGGTTTTGCAGCCTGTTTCAATATAAGGTCTTCAAAGAATTTCTTTCGTTCTTTATGACTAGGAAGTTCAACGTTGAAAACTTCTCCGTAATGGCAAACAAACATCTTTTTTACCTTAAAAAGACCAAAAATGAACTTAAAAGATTAGAACCAAGAATAAAAATTGGTTGGACATATTTTAGAAGGCTGAAACAGTCGAGGTTCAGAGGTATGGTTAATCTACAAAAGTGATATTCATTAACTTGACATAAATGCAAAGATTGTGTCACATCCTTCGAACCAAACTCCTTACTTGTCTTGATGCAGCATTTATTTACAAGATCTGATCAATGTTTCTGGGAAATGTATTTTCTTGCAATATTCAGATTATTAAAAACAAAATTAGATTCAAACCATCAGAATTAACCCTGAAATAAATGTCACAATCTAGGTCAGACAAAACAAAATAGTTTATATAACTGATATCCTGTATATTTTTTTATATGAAAATTCACCTCCTCTGCCAGCTCACTCTGCAGAACATCACATGTTGCAAGTAGCAAGATTGGGGTAAATGTGGGAATGTCTTGAAGTAATGTAATGAATGTGGCTCTCAAGGTATCTCCAATTGATTCCCACCATTGATCAATGTGAGGAATATACAGTACACTTGGGGCTGTTCTTCGAGCTTCTTGGAACAGCTAAAAGGATCAAGATAGTGCAAAAACATTATACACAACATTCCTTACAATCACCTCAAATCTAAAAATGTATTTTCATTATTGCAAAAAACAAATTACACACATTGACAAACAAGAAAGCTTTTCCATATTCCCAGTGAGCAGCAATGCTCCAGCAGATCATACTTGGATTCTTTCAGGGCTGTAATAAACTCATTTGAACCTTTGTTTTCTTTACCTGGATAGCCAGCATCTCAAAATGCCATTCATTGAAACTTATCTGATCAGTTTTCCAATTAACTTTCCAGTTCTGAAGGACAGTGGGCAAAGCAGCGGACTAACTTCTGCCCTTCCTATTCATCTTATACAAAACATTAAACTGTAGTGGTGAGACCATCGTTCATCAGCTCTCTGCCAAACATAAACTTATAC
Source organism: Scyliorhinus canicula (assembly GCF_902713615.1). Taxonomy (NCBI): domain Eukaryota; kingdom Metazoa; phylum Chordata; class Chondrichthyes; order Carcharhiniformes; family Scyliorhinidae; genus Scyliorhinus; species Scyliorhinus canicula. Next base: position 184,971,960 of record NC_052155.1, on the reverse strand, counting down.
TGAATACTAGGTAGGTGTTGGAATTATTATGGCTAAATCAAACGGTGGCATTTTCCTTAGAGACATTATCTGATCTCTACTTAAAAATAGCTTTTTCTATATATCTGGTGCCACAGTGGTTAGCACTACTGTCTCACAGTGACATGGACCCGACAAGTTCAATTCGAGCCTTGTCACTGTCTGTATGGAGTCTGTACGTTCTCCCCACGTCTGTGTAGATTTCTTCCCACAGTCCAACGATGTAGGTGAATCGGCCATGGCAAATTGCCCCTTAGTGTCCAGGGATATGCAGGTTAGATTATGGAGTTACAGGAATAGGACAGGGGAGGTGGACATGGGTAGAGTGCTCATCAAAGGTTCGGTGCAGGCTTGATGGGCCAAATAGCCTCCTTTTGCACTGTAGGGAGTCAATAACGGTAATGCCAGCAAGAAATCAGAAATCCAATATCCTCAACCAGATGCATTAGTGGAACGCAAGGAATTGAGCTTTCATCCAGAGTGCCTTTAATTTCAAATGCTACACCTATTCAGCAGAGATAGTCAAAGTTTGTTTCTTACTAGGAGCAGTAATGAAGTAAATGTGGATAATATTAAGTCAAAATCTTAATCCATGTTTTGTACCCAAAAACATCCCGTGTGTAGTTTTTTCCCCTGCAACACTTCTTCACAAGTTTGCTGTCCATGTGAATTGTTAGCCTTTCCATCATTTCTTTAAATAGGCACGGTAAATAAAACATATTTTATAAGAGGAACTCTCCAGGGATTGTTGTGTTTCAAAGCCACTCTGGAAGTTTGATATAAATTCCTCTGCTATCCCCTCCCCATTCCAGTTCACCCAAAATAGAAATAAACCCAGACAAATATTGACTCAAATTTTGCTGACAGGGAAAAGTAATAAAACTTCAAAAAAAGTTTAATTTTGATGAGAATTGAGACACCAAACTTCATTTCTTTCAGTTATGCTTATCCCACTTTTTGTGCAATCTTTTATCAGCACTCTGCGTGACTGGAGAAATATTAATTTATTATTCTCACACCAATTTAAACCACAGCAGAACAAGTGTGTGGCAGGTTGAATGACAAAACCTTTGTACGTGCATGAGCAAGGGAGAGAGTTGCGCAAGACAAAACAAGTTCATACGTGACCTCGAGAGAAGATCACCAATAGTGACTTTTTAAAAAAAATTTAAAGTATCCAATTACTTTTTTTTACCAATTAAGGGACAATTTAGTATGACCAATCCACTCAAACTTACAGATCTTTGTGTTGTGGGGGCGAGACCCATACAGACATGGGGAGAATGTACAAACTCCACACGGAGTGACCCAGGCCCGCAATCAAACCTGGGACCTCTGTGCTGTGAGGCAGCAGTGCTAACCACTGCGTGACCCTACTTTTCTTTTTTTTTTATAAAGTACTCTCCAGGAAGCATTTATTTTGGATGATCCACAGAAAAGGATGCAATGAAAGATCCCTGGTGTAACAAATACGATGAAATTATATGGGTGACCTAAATTTATTCTGCAAAGACATAATTTACTTTATAAAATAACTTCAATTGAACAATTATTTGTAGTCACTTAACTGAAAGCTCACCATCAAATTATACGTCTAAACAATTGATTTTTTTTACCACTGAAAAATGAGCTACATTCCAACTAAAATATATGTCCAGATCATTTCAACCACACAATCTTACCTGTGCACAGGTTTCTTCAGGTGATGTTGTACTGATGCCATACAATACTGAAAGGTCTAGCATATGCACCGTGTATTTCTCCAAACTATGGAGCAGTGCAGGGGCAAGATGTGAACTCTGACCTGAACCCAGTATCCCAGCCAGTAGTAGTCTTGGTCTGTAGGAGGTTGGTTGGTGATAGGCACGCCTAATGAAAATGTGGTTTTAAAATCATGTATGTTTACTGCTTGACATTGAACGGTATGCTTACAATACTTTGAAACAAAAAGAAAAACATTCAACTGAATGAAGTTTAGTTTTCTTTGAATGTTATACTTTAATGCAGGGCAAGGATAAGGGAACAATAGCAAGACTTATGTTGGGCATCTTCAGTTAATACTCCCTTGCACTGTTACAGCACTAGGTTGTAAGTAATGATACAGAATGCCCTCTTCTTCTAAAGTGTGCTATACAAATTAGTCACTCACAGATCACATTAAAAGGCACACTATCTTTGAGTTTATTCTGTAGCATCACACATGGAGGGGGTCAAGATCAAGTGTAATCAGGTTATGTGGAATTAAGAGGGTACGGATATATAAATCAGCCTGCATTTTAAAGCAATATATGTTGTCTGATGTCCACCTTTCTTAATGGATTGTGCCTGTTTCATGCTAAAATTTCACCCTTTGAATGCAGCATCTCTACTTTCAGCATGCGTGCAATTAGTGTGACAAGGTTTATACGAAACAAAAAAATACTGGAAAAACTCAGCAGGTCCGGTGGCATCTGTGGAGAGAGGAACAGAGTTAAAAACGTTTATAATCGGTTTGTCTCTTCTTCAGAAGTCATGTTTTATTATTTTTATATATTGCTTTCATAGAATCCCTACAGTACAGAATGATGTCATTCGGCCCATTGGGTCTGCACCGCCCATCCAGAAGAGCACCCTACTCATTCCCCCACTCTATCCCCATGGCACCCATACCCAGCTATTGCCACTGAGGGGCAATTTATCATGGCCAATCCACCTAACCTGTACATCTTTAGACTGTGGGAGGGAACCAGAGCACCCGGAGGAAACGCACACAAACACAGGGAGAACATGCAAAATCCACACAGTTATCCAAGACCTGAATCGAACCCAGGTCCCTGACACGATGAGTTAGCAGTGCTAAGCACTGTGCCACCTCAGATTATGACAAAGCACTTTACAGTGAATGAATTGTTTTTGAAATGTTGTCAATCTTTTTAGAGGGAAACAGGGCAGCAATTTGCACATAGTACGGTGTCACACACAGCTGTGAGATTAAGTGTCCAGTTAATTTGTTTTTGGTGTTGGCCAGAACACCCAAGAGAAATTCCCAATGCTTCCTTAAAAAGAAACGGCATGGGATTTTTTACATCTAAGAGCAGACAGACCAGGCCTTGGTTTAACACTGGATCTGAAAGGTAGGAACTTTCAAGAATATATCATACTAAAGTCCTGGAATGTTAAAGTGGATAAGGGAATTTATCACTGAAAAATATTCACAGGTATGCATGCTTAAATTCATAAAAAGAGATAAGGACAAAATTCAGTGAACTGGAAATGAGAAAATAAATCCCAAAGTTTATTACTCAACTTTTGACAATATGTATCGTTTAAAGCATTAATGTTGAATATTTTGCAAACTTTAATTATACTCATCTTCATTTCCCTTTTTAAAAAGAAAAATATACAAGTCTCACTTTCTTACTTAAGTCTTCAAAATATATTCATTTAAGTAAGTGAATGATCTGCTCCTCTGACTGTGCTTGCACGTCCCCCTCAAATGTATTCGTAATGCCTCTCAAGTGATAAAGCATGGACTGAGAAAACCCACACATTTGTACACACCATCAGTAAGCAAGTAGATTTCTACAAAATGTAACAAAAATATTCTTACCTGTTGTAACAGAGGAAATTGCCATTATTTCCCTGCTTACTAGCTGATTTTTGAAGTGGCCCATCTTCAAAAATAGACGGGCCTTCATCATCACTGTAGATGCCATCATTTAGCCTTATTCCATCTGCTTAAGGAGAAATCATAAGTTATATTTGTTATGTATTGTACTTGCAGGATAAAAGAAAGGTATGCTGAAGCACGTGGGTTGAACGCAATAATGAACAGATGTTTCTTAAATGGCTGTGAACCATACAGCAGCTTGATCTAGACTGAAGGAAAGCCCGCGAAGTAGCCAATGACATCATAGATTATTATGTGTCTATGCTCTGAAAGTGACCATGCAATAACACATATTTTTTTTTTAATAAATGTTTTTTATTCAGTTTTCATGTTTTATATTGAACAAATTACAAATTGTTAGAGAGAGAAAAAAAAAAGAACGCGCAAAAATTAACATATATATTTACAGGTGAGCATCTTCGTAGTAATAACTGTGGCCTCCCCCTTTTCGCCAGCATACATATTTTACATTCCCCAACATGTTTATTGGCATTTATTTAGTTTGGTTTTGGGCCTTAGCTAGCCATCAAACCCCCGTAACGAGCCCGTAGCCCCCCCCCCTCCCCGCCGGCTACCTTCCCCCGACTATTCTTCCTCTTGTACGTTGGCCACAAACAGGTCCCGGAACAATTGCATGAATGGCTCCCACGTTCTGTGGAAACCGTCGTCCGACCTTCGGATGGCGAATTTGATTTTCTCCATTTGGAGAGAATCCGAGAGGTCGGACAGCCAGTCTGCAGCTCTGGGCGGTGCTGCTGACCGCCAGCCAAACAGGATTCTACGGCGGGCGATCAGGGAGGCAAAGGCAAGGGCGTCCGCCCTCCTCCCCAGGAATAGATCTGGCTGGTCTGAAACCCCGAAGACCGCCACTATCGGGCATGGCTCCACCCTCACCACTTTGGACATAGCCTCGAAGAAGGCTGTCCAGTACTCCACAAGTCTGGGGCAAGACCAGAACATGTGGGCGTGGTTGGCCGGGCCTCTTTGGCACCGCTCACATCTGTCCTCCACCTCCGGGAAGAACCTACTCATACGGTTTCTCGTTAAGTGGGCTCTATGTACCACTTTTAGTTGCGTCAGGCTGAGCCTTGCGCACGTGGAGGTGGAGTTGACCCTATGCAGTGCTTCGCTCCAGACTCCCCACCCTATCTCCATCCCCAGGTCGTCCTCCCATTTCCTTCTTGTTGCGTCCAGTACGGTGTCGTCCCTTTCTACCAGTCGGCCATACATGTCACTACAGTTCCCTTTCTCTAGGGTACTTGCGTCCAGTAGGTCTTCCAGTAGTGTCTGTCATGGCGGTTGTGGGTACGTCCTTGTCTCCTTTCGTAGGAAGTTTTTGAGCTGCAGGTACCGTAGCTCGTTCCCCCCAGCTAGCTGAAATTTCTCTGTCAGTTCGTCCAGTGTTGCGATCCTGTCGTCCGTGTATAGGTCCCTGACTGTCAGTGTCCCCCCGTCCTGTCTCCACCTTTTGAAGGTGGCGTCAGTCAGCGCTGGTTTGAACCTATGGTTGCTGCAGATGGGAGCCTTGTCCGACATTTTGTTCAGGCCAAATTGCTGCCGCAGTTGGTTCCAGGATTGGAGGATGGCTGTCACCACTGGGCTGCTGGAGTGTTTTTTGGGTGGGGATGGGAGTGCTGCCGTGGCGAGGGCCCGGAGGGAGGTCCCCATGCAGGAGGCCTCCTCCGCACGCACCCACCCGGCTTCTGGCTCCTGGATCCATCCCCTTACTCGCTCGGCTGTTGCCGCCCAGTGGTAGAATTGTAGATTCGGGAGGGCTAGCCCCCCCCTGGATTTTGTTTTCTGTAGGACCTTCTTTGGGATCCTAGCATTTTTACCCCCCCATACGAACGCCATGATACGTTTGTCCAGCGCTATGAAGAAGGCCTTGGGGATGTAGATCGGAATGGATCTAAACAGGAAGAGGAACCTGGGCAATACGTTCATTTTGATCGTCTGGACTCTTCCTGCGAGGGAGAGTGGGAGTGTGTTCCATCTTTGCAGGTCCTTTTTTACTTCCTCCGCCAGGCTGGTGAGGTTCCATTTGTGGATCCCTTTCCAGTCATGGGCTATTTGGATCCCCAGGTAGCGGAATTTATGTCGGGCTTGTTTGAACGGCAGCCCCTTTAGTGCTGCCCACCCCCCCCCCCCCCCCCCCCCCCCCCCCTTTGCTGGTGTACTGGGAAGATCCCGCTTTTGCTCATGTTGAGTTTGTAGCCCGAGAAGGCTCCAAACTCTTTCAGGAGCGCGATGATTCCGTCCACGCTGCTTTGTGGGTCCGAGATGTAGAGGAGCACATCGTCTGCATAGAGTGAGACTCTGTGCTCTCTGCCTCCCCTTCGGATCCCCCTCCAATTTTTTGCTGCCCTGAGCGCAATTGCTAGCGGTTCGATTGCTAGTGCGAACAGCAGTGGGGACAGTGGGCATCCTTGTCTGGTGCCCCTGTGCAGCTGGAAGTATTGGGAGTTGGTATTGTTGGTCCGTACACTCGCCATGGGGGCGTTGTATAGGAGTTTTACCCACGCGGTGAACCCTGTTCCAAGCCCGAACCGCTCCAGTACCTCTATGAGGTATTTCCATTCGACTCTGTCGAAGGCCTTTTCTGCGTCCAGGGAGGCGATCACCATAACACACATATATAACAATATTCACTCAGCACATCCCTATCACTGGAAGTCATATAAAATAGTGAACTGATTTGAGAGAGCACCTTTTGGCCCTCCCTGCACACCTCTCGAAAATGAGATCCGAAACATTCAGATACATTTGGTCAAAAGGCCTCTTCCTCTCCTAAAATTTCTATGGTTTTAAAGAACTTGGTAACCCACTTATAGCACAAATCTTGCAGTGTGAAAACTGAGGTAGATTGAGAGTATGAATGCAGACAACTCGAACTTCTGAGCTACAAACTGAAATCCTGCCTTTGGTGTCACGATTATTATAAAGAGTCAATGCTTACAACAAAAATCTAAGTAGGAAAAGAGAATTTGATTTTGCCCTGCAGCCTGCCTACCCTCTTCAATCTATTTACAGAAGTACAGATTCTACCACCAATTACCTGTCCTGTGCTTCTCTGGACACAACCACTCTATTCACACTGTGATGATTATATTACTGAACTAGCAATCCAGGGATAGCAAATTCAAATTACACCACATCAGTTTGAGAATTTGAATTTCATTAAATAAAATTGGAGAATAAAAAGTTGCTAGCAATACAAATAATAATAATAATAATAATCTTTTATTGTCACAAGTATGCTTACATTAACACTACAATGAAGTTACTGTGAAAAGCCCCTAGTCGCCACATTCCGGCACCTGTTCGGGTACACAGAGGTAGAATTCAGAATTCCCAGCCGGTCCGGGAATTGAACCCGCACTGCTGGCCTTGTTCTGCATTACAAACCAGCTGTCTAGCTCACTGAGCTAAACCAGCTGTCAGATTGCTATTATATAAAAAAAATTGTTGTCATTACCCAGCCGGCATAACTCCTGTCTCACACATTAGATGCCCTCCAAAGTGGCTTGAAAGCCACTCAGTTGTCAGGATCACTAGAGATAGGCAATAAACGTCTATATCAGAAAATGAACTGAATAAAAACCAGTTACCCCATATTATAAATGGAGTTTAACAGCAGAGGCGCTTGCAAGTCAAAGAAATAAAAACAATTCAAAAAGTCTGAGACTGTAAAAAGGCCATATTGCTCAATGTACAATTGATACGGAGACCATACATCTTGAACAGCTTTTAATATTCAATTGACAATAAATAAATAAAACCTAGGAATAAGTAAATCTACTAATAGTTGATATGCACAAAGATTTGGGTAATTTACACTAACTCACACCTAAAGACGAGTTTCCAGAGGACTTAAAACACTACCTTCCATTAAAGGTTAACAGCACTTGTCTGGAATGCATGTCTACTGCCCCGAAAACGTACTCAAGTCTTTGCTGCCCCATTAGCCTCTATTTTGGAAATGGGATGGACAGCAGGTTAATATACTGTCGATTCACCTTTAAATCTGCATCTCAATCCAACCTAGATTTAAGGAAACAGCGGCAAAAACCCTGCTGGGCCAAATGGCCCGTTTTAGTGTTGTAAATACAAAGCACAAAATACTCACCAGGACTGCAATTAATTCTAAAATCTTGCTCTGCATGTGGGAAAATCTTTCTCAATGCTTCTAGAATTCTAGTGAAGGTGTTTTCTAGGAGCGGTCTGACAACAAGTGATAGCACTTGTCCAGGAGAAGCCACCGTCCGCTGAGAAGCGGGTACTATCTTTTGCATGGCCCTCACAAAATCTTGTGCTTTTATGCTGATGGAAGAAACATCTAGTTGCAATTTCTCACTTGTGACGTAGATCTGGGGATAACGGCGGCGCAAGGCACACAGTACCACTTCAGCACAGACAGATTTAATATCAGCACCACAATAACCTATGGGGGGGGGGGAAGAGAGAAAAGAGAGAGAGAGAAAAAATGGATTGGCGAGCATATATTAAGCAGCAGTGTTCAATTGGGTAAATTCTTTCTAAACACACAAACATTTAAGATTATGGGCTGGGGTATTCCTTATTACGCACTGTAACGGATTACTTACCTACACACTTTTCTGCCAGTTCTTGGAGAAATGCATCTGATGGCTTTGGATCCCAGTCCCTGGTATGGATCTTCAGAATTTCTTTACGGGCCTATAGGCAAAATGGAAAGGGCCAGAAGACAATTTCATTAACATGTTGGTAAACAACTCCTATTCTATTTCTAGTTAAATTTGACTTTATACTTCTGCAAATAGCATTTTTAAAAATACACAATGAATCTAATTCATAGGTTTGTACGACCCGAAAAGTGGGACACTAAAGGCAGTGTCACAAGGACATGAAGTGAACAATGCCACCACAAGCAAACTACAAGTGAACATTGATTCTAGAGATAAAACAGAATTCACACTTCCACAATGTTTTTTGTCCACCACCAGCATTCAAATGGTGTACAGTCTATCAATCCTTGTTTGTAAAAGTGCACAAAACTTCCCTTTTCCCCAGCATGTTCTGAACATTAGGCTATGTTGAGCAGAATTTCATTGAGAAAGTTAAAGTTTTGGAAAACATAGGTCAACCGCATTGAGAAAGGTCTGGGGGAGTGGGCCACAGCATGTTTCAATTGAGAGCACCCACAATGAAGAAAAGCAGTTGAGAAACTACAGACGGGCATCTTGCAAAAATATAACTAAACTAATCTTCCCATTTTGGGAATCAGAAAGTTATTAGCTTTATATAAGTTAATCCATTAGCCAAATTGACTTGCTAATATAGTAGCTGCACACTTACATCTTTGTCTGGGAGGCCAAAAAGAAATTCTCTGTCAAATCGTCCTGGTCTTCTCAAAGCAGGATCAACTGAATCCAGTCTGTTTGTTGCCCCTATTACCACAATCTCACCCCTGCTATCAAGCCCATCCATCAATGCCAACAGAGTAGAAACTATAGAACTGAAGAAAATGTATAACAATAAAAATATGTAAACAGACTTAAGTGTAGAAACGTGTAGCCAGGGAATCAAGGTTTTGGATTTATTAAATAAAAATCACCATCGCATAAATGCAGAATTTTGAAATTGGAATTCTGTTGAAAATCAAAAATGCGTTCAGCATTTATGGTTCTCCATAAATCAATTTATAAAACTATTACACAGAAATTTACCAAATATCTAATTGAACTCTACTTTGTTTTCTTGATGAACAATGAGGTCTTGCTTCAGAATGAAGGAAAAAAGCAAACTGCATTTAGTTAAATAAGTTGGGGAGGGACAAAATGGGGAAAATAAGCAAAATCTGGAAGCAAAAAAATGTATATGGGAACACCCATCTATAACAACCCAATTTCTTTGCAATATGCAACTATTGCCAATTGAATTTCATCACATAACAATAAATAGGAGGAATAGGCCAAAGGGACCCTCAAGCCAGCTCCACTATTAAGATCATGGACAATCAGCTAACTCATCTCATCCCCTTATCCCTTATCTCCCTGAGGTGTCCCAAAGATTGTTGGTCACAGTCTTAAATATATTCATGTACATTTACATGTTTATCCCCGTCCTCAAATCCTCATGCCATGAAGGCAAACATACTGTTTGCCTTCCTAATTGCTTGCTACATCTGCATACTAGCTTTTAATGACTCATGAACCCTGATTATTATCTTAATTCTAGACTCTCCAGCCAGGAGAAAACCTCTCAGCATCTACCCTCTCAAGCTTTTTAAGAACTTTATAGGGGAGATACCCCAGCTGCAACAGCTCCCCTCCAATTCAGACTAAATATATTGCATTAAATAATAAAATTAGATTAGTAATGCAGTGAATATTAAATGACATCAGATTACCATACAAGCAGTGGCCAACAGTACTTAATCCTGTTGAAAGGATAAAAACCCTTTGCATCCTTACCTGTGTATCTGATCCTGCCTGCTTGAACGAACAGGGGCTAAGCCATCTACTTCATCAAAGAAAATAATTGAAGGACGCATAAGATAGGCCTTTAAAAAAAAAAGTTACTTGTCTCAAACTTCAAGGGATAACATAAAATGAATTGTCTGAAATCAATTACAATATTAAGACAAAATGTTTGTATTGAAGATGATTTAGAAGTGGTACGGGCAAAGGTCTAGTTTTAGGTTCACTTTTGAAGTAGAAAATCCAACAATTTTCTAGTGACAGAAAAATAGGGAGCTGGCACAGAAAGGCTGACAGATTTGATTTTATGAAAAAGTATAATGTAGTAAATTTTGAGGCCAATACCAGGTAATAAGAATATTTACTCAATGGCTTATTGCTGAGACCTAGGGGTTCAAAAATAGTTGAATGCGAGAGTTCAGGTAAATAAAGCCTGAAAAGGGCCAATGGCATTTTGGGTTAAGTACAATAATGATAAACCCCACCACCTGGAGGCACCCCTCCAAGTCACTCACCACCCTGACTTGGAAATATGTCACTGTTCCTTCACTGTCGCTGGGGCAGCATCCTGGAACTCCCTCCCTAACAGCACAGTTAGAACTGCAGCAGTTCAAGAAGGCAATTCACAACCACCGTCTGAAGGGCAACTAGGGATGGACAATAAATGATGGCCTAACCAGCGATGCTCACATCCTGTAAATTAATTTTTTTAAATGTAGGTGTCGCTGGCTAAGCCAGCATTTATTGCCCATCCCTAATTGACCTTAAATTGAGTGACTTTATAGGCCGTTTCAGAGGCCTTTCAAGAGTCAACCACATTGCTGTGGATCTGGAGTCACAATTAAGCCAGACCGGGTAAGAACAGCTGATTGCCTTCTCTAAAAGGACATTAGTGAACGAGATAGGGTTTTACAACAATCAACAATGGTTTCATTATCATTAGACTTCTAATTCCAAATTAATGTTGAATTCAAATTTTACCATCTGGCATGGTGGGATTCAAACCCAGGTCCCCAGAGCATTACCCTGGGTCTCTAGATTACTAATCTGGTGACAATACTGCAGCTATAAGAGCTGGTCAGATGCTGGGAATTCTGCAGAGGTAACTCACCTCGACCCTCTCCACCATCTACCAAGCACAAATAGGGAGTATGATAAAAATACTTTCCACTAGCCTGGATGAGTGCCACTCCAACATTTGAAGCTCAGCATCATCCAGGACAAAACAATCCGCTTGATTGGCACCCATAAACATCCACTCCCTCCAGCGTCAGCACAGTGGCAGCAGTGTGCGCCACCTACAAGATGCACTGCAGCAACTCTGCAAGGCTCCTTTGACAGCACCCTCCAAACTAACAACCCCCTACTACCTTGAAGGACAAGGGTAACAGATGGATGGGAACACCACCATCTATCTCAAAGTTTCTCTCCAAGCCACACATCATCCTTACTTGGAATTATATCATCAATACTTCACATGCTGGGTCAAAATCCTGTAGCACCATTTCTAACAGCACTATGGTTGTACCTACACCATTGGACTGCAGTGTTTAAAGGCGGCTCTTCACCTTCTCCACGGCCATTTAAGTGGGCAATAAAAGCTGGCCTAGCCAGCAACACCCATATCCGTGAAAGAATGCCGTTTGAGATCATATGCACATATGGATTTCCTAGAGGTAAAGTATCTTTTATTTTTAATGAGCTAGCTAACAGCTCAAAAAACTTGCATTATTTTAAGAAATCGCATCTTAAATGTTAATTAATCATGGGCAGGATTCTCTCCTACCCAGCGGGGTGGGGGGTCCCGGCATAGCGGAGTGGCGCCAACCACTCCGGCATTGGGCCTCCCCAAAAGGTGCGGAATTGTCTGCACCTTTGGGGGCTAGGCCCGCGCCGGAGTGGTTGGCGCCACGCCGACTGGCGGCAAAACCGGCACCAGCGGCCTTTAACACCCGCCGCCTGGCCTGGCCTAAAGGCCTTCGCCAGTTTGCGCATGCGCCGGTGAGTCAGCTGCCACTGACGTCACCACTGGCTCATGCGCGCTGGGGGATTCTCTTCCGCCTCCGCCATGGTGGAGGCGGCGGCGGAAGAAAAAGGCCCGATCGCGGCCACCGTGGGCGCCCCCCGGGGTCCGATCACCCCGCGCGCACCCCCCCCCCCCCCCCAGGAGGCCACTCGCGCCGCCGATCCTGCCGTCACCAGAGGTGGTCCAAACCACGGCGACGGGAGAGGCCTCGCAGCGGCGGGACTTCGGCCCATCGCGGGCCGGAGAATCGCTGCAGGGGGCTCGCCGATTGGCGCAGGGGGCACGCCGATCGGGGGGGGGCGTGATTCCCGCCCCCGCCAATTCCTGTCGGAGAATTCCGGCCATGGCGGGGGCGGGATTTTCGCCGGTCCCGGGCGATTCTCTAACCCTGCGGGGGTGGGGGTCAGAGAATTTCACCCCATAAGTGGAAAAAGGATCAACTCTTCTATTTATCTTGGGGCAGCATGGTGGCGCAGTGGCTAGCACTGCTGCCTCACAGCACCCAAGGACCCAGGTTTGATCCTGGGTCACTTTGCGCATTCTCCCCCCGTCAACGTGGGTCTCACCCCCACAACGTAAAAAGATGTGCAGGGTAGGTGAATTGGACACATTGAATTGCCCCTTAATTGGGGGGAAAAAAAAGAGAATTGGGTACTCCAAATTTATTAAAAAGTCTTCTATTTACCTGATCAAAAAGTAAGCGTAGTTGTCGTTCGGATTCCCCGACCCACTTACTGAGGCAGTCTGCACCCTTTCGCATGAAGAAGGACACCCTTCGGTCTCCATGGCTACACTCATTGGCCAGGGCTCTGGCAACAAGGGTCTTTCCCGTTCCAGGAGGGCCACAAAATAAGCAGCCTCTAAAAATTGAAGACGAGAAACTTCAAGAGCAGTTTTTTGTGCCAAGTATTTACAAATGAAGAAATATTGAAGTGACAATTAGTTCAGTTCTTGTAGATTCAGTTTCAGCCCCATTGCACAGCACCTGCAAGTAAACTGCAGATCAACTGAATACGGTAATAAATGACTCAAAACGAAGTTTTACTTGAAGTCAAGAGCACTAGTAGTAATTAAAAATGACTTTCCCAAGTTTTATTTTTGCACAACTTAACTTCATTATTTAGTGTGATTGCATTTCATTGGGTGTTCGTTACATCACAACACGTGCAGATAGAACCTCTGACAGAATGAATCCAACTCTAAATGACCAGATTCTGTTCACTAAACTACTATTCAGCTTTTGTGGCTGGAGATTAACCTCCATCTCATGAACAGAATAATGCAATATGGCCATTCTGCAAGTTTCTGATGCCTGTATCCTAACTTGCACTAAAACCCAATCATCACTTCCGTTGGCCTATATTGACTCCAGGGTCAGACAACAATTGAAATTTAAAATTCTCGTCCTAGTTTTCAAACCCATTCATGTCTTCATCCCTCTTTATCCCTGTAATCTCCTCCACCTATAACCCAGATATCTCCACACTCCTCCAATTCTGGACTTTTGTTCGTACAATTCCTTTGGCAGTCTATCGCTCCCAATTTCTGTGATTTAATCCTGAAATCTCAACTTAAAATCTACTCTTCGATCAAGATTTTCGCCTAATATTTCCTTATGACCCATGTCAAATTTGGTTTGATAACACTCTTGCAAACCATCCAGGAACATTTTACTAGGTTAAAACTGCTTCATAAGTGCAAGTTGTTTGAATTGAACATCATCTCATTTTCTATAGTGTACGCTTTAACATAGAATATTATTGTGCACGCTTTAACATAGAATATTGTATCTAGCATGAATCCACACATTTGATTCAGATGCAGTCTTAAAAAAACGATTGATGATCTGGTGCTTAAAACTACAGCAATTCACAATCAGCTGGATTTGCTCATTAACTGCAGCAGGCTTGAAGGGACAGGCTAGGTTAAATAGCTAAGCACCATAATTTCTTCCAGATCACAGACTACCTATGAGCAATATCAATGGGAAGACCAGAAAGTAATGCAGCTTACAGGTTAGCACAGAAGAATTCAAGTATAAAACTTAAAAATCTAATATACAATTTGTATTTTGCGTTCTCCTTTAACACACTGATCCTAAGTTTCAATTAACCACCTCAGTCCACATTTAAAAAAAGCATTATTTAAATTGATGAACAAAATGGCCTTCCTATACCTTGGAGGTTGAATCTTAAATCTCTCAAACACTTCAGGATAAAGCAACGGAAATACCACCATCTCCTTCAGTGCAGCGATATGGCTGGAAAGTCCACCCACACTATCGAAACGAACCTAAGAATATATAACAAACAAATGCTACTTTCAACAAATAATGCACAGTTATTCTACATATGCCATCCTCCCTAACATCGGTAAACTGGATTCATATCATGTTTTATAGGTCTCCCCATTCACATTATAAAATTCTGAAAACAATATACTCGTCTTCATTCATCGATTTGGCACAACCAATGTTAACAAAAATGAATCTGAGATTCTGCCAAATCTAACGACATATCCTACTGGCATTGTGGTTCACACCACCAAACTTGTGAAAATTCAGCAGGATTTGTAAAACTGCAGAACACGCCCCACAGGAAAAAAAAATCAGACGCATAAAGGAAGTAAATTAGTCTGAGTGCTTGATAAAGCATTACCTTTTACAAATCTGATTTCCCCCCCCTCAAATAAAATTGACAGCCATAGGTATTAAATAAGCAAAGACAGGGCATTAGTTTAATAATTGCAAAAGAAACAGTTTGCACTGCATGACAGCACAGAAGAGGAAAACAGTATAGTCAGTATAAAATCTTTTCCGAATCCAGCTGTAGAAGTTTACGGTCTATAATATAATGCTGAGCCTCGATTCAAGAGTCAGCCACACAGAATCGTGTAATACAGGAGACTGATATTCGGTCCACTTCGTTCCTCCTCTTTGAGAGGGCTAATCAATTAATCCCAACTCTATATTTCCCACTAGGCCACTGCCCTACAATTATTTTTCCTTCTAATTTTCCCCCATTGCCATTTTGAAAGTTATTATTGATTCTGCTTCCATGGATCTTTCAGGCAGTAAATTCTAGATCGCTATTACTCACTGCGTAAAAAAGATTGGCAAAGGCAGAGATAAAATGAGGAGCAATCTTTAACATGTCCCCTGCTTAACGACCCTTCAAAGAAGTTTCTCATTTTCTATCAAAACTGATGATTTTTAATACCTGTACTAAATATTCCCTTCACTTCCATAACAACAATTAAAATCAAAAGAATGGTGACATAGTAAGAGTCCTTCCTGTTTATTTACTTTGTTCCCATTTCTTTTATTATTTTTGGTCCGCGGAACTGTAATCGGGATGTGCCTTTAAACAGAAGAAGGAGTTTAACAGCCTGCTTGCTAGGACACTGTTCTCAGTTTTGTATTTTGGAGAGGAGAAACCAGACTCTTTGGTGCCGAGTGGGTCTCAGGAACCAGCTTTGGAGGGATTCTCGGATTGGTTAACTGGCAACCGGTGGGTTGGCCAGGAACAGCGTTCTGCCCGACAACAGTCAGCAATTAATTACCGCTTGATGCTTTGAGAGAACTTAGCAGAAGTGTTTAAACCTTGGAAGTAAAAGCGACGTAGAGTCTGCAGAGAAACAGTAGCAACCTTGCCAGAGAAAACCACCTCAAGCCAAGAAGGAAGTACCAAAACAAAAGCCTGAACTTCAGACATTGCAAAGATCCTTTACCCTTTTCATTTCTCCCACTCAACTCCTCAGATAATGAAGCAATCCGTGTCCAAATGAAGTAAGACAATATCCAGGCTTGCGCTGCTAAGTGGCAAGTTACATTTACACCACACAAGTGCCGGGTAATGACCATCACCTACACCTACATGAGAGGATCTAACCATCGTCCCTTGATATTCAATGGCATTACCATCGCTGAAACCCCCACAATCAACTTTCTTTGGTTACCATTAATCAGAAACCGAACTCAACTAGCCACATTAATACTGTGGCTACCAGGACAGGTCAAATGCTAGGAATCCTACAGCAAGTAACTCAGCTCCAGCCCCACAAAGTCTGCCCATCACCTACAAGGCACAGATCAGGAGTGTAATGGAATACCCTCCACTTGCCTGGATGAGTGCAGCTCCAACACTCAAGAAGCTTGACACCATCCAGGACAAAGCAGCCCGCTTGATTGCTCCCCTTTCCACAAACATTCAAAACCTTCAACACAGACGAACAGCAGCAGTCATGTGTACCATCTACAAGATGCACTGCAGTAACTCTCCAAGATTCCTGAGACAACACTTTCCAGACCCATGACCGTTACCATCTAGAACAGGGGTGGGCAAACTTTTCCGTGCAAGGGCCACATTCAGAAATTCACAATTTTAAAGGGTCGCATAGTATATTAAGTAAAATAATTACTTCACCCGGTTATGATTCTGGGCGCCTCATATAGGACATAGAACAGTACAGCACAGAACAGGCCCTTCGGCCCTCGACGTATGCCAAGTAATGATCACCCTACTCAAGTCAACGTATCCACCCTATACCAGTAAGTAACCCAACAGCCCCCCCCCTCATTAACCTTAAAAAAATAATAAAAAATTTAAAAAAAATTTTATTTTTTAAAAAAAATAAAATTATTTTTTAATGACTTGGTGGGCCGCATAAAGACCTTTGGCGGGCCTCATGCGGCCCGCAGGCCGTAGTTTGCCCACCCCTGATCTAGAAGGACAAGAGCAGCAGATACCTAGGAACCACACCACCTGGAGGTTCCCCTCCAAGTCACTCACCACCCTGACGTAGAAATATATCGCCACTCCTTCACTTTCGCTGGGGCAAAATCTTGGTAGTCCCTCCCTGACAGCATTGTGGGGTACCTAAACCTCAGGGACTGCAGCAGTTCAATAAGACAGCTTACAACCACCTGAAGGGTGACTAGGGATGGGCAATAAATGCTGGCCTAACCAGCGATGGTGGGGTTTGGGAAAGGGGAATTAGATAGTTACATTTTCTGTCCATTTAATAGCAGCACGGTAGCATTGTGGATAGCACAATGGCTTGACAGCTCCAGGGTCCCAGGTATGATTCCGGCTTGGGTCACTGTCTGCGCGGAGTCTGCACATCCTCCCCGTGTGTGTGCGTGGGTTTCCTCCGGGTGCTCCGGTTTCCTCCCACAGTCCAAAGATGTGCAGGTTAGGTGGATTGGCCATGATAAATTGCCCTTAGTGTCCAAAATTGCCCTTAGTGTTGGGTGGGGTTACTGGGATAAGGGGAGGTGTTGACCTTGGGTAGGGTGCTCTTTCCAAGAGCCGGTGCAGACTCGATGGGCCGAATGGCCTCCTTCTGCACTGTAAATTCTATGATAATAAAATGGTTACTTGTGTTAAAGTTACAAACCTGGTGACTGTAGTTTATTGGGCTTTCTTTGTTTGTTTCTTTGTTTATTGGTATTTAAAATAAAATCTAATTTCACCTATGTTGCTACTCTGGAATTGACCACACACTAGCCCAGGTTATCACCACAGTATCTTAAACATATTAAGGATCCCATTAAGGGATACATAAATGCAGAAACGGTTGTAAAAATCAATTGATCTGCAACCAAGGACAAGCCCGAAGGTGTAAATGGTCAACAAACTCCAGTGAGGGAGATTATTCCAAAGTCATCAATCCAATACCAAAAAGACTACAATCATGGGCGTGATTCTACGGGACAGGCAACTCCGGTGCGAAGGAGTGGCGTGAACCACTCCGGCATCAGGCCGCCACAAAGGTGCAGAATCCTCCGCACCTTCGGGGGCTAGGCCGGCGCGGTTTGCACCGCACCGGCCGGCACGAGTTGGCGCATGCGTGGGAGCGCCAGCGTGTGCTGACGTCATCCCAGAGCATGCGCAGGGGGGGCTCATATCCGCCTCGGCCAGCACAGCACAGGCCCGCCTATGGATCAGTGGGCCCCGATCGCGGGCCAGGCCACCGTGGAGGCACCTCCCACAAACTTCATCAAGAAGGGGCCTGATGCATTGTGCTCAGCCATCTGCAAGCAGAATCAAGCTCCCAGGAGGGATACAGTAGCTGACATACCTGACAGTTGTGGGTAAAATACACCATCTAAGTTACACAGCCTATCTGGACGTTTCAATGGTGCCCTATACTAAATTAACTCTCAGCCAGGGCAGGAAAACGAGACTGCAGTCAAAAATGACCTAGATGGCAGGTTGGGGTGAAGGAAGGACGAACTAACAAGACAGCTAGAGGAATTTTGCAAAGATCCCTCTCTAGGCAGTGCAAAGTCAGGAAGGAGAAAATAGAAGAGGTCGAGTTCAAACTCTTCTTGGCATAAAATGTTGAAACTTCAAACCAAGAGGCAAATATTAAAGTGCAATGGGTTTAGCTAAATTCATTCAATGCTAATCTTGCTTCACAGCTTCGAATCCCAAAAACAAGAGAAATTATCCTCTACTGAGGTGGTGGGTGAGCTTGTCCTCCTTTGGTACTGGCAAATTTTAAAGAAACCCCACAGCCTCGGACTCAACAATGCAGTGTGAGAAGACACTACTTTTTCACTAATTTCTTGTAGTTTCATTGTGATGCCTACTTAAGAGCAAGGCGAAAGTTATTTTTTCAAAATTCCACATGATTATCTAGCCACTGAACATGGTTCCTTTCTTGCCAGTAAAAGTGAACTCATTCTTTTCTTCCAACTTAAAAGATTCAGTCAAATTGGCAAAAAGGGCTCATGTCAATGCGCATGCAAAATCAGCAAGGACAACAGCTTGCTTTCTTGCATGAAATGTTCACAAGTTCGAGTGTGCCCCCGCATACAATATCTCACCTATCCAATAAAGTACCTCAGCGGCAGAAACTGAGAACCAGCAGACAAAATTAAGATAGTGGTTTTTCTCAGAGAAATCAGTTTGACTTCGGAGAAAACTTACAAAAAGCTTCAGTAAACAAGATATACAACAAATGAAAATCTGCTACTGCTAACAAGAAACCTTCATAGTTGCTGGTACTTCAGTGCAAATAAAGCAGGGGCCATGAAATTGCAATGGATTAACACGCTATTCCCATTTTCTATACATCTTTAACTTTTTTTTTAAGATTGGATTTGGGTTTATTGTCATGTACACAGAGTGAAAAGTACTGTTCTGCATACAGTCCAGACAGATCATTCCATACACGAAAAAACATAGGACATACAATAGGTACAATGGAAACAAGTGCACAGTTACATAATAAAAGAGTTAGATTACCGAATGTTAACCTTCATCTCAAGAAGAAAAACCAGATGCTTCATTTGTAGAGCATAAACCTGAAACCACCTGTTATGTTCAGTTTTGGGCACTGAACCGGAGGATATACATGGAAGTGACACAGTAAAGATTGAGGAAAATGAAATGAGGGTTTAAAGGAGATTAGTTACAAGGCATAAACCTGGCTTGCAGAAAGATTAGTTAGGAGGTCACATTTCAGAAACCTAGTTTAGCAGGTTGAATGGTGATTAATTGAAGTAAAGGTGATTAAACAAATTGATAGGCAAATGGGGAGGAATCATTTCCTCTAGCTGGAGAATCTAGAATGAGATAAACTTAAAATTAGTGTTAGAATTTTTAGGGGACAAATAGAAATATTTCTGGTAGTGGAAATTTGGAATGCCCTCCCCCAAAAAGCTTAGGATGCTGTGACAATTGGAATTTACAAGATTAAGGTCAGTAGATTTGTACTTTTGTTGAAGAAGGATATAAAGCAAAAAAGAAAGTTGAAATACAGATCCAAGATGAACTAATCAAATGGCAGAGCAGGTTCAAGTGGCTAAATGATCCACTCCTGTTCCCAAAATGCTTCATTTGTACAGAAAGACAATAAATGAACAAAATCTGCAGTTTCACATATTTATGAGAATAAGTTGGTTTCTGAAGATAGTATGACTAAATAGCAGAGGAGAAATACAACAAATAATTCTGATAATTGAAAGATTAACCAAATATTTGACAATCATATCACATGATTTAGACACTTACTGGCCAGAACTGGCATTACAGTAGACTCTTTTCATTTTTTTACTATTTTCAACAGGAGTCTCATCTCTATCCAGATCTTGTATACATCTTTAACTTAACATTTCGTGATTGATCTGTTAAGTTTATTATGAAAAAAACAAAGGGGTAGAAGTAATTAAAGATTTGGGGGGAAAAGCCCAAATTCCCTTAACTTACGGAAGTGTCAATTTGCATTGGGTCCACATCTGCCAGGCTAGCACCTATTTTCATTCGATCTTTATGAATTCCTTTCAAGTCATCTTTCCTAACATTCAGTGGGAGACATCTAAAAAATATAAAACAATTTTAATAGTGGAATTGTGGACAAAAGCTTGCCTTTCCATACATAAACAATTGATGAGAGATCTTCTTAGAAAGGGGAACAATTCAAACAATGGAGCAAAATAGTACACTTGTGTTGTCTTATGAATCTTATCCTGTTTTATACAAACAGCTATCTTTTAGGAGGGAATTCACAAAAGAGGCTGCCCTCTCAAAGCAATCACATAAACAAAGGCAAGCAGATCTGGCAACTGTTTTTAAATTCCGTGCATCGCTGATAGTGGTAAGAAAATATCATGAATAGATGGACAGAGCAGAGATCGGCAAGTGAATGTTTTCAACAGAAATTAGAAATGGAGTGATTGGTGACCATCAGGATAGATGCAGAATAAGAAATGTCTCATCCTGGATTCAAAGGGATGCAGAGCACTGATGTTTGAGGCAAAAGCTCCAATATCTAGAGGACAAAGTGTAGGATCACATGTCTCAAGAGTACAGTTGCCTGAGAGACTGGCAGATAGCAGAGTGATTTTAGCTGGGGTAAAGGAACAAGTCACAATGTGCAAAGAAAACTAGAGCTGACCTTGCCAAGGACTCTGGAATTGTCCAATAGCTATAAAGTTTTGAACGGCAATGAGGACAGCAAGAGATTTAGATGGCAGGGGAAATAGTAGATTGAATCAACACTGTGGTAAAAGAGGCAATGCAACGGGTAGAGTGGATAGGTAAAAAAAAGCAGGAAGATATTTATAATAGAAGATTCAATACTTTGAGGCATTGAAATCAATGGAAAACAGAAATAAATTGGGCAGAATAAAAGCCTTCCCTTTCGCTATTATCCATCTTATAATTCTGACTTGCTATTATCCATTTTATAATAATAATTTTTATTGGTGTCACAAGTAGGCTTACATTAACACTGCAAAGAAGTTACTGTTGATGTGTTAGGCAGGTTGGTTCGACGTTGACTGCAACTGGATGGAGGGAAGCTAGAAACAAACGTCTGACACCGGAGATGATCCAACACTTTTATTTAACTATGAACTGCTGTACATGTTCAGCTGTGGGTTGACACTCTAATTCTACTGATGACCTCTTACTGGCTCGACCAGACTTACTAGCTAGTGCCCACTAACTTGTGCACTCTGACTGTCTCAGTATCTGGGTCCTGAGAGAGAGTCTTAATGCCCTGTGGGCTTTATAGTGGTGGTGTCCTGTCTGGTGATTGGTTGTTCTGTGTTGTGTGTTCATTGGTCACCCTGTGTGTCAATCACTGCCTGTCTGCATCTCATTATATACACATGAGTGGATATTATGACATCTCCCCCTTTAAAAAAAAAGTTTTGGAACATGAAGGTATATACATGCCTGACTATGTACAAGAGGGAGTTAACGAACATGTGTACATAGGAAGGTGTCTATCGTGCAGATACAGAACAAACTGAACAAAATTTACAAAAGTCTATTGATTCAGTCTTTGAGGCGGGCGACGAATGTGTGTCGATCGCCGCAGAGGTGGAGCAGGAGACGCCGGCACTTGGACAGGCGGGATTGCTGGCATTGCGGCGGTGTCGTGGACAGGCGGGATCGCTGGCAGATCGGCAGCCTCGTGGCAGGAGACGTCTGGAGGAGGCATGATAACCGGCGGAGCAATGCGGTTAGGCGGCAAACTCTCCGCAGCGCCCTCTTGTTGCGCCAGAGAATGGATTTGTCAGCTATTTGAACAATGAAAGACTTTGGGGCGGCCTTCCTGACAACAACAGCTGGGGCCGACCAACCCCGCTCAGGCAACTGGACGCGAACAACATCTGCTGGAGCCAGCGCAGGCAGATCTGTGGCATGAGCATCATACGTGACCTTCTGCTGGTCCCTGGACCAATGCACTTTTTGCAGCACCGTGAGGTGATCAAGGTCTGGAATATGGATGGCTGGAACAGTCGTCCTCAGGTTGCGGTTCATGAGCATCTGCGCCAGAGACAAACCAGTCGACAGAGGGGCTGCCTGTAGGCCAGCAGCGCCAAGTTGAAATCGGAGGCCGAGTCTGCAGCCTTGCACAACAACCGCTTGACAATATGGACCCCTTTTTCAGCATTCCCGTTTGATTGCGAGTAATGGGGACTGGAGGTGATGTGTCTACAGTTGTAGATATGGGTGACGTGATCCCCACGGTCGAGAGAAATAGCACGATCTTCCTTGCATACGATGCTGCCTCGAGGTCGGAGGCCTCGATATACAGGAGGAACTTTTGCTTGAAGATTTTCCAATTGGCGGCGAGGTTGCCGGAGGAGGCTGGATTTTTTCCATTTCGCTGGATGGCCGCTTGCTGGTCGTTGCAGATTCACTCGAGGTCGGTTCGGCAGGATTAATAGCACTCTGGTACTATGATGTGTTAGGCAGGTTGGTTCGACGTTGACTGCAACTGGATGCAGGGAAGCTAGAAACAAACGTCTGACACCGGAGATGATCCAACACTGTTTTATTTAACTATGAACTGCTGAACACGTTCAGCTGTGGGCTGACACTCTACTAATCCTGCTGATGACATCTTACTGGCTCGACCAAACTTACTAGCTACCACATGGCAGTAGTGCCCACTAACTTGTGCACTCTGACTGTCTCAGTATCTGGGTCCTGAGAGAGAGGGAGTCTTAATGCCCTGTGGGCTTTATAGTGGTGGTGTCCTGTCTGGTGATTGGTTGTTCTGTGTTGGGTGTTCATTGGTCATTCTGTATGTCAATCACTGCCTGTCTGCATCTCATTATATACACGAGTGGATATTATGATAACTGTGAAAATCCCCTAGTCACCACACTCCGGCGCCTGTTCGGGTACACTGAGGGAGAATTCAGAATGTCCAATTCACTTAACAAGCAGATTTTCGGGACTGGGGGAGGAAACCGGAGCAGCTGGAGGAAACCCACACGGGGAGAACGTGCAGATTTTGCACAGACAGTGACCCAAGCCAGGAATCGAACCCAGATCCGTGGCGCTGTGGAGCAACAGTGCTGACCACTGTTCTACAGTGCTTATAATTCTGGCCAAAACATATTTGATTCCCAATATTGGCAAGAGGCTGTAATATACAGTAGGAAAGCTGATGGAAAGACTAAAGATCTAACTTTAAACAAAAAGGCTCATCCAGAATGTTGAATTGTCTATTCTCACTCCAGATACTGACAGACGTGCTGTGCTAATCCAGGATTTACAATTTCTGTTTCAGAGGTGAAATGAAAAAAAATCCTTAAGTTAGTGAACAAAGGATCCTGGCACAGGACCAGCACAGACGTTTCCCCACTTCGTTTCATGCATTATTTATAGAAAGATGATTGAAAGACATCAAGAAGGAAGTACTGCTCCAAAAACTACTTTTCAACAATTAGGTTGTTAATCAAAAGATAATCTAATTCAAAAAAATTATCTAGCCAAACAATTCTGCAGTGTTGAAGATCAATGTGGAATTACCAAGAGCACATTTGTCTCCTCTAAATTAACCTCCGTAAAGGACGACGGTTGGAGGAAAACAGAAACATGTAAACCTACAAGAATAAGTATACCAGCTTTCAAACAGTCTTATTTGTATCAAGAAATTATTCAATCCTCTTGAACAAGGCTGTGAATGACAGCCCGCCTTTGGAGGACCCCCCTGCCTGATTTCTACCAGTAAGTTAGAAATGCTTCAATTTCTCTTAATTTGAATCCTTCCCCTGTCATTCCAGTGGAGGCTTTCTTTGAAAAATAATTCATTAGGGTGTGGAACAGATTGGGTGCTGAGCACTTGCAGCTTTAAGGCAGCCCTCTCTGGCAGATGCTTCATGTTGACCACCACAGTCTG
Source organism: Scyliorhinus canicula (assembly GCF_902713615.1). Taxonomy (NCBI): domain Eukaryota; kingdom Metazoa; phylum Chordata; class Chondrichthyes; order Carcharhiniformes; family Scyliorhinidae; genus Scyliorhinus; species Scyliorhinus canicula. The sequence continues at coordinate 184,947,656 of NC_052155.1, read as the reverse complement.
TCAAACAGCTGAAACAGATGTTGCCAACACACCAGTATTCATTTTTCTAGTGGCTTCAAAATCTACAGGCGCCTCTGCTCAAAACCATTCATCTTTCCTTCAATAATGCTGATACTGTAGTACAAATGTCATCACTGACCAGCTGTACAATCGTCTGCAGTAGCATAATAGTTGCTGTAGTGACCATTTGGCTGCAAGCACTCAGTCGACATCGGAGTCTTTACTCATGTTGCACTTCATTGCTGGCTATTTGTTGTTTTCTTTCTGCTTGAGTTGATGTTTGGGCAAAAGGGATGATAAAAAGTTGACAAAAAAATCCAGTGCAGCACTGTACTGTATTGTTCTCGGGGTTGTTGGCAGATGGAGGTGTTTGTGATAAGGTGCGGTTGGTGATTAGGGATTATGTGGAGTTCAATCAGAATGGGGAGGTGTCGGCGGGCATTTTTTGGGAAGCACTGAAGGCAGTGGTTCGGGGAGAAATTCTCATTTACGGTTCATGCGAATAAGGAGGGTGGAACATGACCGTCTAGTGAGCGAGACAGTGGAGATGGACAGGGAATATTTGAGGGTGCCCACCGTGAAGGGATTGGCGAGGAGGAAAAAGTTGCAGGGGCAATTTGACAGGCTGACAACGGGGAGGGCGGTAGGGCAACTGCGTAGGGCAAGAGGGGTGCAATAAGAGTATGGGGAGAAGGCGAGCCACATGCTGGGGTTCAGAGAAGCCGTAGAGGAAGGCCGATGTCTTGGCCTTCACCTCTATGATTGCACGGTGACAAATTTTGCTGGAGTGGCGGTCGGCATCGCCACTGGTGTAGCAGCATGACTGGGTGACCTGTATGACTTACTGCAGTTAGAGAAGATAAAGTACGAGTTAAGGGGCTCAGCAGGGGAGTTTGAGAAAAGGTGGAAAAAGTACTGTATTTTTTAACAGGACATTTTGCAGCTCCTTCTTTCCAAGGCCAATTTTGAGTAATGATACTTTAGTACTAGTCAAAAAACAAGTCAATATCTCCTCACTGCCTGAATCCTCATGCCTTGTGCTGCTGACTGATGAGAATATTACTGAATTATAGCAACCAGCTGGTATTGCATTGAATGGCATAGCATGTTCACCATCAAATGTTCTTCTGTTTCATATTATGAGTTCCAAATGTTTAAAATGTTGTGAATGAAGCAACTATTGAATTTAACATCAATTACTATTATTCAGCAATACACCCACATAAAAGGAAATGGGGGTAGAGGGTGGTAGGATTGAAGACACACGGACTGAAAATTTTCCTGCAGCAACAAATCTGTTGGAGATTGTTCTATTGACTTTTATATTGTGTTAAATTCTCCTGAAGAATGAAAATTTCAACAGACCCATTTGCTCCAGCGGATGTCTATGAACGCTTATTGCTTCATGTGGGGCAATGTAGGAAGGGAAGAATAGCTACCCATCCCAGTAATGCTCTTTCTTTCATGGTGAAAATTCCCATTGAAGTTGGTTAAAAGACATTGGATATGAGAATGGCAGCTGTACCTTGCATGATTCCCAGCCTTGTACAAACATTGCCTTTCCACATAAGCTGCTGCTAACCTGCAGCCTTAATTCAAATTGATAGAATTGCTAGAATAATAGCAAGTACTGGATAAAGTATTTGGTTCACCTGCGTCAGTATAATATAAGTAAACTCAGTAATATCACCACCCGCTGAACAACAGTTGAAGGAACAGCTGGTCCAGGGAACTCCAGTTAAGACCAGTCTGAACTTCAAGCAACAACTTCAAGCAACTCTTTTCTCAGCAATCAGATCAGGCCATTCCAGATGTTTTCCAAACGTCCACTGCTCCCCCAACTCCCAAGTCAGGTACAAACGTGCATCACATCTATTAATGTCATCAGATGAATGAATTCTTTGTATTTGAGCTGTTTTTCCACGTTTTACCAAGTTAGGAGGAAGATAAATAGCCTATTTTTAAGTGGCAGTTCTAAAAATGTGCAAAGCCTGTCACTTTGTTCAGAAATCGATATAGAATGTTTTAGCTGTAACATACTCAAAGGCTTACCCCAGTGCACAGTGGGTATTTGGAAAGACTACCGGAACCCACCCCTGACTCCGTTAGTTCCCACACCTACTCATTGAATGCCATTCCAAAAGATGGCACGTGGCCTGCCATTAAGTAGGCAATGTCTTGGCGGCTATGTGGAGCTAAGCGCACGTTTGGCAGCTCGCGCCAGGAACGGACTTTTGGGCTCTTTTTAGGGCCCCCAGCTGTACTTGTTCGACGGTTCCCGACGTGGGAAGGAGTCAGCAGCATTTCCCCAGCGGTATATGGCCTGGACCAGGAGTGGGGCGAGCAAGATAGCGGTGGCAGCGCCAAAGCAAAAGCGAGTGAAGCACCACAAGATGGCAGCCGGCGGAGACCTAGAGGCATGGCGGCAGTGGGCGCAGGAGCAGCAGGAGACTCTCCAACGCTGCTTTCGGGAGCTCAAAGCGGAGCTGCTAGAGCTGTTGAAGGCTTCTATTGACAAGCTGCTGGAGACTCAGACAGCCCAGGGGGTGGCAATCTTGGAGATCCAACAGCAGGCCTCTGAAAGAGAGGGTGAGGCCTCAGCCCTCGCGGTAAAGGTGGAGATGCATGAAGCGCTCCATAAAAAGTGGCAGGAGCGGTTCGAGGAGATGGAGAACCGGTTGAGGCAGAAAAATTTGCGGATCCTGGGCCTCCCGGAGGGGCCAGACATGGGGGCCTATGTGGTCGTCCTGCTGAATTCGTTGATGGGAGCTGGGTCCTTCTAGGGGCCCCTGGAGCTGGAGGGGGCCCACAGAATACTGGCAAGGAGGCCCAAGCCGAATGAGTCGCCACGGGCGGTGCTGGTGCGGTTCCACCGGTTCGCTGACCGGAAGTGTGTGCGCAGGTGGGCCAAGAAGGAGCGGAGTAGCAGGTTGGAGAACGCAGTGGTACGGATCTACCAGGACTGGAGTGCGGAGGTGGCTAAGCGGAGGGCCGGGTACAACCGGACGAAGACGGTGCTACACAGAAAAGAAGTGAAGTTCGGCATGTTGCAGCCGGCGTGTTTGTGGGTCACCTACAAGGACCGATACTTTTACTTCCGAGTCCCTGGAGGAGGCGTGGGCCTTTGTGCAGGCCGAGAAGTTGGACTCAAACTGAGGGTTGGGTGTGGGGGTCTGTATGTAACTGTGTTATTTTCTGAGGGAGGGGTTTCTGTTTAATGCTGGTTCTGTTTCGTTTTCAGGGCGGGTGGGGCACTTTTTTTGCGTGGGTTCGGTGGATGGGCTCGAGGAGGGGGGTAGACTTGCAATGTGGGGAGCTGATGGTGGGAAGGGGAGCTGGGGCCCCGCGAGGGGATTGGGCTGACAATGGGAGCTGCTTTAGAGGAGGCGGGGTCGGGCAGGTGGAAAGCGCAGGCTTTTTCCCGCGCTGAGGGCGGGGTCGGAGCCGAGAAGCGCGGCATTTTTTCCCCGCGTGAGGACGAGGAGGAGAGCCTGCTGCTGGGCACTGGGGAGGAGGGGTAGCCCCATACTGGGAGGGGTCGGAGGAGTGGCGGAGTTGCCGGGGTCAGTTGGCTTACAGGAGTACTATGGAAGGAGTAACGCGGCTTGGGGGGGGGGGGGGTTCACCGGGTTGCTGCTGGAATGGCCAGGAAGGAGCTAGAGTATGCGGGGGGGGGGGGGGGTTTGCCGCCGTGGGGAACGGGCCGAGCGGGGGACGCGGGCAAGTGGCGGGCAGAGGAAGGGTTATGGCTAGTCGGCTGGGGAGGGGGGCAGGGAGCCCCCGATCCGCTGATAACCTGGGATGTGAGGGGACTAAATGGGCCGGTCAAACGGGCCCGTGTGTTTACGCACCTGAAGGGGCTGAAGGCGGACGTGGCCATGCTTCTGGAGACGCACCTGAAGGTGGCGGACCAGATTAGACTGAGGAAGGGATGGGTAGGCCAAGTGTTTCATTCAGGGCTGGATGCACAAAATAGGGGGGGGGGGGGGGGGGTGGCAATCCTGGAGGGAAAGAGGGTGTCGTTTGAGGCGCCAAATGTGGTGGCGGGCAGCGGCGGGAGGTGTGATGGTGAGCGGCAAGCTGCAGGGGGAGCGGGTGGTGCTGGTTAACGTATACGCCCTGAACTGGGACGATGCGGGTTTTATGCGGCGCATGGAGAGGGGGGCAGGGAGCCCCCGATCCGCTGATAACCTGGGATGTGAGGGGACTAAATGGGCCGGTCAAACGGGCCCGTGTGTTTACGCACCTGAAGGGGCTGAATGCGGACGTGGCCATGTTTCTGGAGACGCACCTGAAGGTGGCGGACAGCGTGATGGTGAGCGGCAAGCTGCAGGGGAAGCGGGTGGTGCTGGTTAACGTATACGCCCCGAACTGGGACGATGCGGGTTTTATGCAACGCATGTTGGCCGCATTCCAGATCTGGAGACAGGGGCCCGATAATTTGGGGGGGGGGGGGGGGGGGAGAACTTCAATACAGTGCTGGATCCACCATTGGATCAATCCAGATCCAAGACGGGTAGGAGGCCAGCGGCGGCTAAGGTGTTGAGGGGTTCATGGACCAGATGGAGGGGTGGATCCTTGGAGGTTTGCGAGGCCGAGGGCCAGGGAGTTTTCATTCTTCTCCCATGTGCATACGGCCTATTCCCGGATCGATTTTTATTATGAGCAGGGGGCTGATTTCGAGGGTGGAGGATGCTGAATATTCGGCGATAGCCATTTCGGATCATGCCCCGCACTGGGTGGACCTCGAGCTGGGGGCGGAGACACACCAGCGCCCACTCTGGCGCTTGGAGGTGGGGCTGCTGGCAGAGGAGGTGGTGGGCGGGCGGGTTCGAGGATGTATCAAAAGGTACCTGGAGGCCAATGATAATGGGGAGGTCCGAGTGGGGACGGTGAAGGGAGGCACAGAGAGTGGTGTATGAATATGGGGAGAAGGCGAGTAGGATGCTGGCGCATCAGCTCCGTAAGCGGGATGCGGCTAGGGAGATTGGTGGAGTTAAGGATAGAGAATGTGGTGCGAAGTGGGTTGGCATCAACGGGGTCTTCAGGGACTTTTACGGGGAATTGTAAGCGGAAGGGGGGGATGGGGCGCTTCTTGGACCGACTGAGATTCCCGAGGGTGGAGGAGGGGCAGGTGGAGGGACTGGGGGCGCCGATTGAGCTGGTCAAAGGGATAGGGAGCATGCAGTCGGGGAACAAGCCGGGGCCGGATGGGTTCCTGGTCGAATTCTACAAAATGTTTGCAGACCTGCTGGGTCCCTTGTTGGTTAGGACCTTCAACGAGGCATGGGGGGGGGGGCTTTGCCCCCGACTATGTCCCGGGCGCTGATTTCCTTGACCCTTAAGCGGGACAAGGACCCCTGCAGTGTGGATCATACAGGCCGATCTCGCTGTTAAATGTAGACGCCAAGCTGTTGGCGAAGATCTTGGCCACAAGGATAGAGGACTGTGTGCAGTGGGTCATCCACGAGCATCAGACGGGGTTCGTGAAGGGAAGGCAGCTGAACACCAACATACGGAGGCTCTTGAATGTTATAATGCCGGCGGTAGCGGGGGGAAGCGGAGATAGTGGTGGCGCTAGACGCGGAGAAGGCCTTTGATAGGGTTGAGTGGGGGTACTTGTGGGAGGTGCTGGAAAGGTTTGGGTTTGGGGAGGGGTTTATCAGATGGGTGAGGTTGTTATCAGACCCCGATGGCGAGCGTGGCCATGAATAGGAGGAGATCGGAGTACTTCCGGTTATACCGAGGGACGAGACAGGGGTGTCCATTGTCCCAATTGCTCTTTGCGTTGGCAATCGAACCCTTGGCCATGGCGTTGAGGGAGTCGAGGAACTGGAGGGGACTGATGCGGGGTGTGGAGGAGCACCGAGTGTCGCTTTATGCAGATGACTTATTGCTATATGTGGCGGACCCAGTGGGGGGAATGCCGGAGGTAATGAATATTCTCAGGTAATTTGGGGACTTCTCAGGGTACAAGCTCAAACTGGGGAAGACCGAGCTGTTCGTCGTGCACCCAGGGGATCAGGAGGGGGGGATTGGTAGGCTCCCACTAAAAAGGGCAGAGAGGAGCTTTAGGTACCTGGGAGTCCAGGTGGCCAGGAGCTAGGGGACCTACACAAACTTAACCTTACAAGGCTGGTGGAGCAAATGGAGGAGGAGTTTAAAAGATGGGACATGTTGCCGCTGTCGCTGGCGGGCAGGGTGCAGTCAGTCAAGATGACGGTGCTCCCGAGGTTTTTGTTCCTGTTCCAGTGCCTCCCCATCCTTATCCCAAAGGCCTTTTTTAGGAGGGTGAACAGGAGCATTACGGGGCTTGTATGGGCGCATGGGACCCCAAAGGTGAGAAGGGTGTTTTTGGAGTGGGGCAGGGATGGGGGAGGGGGGGGGGGGGGGGGGGGGGGGGGCTGGCGCTGCCCAACCTCTGTGGGTACTATTAGGCTGCCAACGCAGCGATGGTGCGTAAGTGGGTAATGGTTAGGAAGGAGCAGCATGGAAGAGGATGGAGATGGCGTCCTGGGTGGGCATGAGCCTGGAGGCGCTGGTAACGGCGCCGTTGCCGCTCCCTCCAATGAAGTATACCACGAGCCCGGTGGTGGCGGCTACCCTCAGAATTTGGGGGCAATGGAGATGGCACAGGGAGGAGGTGGGGGTCTCGATGGGGTCCCCGATACGGGGGAACCAATGGTTTGTTCCAGGGAGAATCGATGGCGGGTTCCTGAGTTGGCCCAGGGCAGGTGTCAGGAGGTTGACAGACCTGTTTGTAGACGGGAAGTTTGCGAGCCTGGGTGAGTTAGAGGGGAAGTTCGGGCTCCCCCGGGGAACATTTTTAGGTACATGCAGGAAGGGCGTTTGCCAGGTGGCAGGGTTCCCTCTGTTGCCCCCGCGCGGGGTCCAGGACAGGGTGCTCTCGGGGGTGTGGGTTGGAGAGGGGAGGAATTCGGACATGTACCAAGTGATGCAGGAGATAGATGAGGCCTCGGTGGAGGAGCTGAAGGGTAAATGGGAAGAGGAGCTGGGTGAGGAGATTGAGGAGGGGACATAGGCAGATGCTCTGGAAAGAGTGAACTCCTCCTCTTCTTGTGCGAGGCTTAGCCTCATACAGTTCAAGGTGCTACATAGGGCTCATATGACCAGGACGAGGATGAGTAGGTTCTTTGGGGGCAAGGACAAGTGTACTAGGTGCTCGGGGAGCCCAGCGAACCATGCCCATATGTTCTGGGCATGCCCAGCGCTGGGGGAATTTTGGAAGGGGGTAGCAAGTACGGTGTCGAGGGTGGTAGGATCCAGGCTGGGGACTCGCAATATTTGGGGTTGCAGTGGAGCCGGGAGTGCAGGAGGCGAAAGAGGCCGGTGTTCTGGCCTTTGCGTCCCTAGTAGCCCGGCGGAGGATTCTTCTTCAGTGGAAGGATGCGAGGCCCCCAAGCGTGGAGGCCTGGATCAATGATATGGTGGGGTTTATCAAATTGGAGAGGGTCAAATTTGCCCTGAGGGGATCAGTACAGGGGTTTTTCAGGCGGTGCCAGCCTTTCCTAGATTTCCTGGCAGAACGGTAGGGAAAAAGGCCAGCAGCAGGCCGGGGGGGGGGTCGTTTCTGTGGGTTGGGTTGAAGGGACGTGTACATGTGTTCTTTGTTTATGATGGGCGTTAATCTATTTCTTCTTTTTTGTATTTACTGGGGGGGGGGGGACCGGTTTGCTCTTTTTTGTTTTCTTAGTTGTTAATATTTTTTGTTAATATTCTCCGTTATTGATATTTTGTGAAAATCTGAAAATTTTTTTTTTTTTTTTTAAAGTAGGCAATGTCTTTATAATGGACATAAAAGAATATGCATCATTACAGTGTAAGACAGGGCAGTGGGACCATGTAGAATACTCTTGAGAGCCAGTGCAAACTTAATGGACCGAATGGCCTCCTACTGCAAAGATTCCGTGAAATCATTTAGCACTCTAAGTGTATTATAAACCAGTTAGCGGTCACACTTTCCATTTCAATATGTAGTACCAAATTCTATGGAAGATGGACACTAAAAAATCTACAACATAATGTTGCATTTTGGTGGTGAATGTGTAGAGGGCAGAGGATTTAGCATGTTTTTTAAGTAAAGACATGAAAGACTTAAAACAATTAGTATCCAAAACTGTTGATGGGATGGCAAAGCATAAATGTTTCACAATAATACAAAACTTTAAAGCGTTTTTAGCCTATTCAAAAGTTTTGCCTTACCTAGACAGATTTCCCTTTGTTTCTCAATAAGACATGCAAAATAGTAATGAGATCCCTTCTCTTCGTTTGTCAAGCCTTTAGGGAACCTCACCTTTCCATCATTTTTATGGTCCCTCAAAGCAATACCATACATATGAATTAGGAGTACACAATTCAACCTGTTGAGCCTGCTTCACCATTTGATAAGATCATGGCTGTTCTGAATGTGGCCTCAGCTCCACTTTCCTGTCTGTCTACCATAACATGGGTTTCCCTTGTCAATCAAGAATGATCTCACCTCACCTTGAATACATTCAATGACCCAGCTACCACTGCTGAGGAAGGGAATTCCACAGGTTAACAGCTGCCCGAGAGGGAAAAAAAAAAATCAGCTAATCTCCATTGTAAATGGGAGATCTCTTAATTTTTAAACTGCAATCTAAATTTCCTTGTTGGAATGAGAACTTGTCATTTGTCCTTCCCTCTCTATTCCTCCTTATTTCAGTCCTCCTGGTGTCTAACTTAAGCCACAGAAAAGGGCTCTCATTCCTGGCAGGACCTTTCCACAAATGAAAACCATGCACAACAAATTCTGCAATGCAAAATTAAAAGCAATGTTAATTCCTGTTTCAAAACTCCAGCCACAACACTCACCAGTCACCATTACCTTTTTCCAATTCTAGTTCATCCATCAATTTTTCATAAAAATTAAAAACCTCAAATTTATTTTTAAAATGGTTTACTTCATTGAATATTAACATCACTTCAACCCATCAGCCTCTGAACCACTTCTTCTACATTATTCACACCACTGCCAGGAATGATTTATATTCAAACAACAAAATCCTACAGTTATGATGCAAGCCTCTTTTTAAAAGAGAACCAAATTACATCATAATTCGTTCTAATGAGATTTAAATAACCAGCCTAAAATGTTGTGGCTGAAGAGCAGTATTTCACACATGTACCAATTAAAAATAAATATGGACAGGTATTGGCAAAAGCAAGCTACATTTCAATAGGCAATATTATAATCACAATGGCACTAACCTCATTATTTAAGGTTCCACTTGAACCCACTACAGCAGACACAAGTTGTAGATAAATAAAGTGAAAGAGTAGACAGCAAAATATATATTTCAATGCAAACTTATTCCAAAGTTATCTTCCGTCCCGCACCCAACTGTAAAAGCTAGCTTTTTAAAACAAAATAAAAAAGGCCATGAACAAAACAATCTGCCATTTTACATCATAGAATCTTTAGTGAAGGATGTCATTTGGCCCATCAAGTCTGGCTCTCTGAAAGAGCATTTCACCTAGTTCCAATCCCCAGCCATATCCACTTAGTGTAGTTCTTTTCAGATAGCAAACAAAATTCCCTTTGAATAGCTCAATCAAATCTATTTCACTTCTCTATTTTTTAAAAACATGCAACATACCTCAAAAGTGTTTGGCTCCTGGTTTTGTTTCTTCTTCTTTCAAAATGCCCTTCCTCATCAGAAGATGAGGAAGAGGAGGTTGAATCACTGCTGTGTATTGCGTGCCGTCGTCTTCAACAAGAAACATTCTGTAAGCAGACTTACTTAAAGCTCCACACCGTAAATGTATTTCAAGCCACAATATTATCAAACCAGCAAGTGCAAGACCATTTGCTATCATTTCAAAGACACTGCGACAAGTCTTAAGAATTTCTCAGTCTAATTTCTAAGTCTGCACTGGTGCTCTAAAAGAGCATTTCATCTGGTCCCATTCCCCAGCCTTCCGTAACCATGCACATTAATTCTTTTCAGATAGCAAACCAATTTCCCTTTGAATACCTCGATCAAATCTATTTCTTTTTATTTTAAATTTAGAGTATCAATTTTCCCCCCCCAATTATGGCCAATCCACCTATCCTGCAGATCTTTTGGGTTGTGTGGGGGGGGGAAAAGAGACCCACGCAGACACAGGGAGAATGTGCAAACTCCACATGGACAGTGTCCCACGGCCGGGATCGAACCTGGGACCTCGGCGCCACGAGGCAGCAGTGCTAACCACTGCACCACAGTGCCACCCTAATCAAAGCTATTTCTATTTAACGTCTCTATTTCTAAAACATGCAACATACCTCAAAAGTGTTTGATTCCTGGTTTTATTTCTTCCAAAATGCTCTTCCTCATCAGAAGACAAGGAAGAGGAGGTGGATTCACTGCTGTGTATTGCATGTCGTCGCCTTCAACAAGAAAATTTCTGTAAGCAGACTTACTTAAAAGTTCCACACAGCAATTGTATTTTAAAGCCTCAATATATCTTTGGTCTTCTATTATCAAACCAGCAAGTGCAAGACCATTTGTAATCTTTTCAAAGACTCTAGGACAAGTCTTAAGAATTTCTAAGATGAGAAATTAAACTGATGCCAATATTCACACTTTCTTTATATGACAGAGTTTAGGATCAAGATGACCAACAAATCAATTATCTGGATTACAGGTGCCGTGATCCTTATTACTAAGAGGCAGTTAGCCATAGTCTAAACATTTTGGATAGGCTAAGGAAGAGTTGGGCGAGTCAGGTGTTTCATTCGAGGTTCAATAGTAGGGCTCGGGGTAGCGATCTTAGTGGGCAAGAGTGAGGTGCCAGATCGAGAAGGCGGTGGCTTATCGGGGGGCAGGTATGTGGCAGTGACGGGTGTGTTAAGAGGAGAGGTTGGTGCCACTGGAAAGCTTATATGGCCCCAATTGGGACTATGCGGATTTGTGAAGAGGGCCCTGGGTGTCATCCTGGGTCTGGATACCCATGAGCTGATAGGAGGGGACTGAAACAGTGTTGGAAACGAAGGTGGCCAGGTCCCAGCCGTGCTCTCAGACCGGGGTGGGTGGGGATTTTACACCCAAGGGATCAAGAGTATTTATTTTTCTCCTTGGCGCACAAGGTATATTTCAGGATTTACTTTTTTTGTGGCAGGAAAAGCGTTGTTGGCTGGGATTAAGAGGTCTGAGTATTCGGCAATTGTGATCTCGGATCGCACTCCGCATTGGATGGATGTGGTTTTGGAGAAGGGGGCAGCCCAGAGACCAGGGTGGAGAATGGATGTGAGGTCATTGGCAGTGCGGAGCCTCTGTGACAAGATATGGAAGGTGATTGAGGAGTATGTGGAGTTTAATTGCATGGGGGAGGTCTTGCCATCGGTGGTCTGGGAGGTTCTGAAGATGGTGGTTAGGGGGGAGGTGATCTCGTTTCAGGCTCAGGTGGATAGGGAGGAAAGGGAGGAATGCTAACGACTGATAGAAGAGATTTTGGAGGAGGAGAGAAGCCCAGACCCCAAACCTTGTGGGCGAAGGGAAAACAGGTGTCAGCTGAGAAGGGCAAACGAGCAGTCTAGGAGTTATGGGGAGAAGGCAGGGCGTATGTTGGCAGGTCAGCTCCGAAGGGAGGCCGCGGCAAGGGAGATAGTTCGGGTGTGGGATAAGGCTCCAGAACAGATTAATAAAATGTTCGAGGAGTTCTATAGGGTTCTGTGTAGGTTGGAGCCATCGGAGGACGAGCGCTCAAGGGCAGATTAATAAAGTGTTCGAGGAGCTATAGAGACCTGTATAGGTTGGAGCTACCAGAGGAAGAGCGGGGGAAATGAGGGGTTTCTGGATGGGCTGGAGTGTCCAAGGTTGGGGGATGCAGATGGTGGGGTTGGAGGAGCCAGTGGAGGAGCCAGTGGTAATGGTGGCGATTGAGAGGATGCAGACAGGGAAGGCGGCGGGGCCCGCTGGGTTATAAGGACAGGCTGGCACTGCAAATGTTAGAGGATGCAATGGGTCAGGGTGTCTGGCCACAAACAATGGGGCAGGCTTCCATCTCGCTCTTGTTAAAGGAGGACAAGGATCCAGTGGAGTGTGGGTCGTATAGGCCCATATCTCTGCTGAATGCAGATGGCAAGATATTTGCAACGGTGTTGGCGTTAAGGTTGGAAGGGTGTCTCTGAAAGGTGATTGGGGAGGACCAACTGAGGTTCGTGAAGGGAAGACAGTTGTCCTCGAATGTGAGGAGGTTGCTGAACATGTTGCTCTCTTCGGCAGAGAGGAGGCAGACAGAGGTGGTGGTGGCATTAGATCGGGGGGAGTGGAGTTATTTGATAGAAGTATTGGAGAAATTTGGGATCAGGCCGAAGTTTATGACATGGGTGTAGCTGCTATATAAAGGTGCCACTGGTGAGCATGCGCACAAGCAGTATGAACTCAGGGTATTTTGCATTACATTGGGATACAAGGCAGGATGCCCCATCTGTTTGCATTGACTATAGAGCCCATGGCTATTTTGCCGAGAAGCTCATGGTTGTGGAAGGGGACAATGGAGGTAGGGTTGGGGGGGGGGGGGGGGGGGGGGGGGGGGGGAAGAGAGAGAAAGAGAGACGGGGATGGAACATAGGGTATCTTTGTTGCTGTATTCTTCAGAGCCAAGCAGTTTGGTGGGGAGATTAATGGGTTGCTCCAGAGATTTGGGCCGGTTTCAGGTTACAAATTGAATTTAGGGAAGAGAGTATTTTGTGAATTTAGAAAAGAGAGTATTTTGTGGTGTCCCCACCGGGAGTGGGAGCTGGGGCGGGCTGCCATTCCACCTGGCGGCGTCTCATTTTAGGTTTTTGGGGGTGCAGGTGGCCCGGGGTTGGGCAGGGTTTCAGAAGTTTAACTTTACTAGTTTGGTGGGGAGGATGAATGCTGGTTTGCTCAGGTGGGACAATCGCCCTCTGTCGTAGACAAGCCAGGTGCAGGCAGTAAAGATGATTTTTTTTTTTGTCCAAGGTATTTATCAGAGGGGTGGACAGGCTGATCTCATTTGTTTGGGCAGGGAAGGTGGCCAATATTAAGAGGGTGATACATAGAGGGGATAGAAGTATTCAGCGAGTCCGGTGGTGGCGGTCACATTGAGAAGATTTGGAAGCACAGCACTTTAGGTTATGGGGCCGTGTCATGGAGGATGCCGATTAGAGGGAATCATGGGTTTGGGCCAGGGAGGATGGATGCGAGGCTTCGGGGATGGGAAGAGAGGAGAATTAAGGAAATGAAGGATCTGTTCCTTTGAGGACGATTTGTGAGTTTGGCGAGAAGTTTGGACTGGCACGGGACAAAAGATTCAGGTATATGCAGGTACGGGACTTTGCAAGGAAGGTCTTTCCGACCATCCCGATAGCGCCTGCCTCCTCGTTGCTGGAGGCAGTGCTGTCAGTGGCGGTGTGGGGGGGGGGGGGGGGGGGGGGGGGTTGGAAAGTGAGTTCGTCTCGGCGATTTACATAAGGATTTTGGAGGAGGCCGGGGTGTCCTTGGAGGGGGTTATGGCAAAGTGGGAGGAAGAGTTCGGGGTAGTGCTGAAGGAGGGTCTGTGGTGTGAGATGTTGCAGAGGGCAAAAGCCTCGACTTTGTGCACGAGGATGGGGCTGATACAGCTGAAGATGTACATGGTGCAACTTACAAAGTCTAGGATGAGGCAGCTGTTCGAAGGGAGGAGGATGTCTGTGAACGATGTGGGTGGGGCCCTGCAAACCATGTGCATATGATTTGGTCCTGCCCGAAGCTGGAAAGGTTTTGGAGGACAGTGTTCAGCACCATTTCGGCAGTTTTATGTGGACGTGGAGCCCGGTCCCCATTAAGCCATATTCAGGGTGTCAGACAGACGGAGCTGCAGGTGGGTGTGGAGACAGATGTTTTAACCTTCACCTCGCTGATTGCTTGTAGACTGGTCTTGTTGGGGGTGGAGGTCAGCTTCTGCACCCTGTGCATTGGCTTGGCAGGGGGACGTGCTGAAGTTTGACTCTGAAAAGGGTGAAATTTGCTCTGAAGAGCAGGGAGAATGATGCATTCTACAATTGCTGGGGTTTGTTCATCATGAATTTATGGGAGTTGCTGAATAAAAATGCTTTAAAAAAAATGATTACAAACCTAGTCATTTTTCTCTTGCAGTAAGGACTGCAAGGACTATCAGTACCAAATCGAAATCTTCGGACAGGAGAAGCTGGGTCATGATAAAACACGGTGCGTTTTCTTTTCGGTTCTAGCAAAAACATAAATGAAAATTTCATCAGACTCCTCTAGTATGTACATAGACCACACTGAAGGTTTTCCCAAACACCATGTAAAAGGTAGATTGGTCGTTATCTATTGGCTGGAAATATCACACCCGTAAAAGCCAAAGTGAGAATTTGCAGGGTCACGCCACTATTGTTTAACAGAAAGCAATATTGTTATGTACAATAAATACATTTTGCTTTTAATGAAAAATCTATATTGGCAGAAAACATATAATGGTGGATCAATCTAAAAATATTTTGTGTCTCAGATCAACAGTGGGAATCCACCCAAACTCTGGAGCAGTTTTATTCTAAATAGGTTCATTGTTAGTCTTGGGCTACATATATAAAGATGCAGTTTACTTGCGAGCAGGGATGTGGGTGCGTAATGCGTAAGCAGGTGGGCATGTTTTTAAACAAGTTAGGTCTCTTACAACAATCTAAAATAAAATCAGTTTACAAAGTTCAAATTTGAGATTTTAAAAGCCAGCCAAGACAACAATGCTACAAACCCAAGTAACCAATTTTCTGTAGTTGGAATGATGAACAATGATTAAATCGGATATTGGAGGCAAAGATGCCGGTGTATTATTGCCATCTCTAAAGGCCTGCTGTAAACCAAGTCAAAACTTTTCACCCAGACAAGCCTTCATCAGCCCTTGCCTTGGAGAACCCCGGTAATAGTGCCTACAGAATACAACCATTCCAACCCACCCCATCCCTCCAGAGTAAGAAGATAATGATCTGTAAAAGTTAGTTGCTACTTGTTTATTTTATGTGCAGAGAGGTTGGGTAAAGCTAGGCATTAAAGTAAATAAATCAGAGTGACTGGTTTACTGTTGTCACGTACATTCCAGCAGCCAACTCAAGAATGGGTGCAGAAGCAAGTTCAAAGGAAGGAATTTAATTATTATAAAAATATTAACATGGTGCCCGAGGGAGCAAAAGAAAAAAGACTTTGAATCACATCAAATAAAAATCAATTATACCTTCACCTGGAGCTTGGCATTGGACAACAGCTTTCCTTTGACGTAAATAATAGCGCTTTGGAGTGCCCTCCTCACCATCCTCATCTTCTCTATCTTCAGCTTCTTCTTCCTCAGAAAGTTCTATAGTTATAGGTTTGGGAAATGATTTGTTGGGAGACAGGACATACCACACATTCATTCCTCAATTTCTTTGCTACTTGACTTGGACGCTCTTTATCAAACTACACAAATCAACGAGGGATAAAATAAGCTCACATGTTCCTAATCAGATGGTCCTCAGGGAAGCTATAGCTCCTCCCATTTATGCATGTTAAGAAACAACTTGCGTATCCAAGGATAGATTTTTATCCAAAGTCACAAAGTTAACAGCTCACAACATTTTATTTAACTAAACTCAAAATATGGAAAACAACAACTGCTTGAAGTTTTTGTCTAAACAGCTTTTATTCTCAATTTATAGATGTATTAACCCTGATTTCACTTTGGCACCATGTTTCAAACATTTTTAAATTTGCTTATTGAATTCTAAGGGATTTATAGGCTTTGTCAGCATGTGCATCAGCTGACAGTCCCCGATTATATTAGATTCCTAAGTACTCATTGGGTTCTGAACCCAATGACCAAAGTTCCCAGTCAAGTTTGACTCGCAATATGCGCCATGCTGACAGATCACAGTCCAGAATTGTCACAGTATAAAAAAGCTCCTTACCCGTTAAGAGCACTAGATACTGTCACAGAAAATAAGACACACATTAAACTCTCCCTTATCAGCAATCTGATTGATGAATGAGTTATCTAATTTAAGGGATACTTCCGCCTTTTCCTTTCAATTTTGACAATCATGAGCTAATGTATGCAGAAGAGAGATCCTGCATTAATCGGTCTTGATATACTTACACAGGAATTAAAAAACAGAGGGGCAGGAACACAAGCCAAAATTGCCTTTGGACAACTGAACACTTATTACTTACCACCACTCCCATCCTCATGATCTTCAGTGGTTTCTTCATCTATTGTCTGAACTGTCCTCTTCCCCACACATGAATACATATCTAGATTTTCCTTGCAAACAAAAAAACAGAGCATCAAAGAACAAATCTTGAAACACTTTTATCCTTTGATATGGATGTGACTGACTTCAATTAATCTAACAAAGGTAGAACACTAAATTTGAAAAATAACATATGGAGAACTATGATTAAATAACATCACATGATTCAAGAGTACAATACAAAACTGCCAATAAAAAATGGGCCACACACCAGCCAAAGCTACAAAGGGTGGCCTGTCCCAACTCCACCATGCCAGTCAATAAACACGAGTATTCAACCCAATACACACAAATGATTTCAAAACAACAGTAATTGACATTCTATCATCTCTTTCCTCCCCAAAACAACTAACATCTCGAACTTGCCAGTATTTCAACCACTCAATAGTTCAATCTATTTTTGTATTTATTTAGAGTACCCAATTCTTTTCTTCATCCCAATCAAGGGGCAATTTAGCGTGGCCAATACACCGACACTGCACATCTTTGGGTTGTGGGGGTGAGACCAAATCAATCTGGTCACATTCAGGCGCAGTTCACAAATTAAACTTCAACTCTAAAGCACAAACTTACTTCATCTTCTTCTGTATCATTAAACTCTCTTAAATTCTCTAATTCTCTCATTCTCTGACGACGCAGTTTCTTCATGTCATCCATTTTCTGCAAAACAGCTTCTGCAGTGCTGTCCAACAAACGTTTTCAAATGTTAGATTCCAGTGATATATTACAGACATCAAGGTAGCGTGATTCCTAATTATTGAATCATAAACACAAAAAGGAAATTTCCCTTACTCTTACTTTGTTATCAATTTGTCAAAGAGAACAGATTGGTTTAGTGTGTTGTAGCGATTTCTTCGCAGTCGACAACTGCGCCGCACCTCAGTGCCTTCATGTACTCTTTCATTCACTTTCATTTCAATTCTCTTATTCCGACGTGTTCTGGTGAGTGGAGCTACATTCACAAGAAAGAGGACACAATGCATGGCATTATATTACAGAATGTATACATGGCTATAGCATTTAAAGCCACATTTTGCTTCTCTGTACGCAAGATAGCTGTACAAAGAGGATTTGCAGCACAGTACTCGATCCCAAACATCCTCCAGCCCACAACCCTCTTCCAATTCTACTGTCCTCCAAATGCTTGCCCCACACCTTTTGCACCACCTATAGCTATTGAGACTTTAGTTGCCTTAGCTCCAATTGCTAGAATTCCCTCCTTAATTGCATCGCTCCACCTTTAAGAAATTGCCTGAAACTCTTGATTTTAAACAAGCTCTCAGTCATCCCACCTACTATCTCTTTCATTGCTTCGGTGCCAAATTTTCACTTCGGTGAAGTGCATTTTCCCTTATGTTACAGACAAGCTGCTGTTGCTCAAGGGGCTGGTTTAGCACAGGGCTAAATCGCTGACTTTTAAAGCAGACCCAGGCAGGCCAGCAGCACGGTTCAATTCCTGTACCAGCCTCCCCGAACAGGCGCCGGAGCGTAGCGACTAGGGGCTTTTCATAGTAACTTCATTTGAAGCCTACTTGTGACAATAAGTGATTTTCATTTCATATCGAAGTGAGCCCAATTGAACAATGTTGCCCAATGCAATAACTGCTTGCTGCCACTTCCAATATTTTCAGAATAGCTACAATTTCATTGAAAAAAAAGTGAGGAATCAGCCAGTCCCAACCCAATTAAAAAATTAACAATCTAATTTGTGCATACGTACTTCAAAATATCAACGGATCTTTGTCCTGTAATTTATATTATGGGATTGATCCCAATATATTTAATTTAAAATACCCCAATCTATTATGTGCACCAAGATTTTATTCATTTACAGGATGAGGGCATTGCTGGCTAGGCTAGCATTTATTGCCCATCCCTAATTGTCTTTGAGAAGATGGTGGTAAACAACTGTCCGTCAGTGGCTGATGGAGTGAAGGTTTGCAGAAGGCCTGCCAAACAAGCAGGCTTTGTCCTGGATGATATAGAGGGTGCCCCGAATGTGAAGACGTGACTTTTGCCTCCACAAGGACTTTGGTGGCCGCTTTTTAAAAATATATATATTTAAAGTACCCAATTCATTTTTCCCATTAAGGGGCAATTTAGCATGGCCAATTGTAGAAACCAGGTATTTCAAATACACTTAATATAGGTAAAAAGCTGCTTAAAGCATAAATATTAATTCCCAGTTTTAAAATGAAAGAAACATACAATTTCCAAACTCAGTCATGAGTTTGCAAAACACAGAAGTCTGATAAAAACATTACATTTTTTCCAAGGACAAGGGTTGAATCCATGGCATCAAGGAATATGAACGAATTGCATGCTTCTCACGCCATTTCAGATTAGAGTAAATCACATCCCACGATTATACTAGCTGAAACATTTTAGACTGTGTTGCCTTGTTTTTAATAAATGGACAGTTAAAACATCGAATCAAATATAATATATATATTTGATTCCAACATTAAAAGACAGTTTGAATTATATTTTCGGAATTATCCTCGCATAGTATGATGAGATAACATAAGGTCTCCATTGTTGCAGACAAGCAACAATTGGAAGTAATGTTACATCGTGAAGATGGACGGCTTGTTATCAAATCAAATGTGTTTGATAAATCAATTAGGATTATATTGGGGTGTGATCGGATCGCTTAAGACAGATATGAAATAGTATATCCATGGATGATTTGGCCACCATTTTAGAAAAAGGAAGAAGAAAGAAAGGAGAGAAAGACAGAAAGGAGAGAAAGAAAGAGAAGTGAAAGACAGACAGACAGAAAGGAGAGAAAGGCAGAAAGGAACAGCAGAGAGGTGGAGAGAAAGACAGAGAGTAAAGGAAGAGAATTAGAAAAGAGTTCTGTATTCATATTTCATTTTCATACTTTGACTTCAGACTTTGACTTTTAAAGTTGTGTTCAGGCTATTGTCTCAGAAGATAATTCCTGTGATTCTTTGAAGAAAATCAAATTGTCTACAAACTACCTTTTAAATGATTTTCAAGTTGTAACCAATGAACTCCAAAATAAAACAATTCTTATTTGCACCTGACAAGTTTTTAAACTTGAATTTCTACTGAGTTTCAGCAATGTTCAAGAACAACCGGTAACCTTGAATTGAAGCTCTTTACACAATCATAAGTTCCTTCACCAATCCACCTAACCTGCACATCTTTTGGGTTGTGGGGGCGAAACCCACGCAAACACAGGGAGAATGTGCAAACTCCACATGGACAGTGACTCAGAGCCAGGATTGAACCTGGGACCTCAGCGCTATGAGGCAGCAGGGGTAACCCACTGTGCCACCGTACTGCCTATGGTGGCCACTTCTAACGATATGGTCATGGACACATGCATTGCAGCAGGTAAATTGGTGAGGATGAGGTAAAGTACGTTTTTCCCTCTTGTTGGGTTCCCTCACCACCTGCTGCAGTCCCAGTCTAACAGCCATGTCCTTTAGGACCCGGCCAGCTAGGTCTGTGGTGCCACTACCAAGCCACTCTTGGTGATGGCAGAGGGCAGCATGGTAGCACAGTAGTTCACACTGTTTCTTCACAGCGCCAGGGACCCAAGTTTGATTCCCGGCTTGGGTCACTGTCTGTGCAGAGTCTGCATGTTTTCCCAGTGTCTGCGTGGGTTTCCTGGGTGCTCCGGTTTCCTCCCACAAGTCTCGAAAAAGGTGTTGTTAGGTGAATTGGACATTCTGAATTCTCCCTCAGTGTACCCGAAAAGGCACCTGGTTTGGCGACTAGGAGATTTTCACAGTAACTTAAATTGCAGTGTTAATGTAAGCCTACTTGTGACACTAATATAGATTACAATTATTATTTCTCTAGTTTCCTTAACTAGTTGTACTTTACATTTCCAGCATCTGTTTTCTTAACCATTACTCCACAGTATGGCTTTTCTTAAAGCAAGGCTGAGAGTTGTTCCTTCCTTAGCCTTTTAAGACCAACTGCTTCTAACAGAGCTGAGGGAGTATCTTTCTCACTACTTATCTTCAACTGCAATCATATTAGCTAAACTAAACCTTTAAAGCTTCTCGACCTGACAAGGCCCCAGTTGTTAGGCAACCCCCACATGCTTTTGTCTTTTATTCATTTTTCACACTGTATTCCTCGGAGCGTAATAGAAATACAGTTGGAACGTAACCAACGCTCACACGTACAAACATCTTTGTCCAGCATGAATTAACTATAGGTTTTAAGTTTCCAGGCACAGAAACATTAAATTAAACCCACTTAAAATTTGACCTTATTTGTAATGTTCACCAATACAAATATAAATCCCTTAAAACTACCTTTGTTTTGTTTACAAGGTAAAATGCAACAGTCAAACTTACCTTCTTTATCATTACATTTGTTGATTTGCAGTCTTACTGATTGCCTGCAGAGAGAAGAGAAGTTCTTAAATACTGAAGGGAAAACATTTTCTGTGAGGAAGAGGTAACATTCTTGGGAGTTTTCTGAACTCGTGGCGAAGTAAATTGGGCTACACGGTCTCAAGAGTGGAAATCAGCATCAGATTGCCACTTCAGTAACAATTACTTACACTAAATATCTTCCATGTCTGACTCAGGCCAGGCAAGATTCGTAGATCATACAATGCAGAAGGAGGAAATTCGGCCCATCAAGTCAGCACCGACCCACTTTAAGCCCTCACTTCCACCCTGTCCCCGTAATCCAATGGACACCAAGGGCAATTTAGCATGTCCAATCCACCCAACCTGCACGTCTTTCGACTGTGGGAGCAAACCCATGCAGACACGGGAGAACGTGCAGACTCCGCACAGACAGTGACCCAGCGGGGAATCAAACCTGGGACTGTGGCGCTGTGAAGCCACAGTGCTAACCACTGTGCTACCTTCAGGCAGCCCTCGAGGCTAAAAGTCCAGTACAACAGATTGGATACGGATATGACCCCACTTCTTTTTTTAAAAACAGCACTCATCACTATAAATGAGCTAAGATGGCATTCAGGTAGAACCAGCAAGGGGCATAGTGTTGAGGAATCCTGTGCAGCTGGGTGGTGTGTGTGTGTTGGGGGGGGCTGGGGTCCTGTGAGGCAGCCAGTCTGGGTCCTTACAACAGTTACCCAGAGGTTAGAAGAGGTTTCAATTTT
Organism: Scyliorhinus canicula; assembly: GCF_902713615.1. Taxonomy (NCBI): domain Eukaryota; kingdom Metazoa; phylum Chordata; class Chondrichthyes; order Carcharhiniformes; family Scyliorhinidae; genus Scyliorhinus; species Scyliorhinus canicula. Next base: position 184,926,261 of record NC_052155.1, on the reverse strand, counting down.
TCTAACCTTTTTGACTATTAGTGTAACCCTGTCAGGACCATCAGAAGTTTGTGACCATCACATTTTCAGGTGCTTCACAGCAGAGGGCAATTGCCCAGAGGAAGTTTGCTCTTCTGGGAACTTGTGTAAATGCTTACCTGCGAGGTAGCGCCCTCGCCCTTCCCCCCCCAATATCACATTAAAATATAGAGACAATCCAATGCATACACTGCAGAAGGAAACATTATATTCCAAAAATTCTCAATATAATATCCATTAATTAAACACTTTCTGTACCTGGTAAAATGTCGTACTTCCATTCCATTGTCACAGATATCTTCCACGCTCTTTTCATTACAGCTCGAATCTAAGGAGGTATGAATCTGCGACCGATTTTTCCTTCTCAAAACTGGAGACAGATTACCATTGCAGTGCTCCTTCACATCACCAGACAAATAAATCTGCAATGAAACAGTGTTAGATGACTCAAAACTAAAATTTTTGAAAACATCTCCTGCAGCATAGGCTAATTTTTACCTTATACATCTAGATTGGTTGGAAATTAGTAAAAATGATTTATGTACCGTATGTTCAGGAGTCAAGGATAAGCTAGCTTTTACTTTTGGTTACACAGCTCCTCTTAAATGTCCCAAGGAATGCAAATTTGAGTGTGCATGGAGATGGCAGGGAGGAAGCTTCAAATGTATTGAGATCCTATTATGTTAGCGCTGTCACATTTTGAAATTTTACTATTTCCAAAGTATTTGGGGAGAATGGACAATTTTTCTGACAAGTAATTTATGGCTTAGTCGCTTGGGAAAACAGTCTTCCAATTGAATACACTAACTACCTTTGTCTGGATGCCCCTTTTAAAACTGGTATGAATGCACCAAAATTTAAAGCCAAGTTTATCCAGAATCTTGGACACTTCTTCCACCCTCCATACATTTTAGCTCATCCAAATCTCTGATGCCAATAAACCTGCTACATCAAGTCCTATTCACCTGTCATTTGTGCTTGCTTACTGGTCCAATAACACCTTGCTTTAATTTTTTTCATTCTTTCATGGCCTCATGTTTCCCTATCTCTAATCTCCTCCAGCTCCACAAACCTCGCCTCTAATACATTCCACTACTGTCAGCCGTGTCTTCAACTGCCACGGCGTGAATTCTGCAATGCAATTCCTTCTCCTACTCCTTTAAGACACTCCTTAAAACAGGTCACTTTGGCCACGTTTTTAGGCCATCTATTCTAGTAACCTTGTCGGTGTCAAATTTCCCTATAAACAAGGCAACCATTTAAGCAGGATTGTGCAGTAAGTTCAGTATTTTTACCTTGTTATCTGAAAATATGCAGCGATTAGTCAGCATCGCACTTGCTCTCCAAGCTAATATTAACTGGATCCACAATGGTTGCCGAAGTCAAATCTAAGAGACAACATTTCCTTGCTTAGTTTTTTGACTTTGTTCAGTAGGCGGAGCTGTAGTCAAAATTCCAAAACCTAGGACTTGGCTCCTCCCTCTGCAACTGGATCCTCGGCTTCCTGCCCCATCAGTAAGGATAAACAACACCTCATCCACGATAGTCCTCAATATTAGGGCCCTGTAATGCTACTCCCTACACATACACGACTGTGCGGCAAAATTGGCTCCAACTCCATCTACCAGTTTGCTGATGTGACTGTAGTGGGTCGGATCTCAAACAACAATGAGTCAGATTTTGCAGGAGGGAGATAGAGGACCTAGTGGTATGGTGTGATGCGTGTCGCGTCTTTTCGTCCAACGACACTTCGTCCACGTCTTTTGGTCCAACGTCTTTTTGTCCGCACGTCTTTTGGTCCAACGTCTTTTTGTCCAATTATCCAATTACAAATTAACTCCGTATAAAACCATTTAATTGATAAAATGCAAGTACAATACAGCAAGTGAATTTAATTGCTATAATGCAAGTAATTGATAAAATGCAAGTAAAATGCAAGTTGAAAAATGCAGTTAAAAAAATCTGAAAATGCAGTTAAAAAATCTAAAAGTTTACTAATACTTAAAATTCCCGAAGTTATTATTGATATAAATTCCCGAAGTTATTATTGATATAAATTGATGCAAATTGTAAGCAACATTCCTCAAGAAATCAATTTTTGTTGTAGAATCATATTCAACGACCAATCTTTTGAGGCGTTCAGTTATTTTCTTATATCGCGTACATGAAGTCGACTGATCTCCCCGAAGAATTTGAGCCTTTTTGCCTATTATGAAACCTTCCTCTTCCTTCAGAGTTTTGATTAACCTCCAGATATTCAAATGAGCTCCACCCGCCGAACGCTTTATCGCAGAATGAAACCCCTCAGCAGCATTATTTGTTCTCGGTCGATCTTGTAGAACACGCTGATTAACATTCCACACAGCTGTCGGGAATGTAGGTGTTTCTCTCCTTCGTCTGGCACCACGTCCTCTCACAATGCCTATGTAAGTCAAGTCGAAGTAAACGATGAATTCAGCAGGTATTTCTTCATCGTCTATCAAATCTTCATAAGCCTCTTCGACATCTTCAACGGGGAGGAAAGCTAATGCTGAAAAACATCGAATTTTAAGACAGAATTCAGAGTCTGTATTGTATTTTTCTTTGAGGCCTAAATCGGTAATTTTTCGAAACACAGATTGGCTCAAATGAAACAAACATGCTACGACAGATGAATTAAGGAACGATGAATTAATTGCCTTGTGAACTGCAACTTTGAAATCTGCCATGATATCAATCGGATCTGCATTAGGTTGCATAATTTTCAATTGGTCAAAAAATAATTCGTATGTCTGCTTTCTTTTATTCGGCAGTAATGCAAAGACCCGTGGAAAAATGCTTCCTTTAACTTGTACATGAATGCAGAACAGTTGAAACCACTGTTGTGGCACAATCTTGAATGTCCCATCGCAGGCCCAATGACGTTATGATGCTAAATCCTGAAGAGCACTTTCTGATGCAAATACTAGTAAGCGCTGTTGATCCTCGGCGCCCGAATCGTATCTCAGAAACTGTTCGCCATTGTCAAGTTTACAATATTTGTCAGGTATTTCAAAACCGTGTCTAGCCGCTGGATTAGCGGGAAATCCAGAATTTTTTTGTCGGCACCTTTGAATAGTCCTTGAGAGCAGGTATTTTCTGATAGCTGCGTAAACTTGGCCGCTAGTATGCTACGCGAACTTGCTGCTGTTTTCCACTGCTTCATGCTTTAGTTCTGCAACTGCTTTTCTAGCATTTAACGAATCAACATCAGCTGGATGAAGGTGCTCATTAGAGAAATAAATAATTTTCGGCTCATTGTTTTCCGTTACCGTGTGAATCCGCACTGGACACAGCCTTCTTTTCTCACATCTCCAGTATTCTTTTCCTAGGTTTGGACTGCTCGAATGAAAATCGTAGATGTAGTTATTTCCATCAGCTACCTTCCTTTTGCTCTTCGTTGACACAATGAACTTTGCCATTTCGGGATGGGCGAATTAAGAAAGAGAACGATAATATCTATCCTTTAACGAGGCTCGTTAAAGGAAAGAGAACGATAATAACTATCCTTTAACGAGGCTCGTTAAAGGAAAGAGACCGGTAATAAAAATCCTTTACTGCATAATATACCTTGCTATGTGCATTAGAGAAGATTTCTATTTACAAAAAGTTAATGTGGGGAGTGGAGTGGAGTGCTAATAAGCAAGTTACAAAAAGTCTTTGACAAAAAAAAATCATCGGACAAAAAGACGTTGGACCAAAAGACGTGCAGACAAAAAGACGTTGGACCAAAAGACGTGGACGAAGTGTCGTTGGACGAAATGACGTCGGACGAAAAGACATAGCACCGGTGTGATGACAACAATCTCTGGTCATTTGACTTCAGGAAGTGAAGTATCGTACAAACCTTGTCTGCTTCAAAGGTGCCACGACAGAGATGGTTAACAGCTTCAAATTCCTAGGTGTGCACATCATCAACAATGTCTTGGTCCACCCATGTCAATGCCATGACCAAGAAAGTACAACAGCGTCTATACTCCCTCAGGAAACTACTCGGCATGTCCACATTGACTCTTACCAATTTTTACAGATGCACCATAGAAAGCATTCTATCTGGCTACATCAAGGCTTGGTATGGCAACAAGACATTAAGAAACTACAGAGCTGTGGACACGGCCCAGTTCACCACGAGAACCCACTTCCCAGCCATTGACTCTGCCTACACCTTCTGCAGCCTTGAGAAAGCAAGCAGCGTAATCAAAGACCCCTCCCCACCTGGGTTATTCGGTCTTCCAACCTCTTGCATGGGGCAGGAGATACAAGTCTGAGAGTACGCACAAACAGTTTCAAACGCAGCTTCTTTCCTGCTGGTAACAGACTTCTGAATGGCCCACTTATGGACTGAACCGATCTTTCCACGCATCATCTCTAGTGAGTAACACTACACTTCGTATGCTTCACCAGATGAAATGAAAATCGCTTATTATCACGAGTAGGCTTCAATGAAGTTACTGTGAAAAGCCCCGTCGCCACAAGCCAGCGATTTAGCCCAGTGAGCTAAACCAGCCCCTCTATCCATAAGTGTATTTATCGTACGTCCTATGTTTTTCATGTATGGAACAATCTGCCTGGACTATACGCAGAACAATACTTTTCACTGTAGCACAGTTGCTTCACAGCTCCAGTGTCCCATGTTCGATTCCTGGCTTGGGGCACTGTGCGGAGTCTGCACGTTCTCCCCATGTCTGCGTGGGTTTCCTCCCACAGTCCAAAGAGGAGGTTAGGTGGATTGGCCATGCTAAATTGCCCTTGGTGTCCAAAAAGGTTAGATGGGGTGACTGGAATAGGGTAGAGGTGTGTGCTTAAGTAGGGTGCTCTTTCCAAGGGCTGGTGTAGACTCGGTGGGCTGAATGGCCTCCTGTAAATTCTATGACAATACCCCAGTACGTGACAATAAATCTAAACCAAAAAAAAGAATCCAATTGAAAAGAATCTTTTTTTAAAAACATGTGTAGTACAACCATTAATAGATCCCATACTCCCCTCCACAAGGTCAACTTAAATTTTTTTTAATTGATTTTCACATGTTTATGTTACACATTCCAGTTCGCACTTTAAATTTACAAGTTTCATCACCACGCATAGTATTGAAAGCAACCAAAGTAAAATTTTAAAAGAAATAAGCCAAAGAAGAACGAGAAGTAGAAAACAGAAACGATAGAAGCAAATCATTGTACATATTTACATGTCTCCCCTACCCATGTTCAACACTGGAGCACAATCCAACAATTTGAAAGCAAACACTGAATGGGTGGTACAGTGGCTAGCACTGCTGCATCACAGCACCAGAGACCTAGGTTTGATTTCGTCCTTGGGTGACTGTGTTGAGTTTGCACGTTCTCCCAGTATCTATGTGGGTTTCCTCCAGGTGCCCCGGTTTCCTCCAACAGTTCAACGGTGCAGATTTGATGGACTGAATGTCCTTCTTCTGCACTGTAGTGATTCTATGATAATTAGGGCTCTCCAAATAGAAATTCTGCAATCTGTTATATAACCTGTTAAATTCCATGATATATTATTCTATGGAGTAACCGTCCACCCTTACATAATCAAAGCCTGACCATTCGTTCAACAGATCACCTTTCTTATAAATATTGTACATAGTGTTTAGATTATCCAAACTTTAAGAGAGATTGGTGGAGTGAAGGATAGAGATGGGAATGTGGTGCGGCAGGGGACAGGGGTCAATGAGGTCTTTAGGGACTTCTATAGGGACCTGTACCGGTCGGAGCCGCCGGCAGTGGGAGGGGGAATGAAGAATTTTTTGGACAGGCTCCGATTTCCATGGGTGCAGGAGGAGCAGGTCAGTGGGATTGGCCACATGCAGTCGGGGAAGGCGCCGGGACCGGATGGGTTCCCGGTTGAATTTTATAAGAAATATGCGGACCTGCTGGGCCCCCTGTTGGTCAGGACCTTTAACGAGGCATGGGAGGGGGGTGTTCTCCCCACGACGATGTCTCGGGCACTAATCTCCCTGATCCTGAAGCGTGATAAGGACCCCTTGCAGTGCGGTTCATACAGGCCGATTTCACTGCTGAATGTAGACGCCAAGTTGCTGGCGAAGATCTTGGCCACTAGAATAGAGGACTGTGTGCCAGGGGTTATACATGAAGATCAGACGGGTTTTGTGAAGGGGAGGCAACTGAACACTAACGTGCGAAGGCTGCTAAATGTGATAATGATGCCGGCAGCAGAAGGAGTGGCGGAGATTGTGGTGGCATTGGTGCGGAGGCCTTTGACAGGGTTGAGTGGGGGTACTCGTGGGAGGTGTTGGAGAGGTTCGGGTTTGGCGTGGGGTTTATTAAATGGGCGAGGTTGCTGTACGAGGCCCCGATGGCGAGTGTAGCGACAAATGGGAGGAGGTCCGAGTACTTCAGGCTCCACCGTGGGACGAGGCAGAGGTGCCCCCTGTCCCCCTTGCTTTTTGCGCTGGCAATAGAGCCTCTTGCCATGGCTCTCAGGGAGTCGAGGAGGTGGCGGGGTTTGGTGCAAGGTGGGGAGGAGCACCGAGTGTCGCTGTATGCGGACGACTTGCTGTTGGATGTAGCAGACCCGGTGGGGGGGAATGCCGGAGGTGATGGAGATTCTTGCTGAGTTCGGGAGTTTCTCGGGATATAAATTGAACCTGGGCAAGAGTGAGCTGTTCGTCGTACACCCGGTAGATCAGGAGGGGGGGGGATTGGTAGACTCCCGCTAAAGAGGGCAGTGAGGAGTTTTAGGTACCTGGGGGTTCAGGAGCTGGGGGACTCTGCACAAGCTCAATTTTACTAGGTTGGTGAAGCAGATGGAGGAGCAATTTAAAAGGTGGGACATGCTGCCATTGTCGTTGGCGGGTAGAGTACAGTCCGTTAAAATGACAGTGCTCCCGAGGTTTTTGTTTCAGTGCCTCCCATTTTCGTTCCGAGGGATTTTTTTAGGAGGGTGAACAGCAGCATTCTGGGATTTGTTTGGGCGCATGGGACTGCGAGGGTAAGGAGGGACATTTTGGAGCGGGGCAGGGATAGAGGGGGGCTGGCGCTGTCCAACCTCTCTGGGTACTATTGGGCGGCTAATGTCTCGATGGTACGCAAGTTGGTAATGGAGGGGGCAGCATGGAAAAGGATGGAGATGGCGTCCTGTGGAGGCACGAGCCTGAAGGCACTGGTAACGGCTCTGTTGCCGCTCCCTCCAACGAGGTGCACCACGAGCCCGGTGGTGGCAGCCACCCTCAAAATTTGGGGGCAGTGGAGGCGACACGGGGGGAAGTGGGGGGCTCGGTGGAGGCCCCGCTGCGTGAGAACCACCGGTTTGTCCCAGGAAACATGGATAGCGGGTTCCTGGGGTGGCACAGGGGGGGCATTAGGAAGTTGGGAGACCTGCTTATTGACAGGAGGTTCGTGAGCCTTGGTGAACTGGAGGAGACGTTTGAGCTCCCCCCGGGGAATATGTTCAGGTACCTTCAGGTCAAGGCGTTTGCTAGGCGGCAGGTTCCCTTTGCTGCCCCCGCGGGGGGCAAGGGATAGGGTGCTTTCAGGGGTGTGGGTCAGGGATGGGAAGGTGTCTGACATCTACCAGGTAATGCAGGAGGTGGGGGAGGCGTTGGTAGAGGAGCTGAAGGCTAAGTGGGAGGTGGAGCTGGGGGAGCAGATTGAGGAGGGGACATGGGCGGACGCCCTGGAGAGGGTGAACTCCTCCTCTTCATGTGCGAGGCTTAGTCTCATCCAGTTCAAGGTTCTGCACCGGGCCCACATGTCCGGATCTAGGATGAGTAGGTTCTTTGGGGGCGAAGATAGGTGCGTCAGGTGTTCGGGGAGTCCAGCGAACCATGCCCATAATTTCTGGGCATGCCCGGCACTGGAGGAGTTCTGGAAGGGGGTGGCGAGGACGGTGTTGAGGGTGGTGGGATCCAGGGTCAAGCCAGGCTGGGGACTCGCGATATTTGGGGTTGGGGTGGAGCCGGGAGTGCAGGAGGCGAAAGAGGCCGATGGCTTGGCCTTTGCGTCCCTAGTAGCCCGGCGGAGGATCTTGCTGCAGTGGAAGGATGCGAGACCTCCGAGCGTGGAGACCTGGATCAATGACATGGCGGGATTCATTAAGTTGGAGAGGGTCAAATTCGCCCTGAGGGGGTCGGTACAAGGGTTCTTTAGGAGGTGGCAGCCTTTCCTCGACTTTCTGGCTCAACGATAAGGTACTAGGTCAGCAGCAGCAGCAACCCAGGGGGGTGGGTGTTTAAGTTAATTTGCTTATTGTTAATTTATTCTGTTGTTTATTGGGGTTGGGGGGGTTTGTTATATGCGTTGTTACGGGTGCCGGGGGGGGGGGGGGTTATTATTATTATTGTTTTGTTGATATATATTTTTCAAAAAATTCCAATAAAAATTATTTAAAAAAAGATTAGCCAAATTTTCCTGATTCCAAATGAACCTCCAGCTCCTAAAATCCTTTGCACCTGATCATACGAATCCCTGCAGTGCAGGAGGCCAGCTTCTGATGGGAAGAAAAAGTAGCAAGGCCATCCCTTGATTTTTCTTGTGGACGCTTCCACTTCATTCTTCCATTGGTCAAATGGTTCTGCTTCATAAAACAATGATGGAAAATCATACCCTGAAACTTTACACTGGGTTTCAGCCATTCTTCTCCAAAATAATTCCAATTGCCTGAAAAGGTATCTCCGTTTCTCATCTTCACCTTTAGGCCAAGTATCTGTTATTAAAATAACAGGATCCATGCTGGTGAAAGGCAAAACTAGGACACACAGCCTTTCCATTCATTAACCTTTGTTCAGTGTCAACACTCTTCACCCACGCTCAATGTCCCAGCCATCGCCTATTGTACCTGTTCAAATATCCATCATCTGTTTCCCTCAACATAATTGACATTAGCAAACCGTAACAATGCAAAATGACAAGATATTAACAGCCAAAATGTCTGAACAAGTTTGCCAAAATTCTGTAATTCTTGGATGAGTTGATGCCAGTGATAAGATGCTCTGCCTTTGTGGTAAGCAGAGACATAAAAGGCAAGGTTGCGTTGCGGCTCCCCAATTCTTCAACTTCTCCTTTGCTGCAATGTTTAAGAAACTCACCCCTGACAAGCCCGCAGGCAACATTAGCTCCGCTCTCTTCAATCTCTCCAGAAGGCAGCATGGTGGCAGTGGCTAGCACTGCTGCCTCAACACCAGGATCCAGGTTTAATTCTGGCCTTGGGTGACTGTCTGTGGGGGTGTTTGTACGTTCTTACAGTGTCATCATCAGTTTCCTCTGGGTGCTCCTGTTTCCTCCCACAGTCCAAAGATGTGCAGTTAGGTGGATTGGCTATGATAAATAGACCCTTAGTGTCCAGCGATGTGCAGGTTAGGTTACGAGGAGGGCGGAGTGGATCGGTGCAGACTCCATGGGCTGAATGGCCTCCTTCTGCACTGTAGGGATTCTACGAATGTGCCATCACCAAAGGCACAAAGTCAGTATTCAAAGAACTTTGGCATATTGTGCTCAGCTGCCCACATTAGGTTTCTGCCAAAATCAAGATGACTCTACGAATAACCAGATAATGTTTTAAAAGTTTTAGTATCTTGGTGGGATATCCCTACTGATGAGGGTAGCAGTGCACATTCAAAAAGGAAGTTCTACCTATGGCCAACTTCATAACCTTTCTGGAAGCCGCAGGGCATTAAGCTGAAAACTAAAATCAAACCTCATCAGGCCCTTGTTCTTATCACCCTGCAGTATGGTGCAGAATTCTGGGTCTCCTATAGACACCACATCAAAGCTCTTTCAAAAACATCAATGTCCACCACGAGAATTCTACAGCTGATAAAACTCCAAACAACTCGGTCTATCGTGCTGAATTCAACAGCATGGAAACCAACTTTCAATCATCTCAAATTAGGTCATGTCTCCTGCATGTCTTGCTGCATGGCTCGAAGGGCCGATTGACTTATCCTGCACTATTTTTGACCTATCCTGCACCTATTTTCTATGTTTCTAGGATTGATCTGAATCCCGAAGCAAATCTTCTCGGTTTTTTTTTGTCTCAGAATAAATTACATCAAGATAGTCAACACTAATTATATAAAGACATTGTTTAAAAAAATGTACAAACTTCTGTACTGCAGACCACCTTTCTCTTCAGAAAACACTGCAGCCATGCAGTCAATCCACCCACTTAGGAGGCCCTCACCAAAATTTGGTTCAGCAGGTTTCAGCAACCATCTACAGCAAAAGTGCAAATTCCAACATGCTCAGTGAAGGTCAGAGGTGGTGTTTTCCAAGCACCAAAAACACTAGAAACTGCCGGTACATTGGCGATCCCACATCAGACTCTTCAATCATGAGATGGCCCACAGAAGACAATTAAATAATTTACAGCGTGGACATACTTAAACAATTCGGAGTCTATTACAATCGGTCCTCGGACCTCATTTGATTGAGACAGCAGTCTTCAGTTCCACATTCAAAGTAATTTTTATTGCAAATCCATCTTCTTGGTGTCAGCGTCTAAGGGATGGTCTATGGTCACACCAAATTTGTAAAGTGCCTCAAACAAGATGTCAGTCCCTTATTTGCAAATGTACAACAGCCGATCAGGTATGGGTCCCAGACGCCTCTTTTTCCAAGTCTACCAATGCGGCAGCCGATGCGCTTTCTCCGCTGAACATGTGTGTTCACACTGCTTGACGTATAGGATTTTGTCACTAATTTTAAGTCTGCAAAATTTGGGGTGGCACAGCATCCATCCTTAGGTCAAAGTGCACTATCCAAAGGGCGGCGCTGGCATAGTACGGCAGCACAATTGCTTCACAGCTCCAGGGTCCCAGGTTCAATTCCCAGCATGGGTCACTGTCTGTGCGGAGTTTGCACGTTCTCCCCGTGTGTGAGTGGGTTTCCTCCGGGTGTTCAGGTTTCCTCCCACAGTCCAAAGATGTGCAGGTTATCTGGATTGGCTATGCTAAATTGCTGTTAGTGTTCAAAATTGCCCTTAGTGTTGGGTGGGGTTACTGGGTTATAGTGATAGGGTGGAGGTGTGGGCTTAGGTAGTGTGCTTTTACGAGACGGTGCAGACTCGATGGGCCGAATGGCCTCCTTCTGCACAGTAAATTCTATAATAATAATAGTGGTTAGCACTGCTGCCTACAGCACTCCGATCCGGGTTTGAATCCCAACCCTGGGTCATTGTCCGTGTGATCTTTGCATATTCTCCCTGTGTCTGCGTGGGTTTCACCCGTGAAACTGTGGATTGACTTGGAATTTTTTTTATTTTTTTTTTTTTAAAGTGCACTATCCAAGTTACATGAATCTAATCGTATCTACCACTGTGTAAATTCACCTTGCTAAATGTTTCAAGCCAAAGTTCACCTCTTCTGCCATTGATTCAAACTTTGAAAAAACGAAACAATTTAGGCTGAAACTCCAGTGCAATATTGGGGCGGGATGCGTCTTTTGGAAAAGTTGATAATCAAAGCCCCATTTGCCCTCTCAGGTGGCATAAATTCAAACAGTTAGGGGCAGCACGGTGGGGCAGTGGTTAGCACTGCTGCCTCATGGTGCTGAAGTCCCAGGTTCGATTCCAGCTCTGGGTCACTGTCCATGTGGAGGTTGCACATTCTCCCCGTATTTGCGTGGGTTTCACCCCCACAACCCAAAGATGTGGAGGGTAGGTGGATTGGCCACGCTAAATTGCCCCTTAATTGGAAAAAATTAATTGGCTACTCTAAACGTTTTTTTTTTAAATAACAGTTGGGGCATGCACTGTGTCCTGGTTAATATTTATCCCTCAACCAGTATCACTAAAAGAGGCTATCAACTCATTATCACTTTGCAGCTTGTTGGAGCTCAGTGTATAAATCAGCTGCTGTATTTGAAATGAAAATCGCGTGTCACAAGTAACCTTCAAATGAAGTTACTGTGAAAAGCCCCTAGTGGCCACATTCCGGCACCTGTTCGGGGAGGCTGGTACAGGAATTGAACCCACACAGCTGGCCTTGGTTTTCTTTAAAAGCCAGCTATTTAGCCCACTGTGCTAAACCAGCCCCATGATTTCTGATTGGACAACAGAGTGAGTATACTTCAAAAGTACTTGCCGTGAAAGGTCAAAATACAGGCATTTTCTACTTTGTATATGCCAAAATTCAGATCACAAATGAGGTTTCAGCTTTGCCCCCAGGACTTATCATAATGGTAGATACAGACCAGCAAGGATCAATTCCAATAACAGCAACAAATGATGCAAGTTGGAAAAGCAACTCAAGAGAAGGCCATTGCATTTACAGGCAGAACCCGGAGAGTGGAAGAGGAAGCAAGATGGCATTGTTACATTGGAGTGGTATCCTCTTCAGAATATTGAATACAGGAGTTGAGAAGTCTTCTTGAAGTTGTACAAGACATGAGTAAAACTACACGTTCAGAGATTTACAAGGTTTCTACCAGGACTTGATGGTCTGAGCTATAAGGAGAGGCTGGGACCTTTTTCCCTGGAGCACAGGAGGCTTAGGTGTGACTAGCTTAATGATAGAAACTGGGCGGCATGGACAAGCTGGGCCAAAGTGCCTGTTTCCATGCTGTAAACATCTATGACTCTATGAATGTATTTATTGCACTGTAGAGGAAGAGTGATGGGGCATAGAAATTATGGGGGAAACATAGAGGGGTGATGGAGAGAGGGGGGGGGTGATGGAGAGAGGGGGGGGGTGATGGAGAGGGGGGGTGATGGAGAGAGGGGGGGGTGATGGAGAGAGGGGGGGGTGATGGAGAGAGGGGGGGTGATGGAGAGAGGGGGGGTGATGGAGAGAGGGGGGTGATGGAGAGAGGGGGGTGATGGAGAGGGGGGGTGATGGAGAGAGGGGGGGTGATGGAGAAAGGGGGGGGTGACGGAGAGGGGGGGGACAACGGCGAGGGGGGGGGAACGACGGCGAGGGGGGGGGGACGACGGCGAGGGGGGGGGACGACGGCGAGGGGGACGACGGCGAGGGGGACGACGGCGAGGGGGGGCGATGGAGAGAGGGGGGAACGACGGCGAGGGGGGGACGATGGAGAGAGGGGGGGGTGATGGAGAGAGGGGGGGTGATGGAGAGAGGGGGGGTGATGGAGAGAGGGGGGTGAGGAGGCGGCACGGGATAGAGGACTATCCCCGGCAGTAGGAATGCTGGGATACCCCTGCTTCCATTAGCAGCGGCAAGCAGCGGCAAGCACCACCCCCCCCCCCCCCCGCAACGGGTGGGGGAACAAATCCAAGATAAACAGGGCGGGGGCAGAGGAAGAGGCGGCCGGAGCAGCGCTGTAATGGTTACCGCTGGCCGAGCTGTCCAGGCCAGAGAGACTGTCATCGTCATCAACATGGATGGATGGAGGGGCGTTACTGGACTGTCCCTCCCTCCCCGCAGGCCGGTCACTCACAGCAGGCTTCACCCAGAGACCTTCAGCCGCGCCCCCCCCCCCCCGCCGCCAGTGGCGACGAACCGCCGGCCCCATCCCTTCCTCTAGCCGCTCACTTACCGCCTGGGCCCGGCTCCGTTTGCCGTAGCGGGCCGGCGGACTCTCGCTCTGGCGCAGGGCGATGAACTCGGAGCTGGAGTCCAGGCTGAGGGAGGCGCCGCTCCTGAGCATCACCATGCTGACGGCGGTGTTAGTCTCTCTCCCCCCGCCTCACTCTCCTTCCCTCAGACAGGGACTGAGCGGCTCCGCGCAGCCGCCACCCGCTGACCGTTGGTCTCGCGCTCCGGCAGTTGGCGGCTTCTGGCGCCAAAACTTTCCCGCGCGCCCGCCTCCCCGATCCTGACGCCAGCAAAGCGGCCAAAGTAGTTCCCTTCCGATCGCTGGTCGCCCCGGCCGTCAGGGGGGGGGGGGGGGGGCGGGCAGGCTGAACGGAACCCGCGCAGACACCCCCCCGCCGAATATTGTCTGGACGGAGTTTTGTTTTCGGGATGGCTCGAATCTTTCCGGTCGGGCGCGGAATGATTCGCCGCCAGCCAAGCGGCCGGCTTCCCAACTCACTTCATCCGGGAGGGAGGGAAGGCTCGCTCCGCCCCCCAACCAGAGCCGCCGCCGTCCCTCATTGATCAGCCTTCCAGCCACGGCGCCGTCGTCCCTGATTGATCAACCTTCCAGCCAATCAGGGAATGCAAGTGCCACGTGATTCCCTGGGTTATCTCACATCGGACCAATCATAGTTAGGTCAACACATGACGTACTTCTGGGCGTGGTTTGAACGGGAGAAACACGTGGGCTGCCTGCTGGCGGGGCTGAGTGCTGTCCAAGTTCAGGACTGGTGGCGGTAAGTTCGAATCCCACCAGGGGAGTGGGGAAAATTTAAATTCAGCTTATGAATCAAATCAATCTGGGATAAATAATTATTTCAGTATCAGCAATGGTGATTGGCATGAACAGGATTTGATTTGGCCCGCATATAATTCCAGACCCACAGTGTATTACAGCACAGCAAGAGGCCATGTGTTTTTCAAATTTTCTTTTCCCCGGTACCCACTTTTGCCAACTGGCTGACGTTTGGGACCCAAGCTGGCTGACTTTCAGGATTCACCTTATTCCGAATGCTTCATGCATTAAGATACAAAGCCTTCAGGCTTGCCTTTTTGCCATTTTTAATCTTTGCGAGCTCTCCCCTGAAGATTTCTCTTCCTACATCTTTTATAACCGTTATTATAGCATGTTCTAAAATCATTATAGTACGTTCTATGTATTTATGTATGGAGCGATCTGCCAGGATTGTAAGCAGGACAATATTTTTCACTGTGCCTTGATACATGTGACAATAAATCAATAAATCACCCTAACCTTTCTTTGTACTGTGGGCCTACTTGCCTCGTTTTTGATTACCCGGTCTACCGCTTTTGCATTTAATGCTCTTTCTTTTATTACTGTCTTTGTTTCTCTTACCTTTGCCACTCTGCTTAGGTTCCCAACCCCTCTTGCCATTTTTGTGGGACGGTGGAAATATTGAACTCTCCTACAAACAACTGGGGGATAACGGGAAATTTCCAAACTGAAATTCATAGTTTTTGCTCAGTAAGTGTTTTGAGGATTATAAAACGATGGTGAGTAGATAGAGTTAAAATACAGAGCAGTCATGGCCACATGAGGGAGAATAGTTTATTTCTGTTCCTACATTCCAATCTTCCTAATCTTGGACTCAGGTCAGGTGAATGACCTGAGGAAGGAGCAGTGCTCCGAAATCTAGTGTTTGAAACAAACCTGTTGGACTTTAACCTGGTGTTGTAAGACTTCTTACTGTGCTCACCCCAGTCCACCGCCAGCATCCCCACATCGAGAATATTTAAGGTATCCTACCCAAGCTGCACTTCCCGTATAAATATCAGCCAGTGCTCGAGGTGATAACCTCACCACTCATGAGTTTTCAGCACAACGCCATGGGATCAATTATGACAATGAGAGGGTGGACCTGTGACTGGATTCAAACGCATCCTCTCAACATGACTTTTCAAATAAAGTTGCCTGCTGCAGGAGAACACAGCAGTTTAAATTCCTTCTTGAATATAAGGAAAGGTATTTGTGGTGTTCTTTGTGTTGCTTATTTCAGGATGGTTGGTGTAGTGTTCACAAAGACCACAAAATAGCTTTAACTTGAACAAAGCTATAAATTGATTAACACTACTAATTTGGATTCGACATGTACTCATGGTCCTCTGCACTTCCGAGCACCTTACCGTTCATTGTGTATGTCCTGCCATTGTTAGTCCTCCCAAAAGGAATCACCTCACACCACAATGTGCCCTCTGAAATGGCCGAGCAAGCCCCTCAGATGTATTCAAGAAGGCAGCTCAACATCACCTTCAAGTCTGGCGGATCTTATTAAACAGCATGTTACTTCGATCCATTCGGCAGTTTGCAAAAGGCAGAGTACTGGCCTCGCTCAACCAGCCTGTGCTTGCAAACCTCAGAACAGAATGTCTAACATTAGATGTGATTCCATAATTGGGCAGTATTGGCTGAACAACACCGAGTGTGTTAGGGATATACGCATAGACAAACAAAAGCGGGGTTGGGGACAATGGCTCCCTGATGCCTTAACCATGGCAACATTTTGATCAGTTAGAGCTAAACTTGCCAACCAATCAGCACTTTATTTTCTCATGCAGTATAAATTTTTGTTCTCTTCAGAATTTGGCATTCTTGCAGCTGTCCTGTTGAGCGGAAGATGAAAAGCTTCGACAGCATGTCTTATTTTCAGCAATACATCGTCGCACAAATTAGCTGCTGCATTTCCTACATTACAACACTGAGTGCACGTTAAAAAAAACTATTTCATTGCTGTAAAGCATGTTAGGCCTACTCCAGCTCCTCATTCGTATGGCTCATCAAAATCAAAATGGGGGGGGTGGAACAGTTTATGGTCTAAAGCTGTCAAGCTCAGTGTTGAGTCCAGAGGGGTACAAAGTGCCACGTCAGAACATGAGGGGCTGTTTCTTCAGCCTAGGCTAGAGGATGCGTTGGTCAGCACCACTGCCTCACAGCGCCAGGGACCCGGGTTTGAGTAGGACCTGTAGGGTGACTGTAGAATCATAGAATCTACAGTGCAGAAGGAGGCCATTCGGCCCACTGAGTCTGCACCCACCACTGGAAAGAGCACCGTACCACAGCAGGTTGGGCGGGGTGTGCCTGGGCAGGGTGGGGAGGGCGGAGTGTGCCTGGGCAGGGTGCTCCTTCAGAGGGTCAGTGCCCACTGGAGGGACCGAATGGCCTCTCTGGTAAGGATCGCTGCCATGGAAGTGCGGCGCGGGGGCGGGGCTCACAAACCACGCCCCCGGAGAGCTGCGCGCGCAGCCCGCCGCCCGGCAATGACGTATCCCGCCTGCCCCTGTGCACTCGCCAATCCCCTCCGGCTTCCCTGACGTCATCGCGTCTGCCCGTGCACCCGCTATTCCCCTCCGGCTTCCCTGACGTCATCGCGTCTGCCCGTGCACCCGCTCTTCCCCTCCGGCTTTCCTGACGTCATTGCGTCTGCCTGTGCACCCGCTATTCCCCTCCGGCTTCCCTGACGTCATCGCGTCTGCCCGTGCACCCGCTATTCCCCTCCGGCTTTCCTGACGTCATTGCGTCTGCCTGTGCACCCGCTGTTCCCCTCCGGCTTCCCGCCCTTATGGCCGGCCTGGCTGGATGGTTCCGGCCGCCTCATCCTCCTCCAGACATTTCTCCAGCCATTCCTTCTCCGACTTTGAATCGAAATCCAACCTTTTGGCGGTTTAATCTTTTTTTTCCTGTTCAAAGCTGTCATGAGCACCCCTAAGCCTGAGAGGTTGGAGCCTGGAGATGGCAGGAGACAGGTGCCAGCCATTGCCAAGGAGGACTGTGTGTACACCAACTGCTATTGGTAAGGAGGCCTGGCTAGAGTCAGTGACAGGAGGGGAGGGGGCAGAGCTGGCTGGCCTCCCCTACTCCTGGGGGCTGCAAAACAAGGTGCAGGTTACTGGGTCATGAGGATAGGGTGGAGGTGTGGGCTTGGCTAGGGTGCTCTTTCCAAGGGCCGGTGCAGACTCGATGGGCTGAATGGCCGCCTTCACTGTAAATTCCATGATCCGCTGATATATTTAAATCAATTTACCATCTTGCCCCACCCTTTCACAGATGCCCCTCAGCATTTGTCACCCACCCAATGATTTTGCATGAATTCCCCACCACACCAGGGGCTGGTTTAGCACAGGGCTAAATCGCTGGCTTTGAAAGCAGGCCAGCAGTGCGGTTGAATTCCCGTACCAGCCTCCCCGAACAGGCGCCGGAATGTGGCGAATCGGAGCTTTTCACAGTAACTTCATTTGAAGCCTACTTGTGACAATAAGCGATTTTCATTTCATTTGTTCCATCTTTGGCCATCCGGACCACTCACTCATACACACCTTTCTTCATAGGGGTAAGAGAAGTTGTGACCTGGGGTTAGTGAGGGATGCAGCCTCCAGGGTTTAGAATCCTGTAATAGGATTGTAGCTTTGATCGAGGTGGGCACCTGTGCTGTAATAATTACCTTATGTAAGCCTGGCAGCATTGTTGTTAGCACTGTTGCTTCACAGCTCCAGGGCCCGAGTTTGGTCCCCGGCTTGGATCACTGCGGAGTCTGCACATTCTCCCTGTGTCTGGATGGGTTTGCTCCGGGTGCTCTGGTTTCCTCCCACAAGTCCCGAAAGCCGAAAGACATGCTGTTGGGTGAATTGGACATTCTGAATTCTCCCTCTGTGTAGCCGAACAGGCGCCGGAATATAGCAACTAGGGGCTTTTCACAGTAACTTCATTTCAGTGTTAATGTAAGCCTACTTGTGACACTAATAAAGATTATTATTATTAAAATGCGCTGCCTGAAGGGGTGTTGGAGGAAGCTTCAGTGGTGCCTTGGGAAGGGAACTGGGAAGTGAAACATTCTGCAGGGCTTTGGGGACACCGCAGAGCAGTGGGACTCAAATGAGATCAGAAAATGCTGGAAGAACCCAGCAGGTCTGGCAGCATCTGTGGAGAGAGCAACAGAGTTGAGGCTCGAGTCCGTATGATCCTCTGATCTGTAGACGGGTCCTCCGATCTGTAGAAGGGTCATATGGACTCGAAACGTTAACTCTGTTTTTCTCTCTCAGGGCAGCATGGTGGTGCAGTGGATAGCACTGCTGCCTCACGGTGCCGATGCCCCAGGTTCAATCCTAGCTTTGGGTCACATTCTGTGTGGAGTTTGCACATCCTTCCCGTGTTTGCGTGGCTTTCGTCCCCCACAACCCAAAGATGTGCAGGGTATATGGATTGGCCACGCTAAAATTGCCCCTTAATTGCAAAAAAATGAATTGGGTACTCTAAATTAAAAATAAATCTGTTGCTCTCTCCACAGATACTGCCAGATCTGCTGAATTTATCCAGCATTTTCTGTTTTTATGTCAGTTTTACAGCATCCGCAGTATCTTGCTTTTATGCGGGGAGAGGGATTGATTGACTAGTTTTTCTGAAATGCTAAAACGGGCATGTTGGGCTAAATGGCCTTGTTTCTGTGCTGTAAGATCCTGTAAAACCACTCCCGAGTCATTTCAGGCACCACTTCTGATTTCCCCGTGTAGAAAGACTAGACCTGATGTGCCCCCTGGGTTTGGCAAGCTGCTGGCATGGCTCATGCTCATATGTGACAATCAACCACAGGTATGAGGTACCCAAGGGCCACCAGTACCTCTGGGGTCCGAACTCCACCACAAACACAACCCCATTGATAAATGGAACAAAAACCAAATCTACTTTGCACTTGGAATTGGGTATTTTACAGAACTGAAGGAGCCTATTCATCCCATCATGCTTTTGAAACCTGTTTAAAGGAGTAGCCATGCTTCATCTTACAGCCCAGTTTTTTTTGTCTGTAGACCCCCCCCCCCCAAGTTCCTCATCCTCAAGTACCTGTCCAACTCCCTGTTAAAGTTATTTATGGAATCAGCTTCCACCACCTTTTCATGAATTGTTCCAGATCCCAGAGATTGTCTTTATAATAATAATCTTTATTATTGTTACAAGTAGGCTTACATCAACACTGCAATGAAGTTACTGTGAAAATCCCCGAGTCGCCACATTCCGGCGCCTGTTCGGGTACACGGAGGGAGAATTCAGAATGTCCAATTCACCGAACAGAACGTCTTTTGGGACATGTGGGTGGAAACCGGAGCACCCGGAGGAAACCCACGCAGACACGGGGAGAACTTGCAGACTCCGCACAACAGTGACCCAAGCTGAGAATCGACTCTGGGACCCTAGCGCTTTCTTGAGTGAAATCATATCTCCTCACCTCCCCTCTAGATAGTTTGCCAATAGTTTTAAATCCAAAACCTCTGGTTATTGACGTACTCATCAGAGGTAATAATTTTCTTTACCTACTCTCTCAAAACCTCGTGTCATCTGAAAAACTTCTATTCAGTCACCACTTAACCTTCTCTATTCTACGGAGGACAATCTTAATTTTTCCAACCCCAGTTTATAACCTAAGTCCCTCATCCCATCTAAATCCTAGCAAATGTCCAATAGGCCTTCCTGAAGAGCAGTGCCCAGAACATTTCAACTTTTCAACATTTAATTTATAAAGAAGAAGAAATTGCAAATGTTTAAGCAAAGAATGTTAACATCTATATTGAAATGTGTTCTTCAGTGAAGAAAATGTGTGGAAGCTTTGTGAATACATCAAGAACAGACGACAAAATCCTCTGGAAGAATGGTACACTGTTTTTATATCAAACGACCAAAAGATGGTAAGTGCAGTTTGAAAAAAAATCTACGTTTTTTTAAAATTCCTGGGTACAAGAATTTGAAATAATTCCTTTTATGCCTGTACGATAGAATTGTTACACCACTTCCTGGTTCCCCAGCGTCTCATTTGGGGTTACCCCAACGACGTGCAAGGGAATCCCTCTGGGAAGTTCCCACGTCAGGGTTTACCCGGCAATTGCCCAGAAGCGCCAACTTTCTCTGGACAATTGTGCTGGGCTGGGAACCATCCAACAGAAGCGACTTAAATCGCTAACTTTGGATGGGTTCTGTCAGTTTTACCCTGAATAGTTACTCTGACAGAGATAGGGGGGGGGGGGGGCGTTGTTGTTGGTCCTGGATTTTAAAAAATTTGAAAATAGAACACAAAAATATGGAAGTTCTGCTAAATCTGTACAAATCACCGGCTAAGCCTCAGTATTGTGTGTCTGATCCTGGACCCCACACTCTAGGAAGGATGGCAAGGCTCTGGAGCGGGTGCCCTGGAGATTTGTTAGAATGGCTCCTGAAATAAGGGACTTAATTTACTGATAGAGACTGGAGAATGTCCGATTGTTCTCCTTCAAGCAGGGAAATGTGCTGATAAACATGAAGGGTTTTGATAGAGTAAGAAACTGTTCCCGCTGGGGGGGGGCTCATTGCCTGGAAGGGCATTTGATGCGATTCAATCGGAACTTTCAGAAGGGATTTTGGATATATTAGAAAAGGGAAAGTTAATAGAAAAGTTAAGAAATATGAAGGGTTTTGATTTCTTAAATAAATAAATAAATTGTTTCCACTGGCAGGAGGAACGCTAACCAGAGGAAACAGGTTTAAGGCAATTGGCAAATGAAGCAGAGGGTAGATGATTTTGTTTTCACACAGCGAGCTGTTACGATCTGGAACGTACTTCCTGAAGGGGCAATGGAAGCTGATTCAATAGTAACTCTCAACAGGGAATTGGATAAATATATGAATGGAAAAAATTGGCAGGGCTGTGGGGAAGGAACAAGGGGTGTGGGGCTAATTGGAGAGCTCTTTCAAAGAGCCAACATGGATACAGAGGCCAGAATGGCCTCCTTTTCTGTGCCCTTGGACTCTATGAACTTGCATGGTACAAATTCACTGGACTCGGTCTCCTAATAAAGCACCTTAGCCTTAATAACAGTGAGCATGAATGAAAATATTTGGTGTTGTAGCTCAATTACATAGCACACTAGTGCTTCATTTGAGATTGCTGATTAGAAATGGACAAGGATTTGAATCTGGGATTAATCAGCATGTTCTGAAAGACTCATTCTCACACTGCAGTGCAGCTCCACGCTAAACCAGCAGAGGGAACCCCAGCCTAACCCCTTTCCTCTCAGTTGCATTAGTGAAAATGTACAAACAGTAATGAGGCCCTGTAGCGCAGTGGGTAGCCCCCCCTGCCTCTGAGCCAGAAGCCCTGGATTTGAATCCCACCCCAGGACCCGACAACCGAGGAAGGTGCGTTCGTAACGTGGCCAGACAGTTTGGGTATCAAGCTGAAAATCCTTCCAGCACACGCCAGTGGCAGGCGATAAGAGCGGGAGAGATTCCTGGTCAGCCATGTGATGGAAAGAACATTGGAGCCTCTACTATCACTCTCCATAGCTCCTGACTACAAACTGCACGTAAAAGTGTCTGTAACCCCTCGAGTGAACACTAAGGCACCACCACCACAAACCAACATGAAACAGTAATAAAAGAGAATGTACTGTCACGTTAAAGAATAAAAACGGTGGCATTTTTCTATTTGTCTAACTTGCATTTTGTTTTTATTTAATATAAAGGTGCCCATCTGGAGTCAGCAGTCAGGCAGTGATAATCAGCCTGTAATCTGGGTAAGTGATTCCTTCGTAACTCCGTAGTAACGGGTGCGATTCTCTGGCCCCCCTCCCGCGATGTGTTTCTTGATGGCGGGAGGCAGCTCTATGGTATCAGCGCTGATATTTTGTGCTAAAAGACCGAGTTTCTGATCAATTATCTTAATGATATTAGCAGTCATCGGTTGTGATGCCTTTGAGAGTGCCGAATTAAGAGCCTCTTCGCTCACAAAGTCGCCATGTTCAGGAGTCGACTCCACCCCAGTCGCTTCTGACTGCTGTTTTTTGTCAACGAATTTCTTAATATTTCTCGGCATTTTAGCCCATAAGAAATAGGAACACAATTAAGCCATTCGACCCCTTGAGCCTGTCCCATCACTTAATGAGATCATGTCTGATCTGTGGCTTAACTTCAGAGATACCTGCCTTTGCTCCATATCCCTTGATACCTTTGCTTACAAAAAAATTATCTATCTCCAATTTAAAATGAACAACTGTTCCAGCTTCAGCTGCTCTGTGTGGGGGAGAGCTCCAAACCTCTACCACTCTTTGAATGAAGAAGTTCTTCCTAACATCTCTCCTGAAAGGTCTAGCCCTAATTTTTAGAATCTCCAACCAGTGGAAATGTTTATCTTTATCTGCCCAGTCTATCCCTGGTAAATATCTTGAATTCTTTGATCAGATCACCCTCAACCTTCTAAATTCTAGCGAAAAACAGGTCGAATTTGAGTAATCTCTCCTCGTAACTCAACCCTTGTGATCCGGGTATCATTTTTGTAAACCAATGTTACACTCCCTCCAAGGCCAAAATATCCTTCCCAAGGTGTGATGCCCAGAACTGCTCACAGTAACAAGTGGGGTCTAACCAGGGGTTTGTAAAGCTGCAGCACAACCCCTATACTTTATACTCCCCTCCTCCAGATATAAAGGCTAGCATTCCATTAGCCTTTCTAATTATTTTCTGCACTTGTTCATGGCATTTTAAGGATCTATGCACCTGAACCCCCAAGTCTCTTTGGACATTCACTGTACCTAACCTCTTTCCATTTAGAAGGTACTCTCTCAACCCAGAATTTAGGGTGACTGATCAGCTGAACGTATGGCCACCAATGGTGGAGCAATTAAAATTGGTGGCGTAGGGCAGCACGGTGAGGCAGTGGGTTAGCACTGCTGCCTCACTGCGCCGAGGTCCCAGGTTCGATCCCGGCTTTGGGTCACTGTCCGTGTGGAGTTTGCACATTAATAATAATAATCGCTTATTGTCGCAAGTAATGAAGTTACTGTGAAAAGCCCCTAGTCACCACATTTCGGCACATCCTCCCTGTGTTTGCATGGGTTTCGCCCCCACAATCCAAAAATGTGTATGGTAGGTGGATTGGCCACGCTAAATTGCCCCATAATTGGAAAAAATGAATTGGGTACTCTAAATTTTTATTTCTTTTTAAATTGGTGGTGTGCAAGAGGCCAGAATTGGAGGGATACAGTTACCTTGGAGGGTGGCATGGCTGGAGGGGATTACAGAGACAGGGAGGGGGTCAGGCAGTGGAAGGACTTGAACAAACAGCGCCATGGGTGTGCTTGCAAAAGATGAACTGCAGCGGTTCAAGAAGGCGGTTCATCACCACCTTCTCAAAGGCGACTAGGGATGAGCAATAAATGCTGGCCTCGTCAGTGACGCTCACATCCCATGAAGGAATGAAAAGAAAAATGAGTATTTTAAAATTTGGGTGTGTTGGACCGGGAGTCCATAAAGACCAGCGAGCACAGCTATTGATGGGTGAATGGGACTTGTTGCACGTTAGGTATTACCCGCTGCCTGTATCCTGAGAGAGGATTATCTGGCCATTTGCCTTGTAGCTGTAGTTTATGGGCTCTGGACAATTGGTTTCTTTTGCTTGTGTAACAACTGTGACTTTTAATTAAGGAATTAATTGTTTGATTCCTGGAATGGCAGGATTGTCGTATGAGGAGAGATTGGGTTGACTGAGCCTGTATTCACTGGAATTTAGAAGAATGAGAGGGGATCTAATTGTAACGTGTACATGTCTGACAGGGCTGTACAGACTGGATGCTGTGATGTTGTTTCCTGTGGTTTGTGGGGAGGTCTAGAGTAAGAGGTCACAGTCTCACGATACAGTGACAGCCATTTAAGACTGAGATGTGGAGCAACGTCTTCACTCATCGAGTGGTGAACCTGTGGAATCCTCTACCTCAGAAGGCCATGTCACTGAATATATTTAAGAAGGAAATAAATAGCGGTGGCACAGTGGTTAGCACTGCTGCCTCACAGTGCCAGGGTCCTGGGTTCAATTCCGGCCTCGGCTGACAGTGTGGAGTCTGCACGTTCTCCCCGTGTCTGCGTGGGTTTACCCCGGGTGTTCCGGTTTCCTCCCACAGTCCAAAGATGCACAGGCAAGGTGGATTGGCCATGCTAAATTGTCCCTTAGTGGCCAAAAGGTTAGGTATGGTTACTAGCTGACGGGCAGAGGGTGGGGGTGTGGGACTAGGTAGGGTGCTCTTTCAGAGGGTCAGTGCAGAGTCGATGGGTCGAATGGCCTCCTTCTGCACTGTAGTGATTCAAAGGTTCTATGTCTAGACAAAGTCGTCAAAGGGGTTTGGGTATGGGAGAGGGTGGGAGTATGGCGTTGAGGTGGAGAATCAGCCATGATCATATTGAATGGTGAAGGAGGCTCGAAGGGCCAAATGGCCGACCCCTGCTCCTAGTTTCTCTGTTACTACCGGACCATATAATTTTTCATAAATGAGTAACGGCATTGAGAGCCTTTGTAATCTGATATACTGTTGTGCGAGCATCACAATAATAATGTACTTTAAATCAGGATTACCATGTTATCCTACTTCATGATTGTGGAGGACAGGACTGTGAGATCTATGACCTGGATACAACACTTCCATTTCCATGTCCCTGCGATACTTATGTGAAAGAAGCCTTCAGATCTGAGGACCTCATCAGACCAGCGTTCCGAAGGTGAGCAAGCTGTTGGCTAAGGCTGTTCCTCCTATTAGTTCTTCCCAACTTCTTCACTGTCCAGAATTTCATGGGTGAACTTTATAACCTTTAGGAGCAGAGGAGCAGGAGTAGGCCATTCAGCCCCTCAAGCCTGTCCCGCCATTCAGTGAGATTATGGCTGCTCTGTCGCCCAACTCCATATGCCTACCTTTGGCCCATATCCCTTAATATCTTTAACAACGGTTCCAGCTACAACTGCTGTGTGTGCGAGAGAGTTCCAAACCTCTACCACCCTTTGAGTGAAGAAGTTCTTCCTCACATCTCTCATGAATGGCCTGGCCCTAATTTTTAGACTATGGCCCCTGGTCTTAGAATCATGAACTATGGAAATAGTTTATCTTTATCTACCCTGACTTTCCCTGTTAATATCTTAAATACTTTGAGCAGATCAACCCTTAACCTTCTATATTCTGGAAAAAAACAGGCCTAACTATGGATGGAATCGACTGGGAGCTTCCATAACCAAAAGAGTAGAGCTAGAGCTCGTGGCTAAAAAAACTAGTGCTAGACTTTTCAGGAATAAATTATGAAACATGGTGGCACAGGGGTTAGCACTGCTGCCTCACAGCTTTCAGTGACCCAGGTTCAATTCCGGCTTTGGGCGACTGTGGAGTTTGCACGTTCTCCCTGTATCTGCGTGAATTTTGTCCAGGTGCTCCCACAGCCCAGTAACCTACTGGTTAGGTGGACTGGCCGTGCTAAAAAATTGCCACTGAAGCATCCAGAAATGTGCAGTTGCGGGAATAGGGCGGGGGGAGTGGGCCAGGTAGGGTGCTCTTTCAGATGGTCAGCGCAGACTCGATGGGCCGAATGGCCACCTTCTGGACTGTCAGACGTCTATGGATATTTATGGACTTCCACACAGAAAGGATGGAAGAGGTTTGGAACTCTTTAATGCAGCTGGTCAGCTAGATCAATGTAAATTTTAAACTTGAGATTGATGGATTCTCGTTAATCTAAGGTATTGAGGGCAGCACGGTGGCGCAGTGGGTTAGCACTGCTGCCTCACGGCGCCAAGGTCCCAGGTTCGATCCCGGCTCTGGGTCACTGTCCGTGTGGAGTTTGCACATTCTCCCCGTGTCTGCGTGGGTTTCACCCCCACAATCCAAAGATGTGCAGGTTAGGTGGATTGGCCACGCTAAATTGCCCCTTAATTGGAAAAAAATAATTGGATATTCTAAATTTTAAAAAAATCTTACGGTATTGAGGAAAATGGGGGAAAAGTGGGGCACTTAGGGTTAGGTCTCAGATCAGCTATGATCTCACTAAATGACAAAGCGAGGCCACCTCCTATCCCTGTGAGTGAGGGGAGGGTGGTGCTTGCAAGCCGGGTGACCCACACCCAAATAACTGACCAGCGCTAACATTCTAGACCCCACATGTCAAAGAGTGGCTACTTGGAGAGGGTACTGTAGGATACTTCAACTGAAACTATCAGACCATGCCCCAGCAAGGAATCAGGAGGAGGAACAAAGAACAAAGAAAAGTACAGCCCAGGAACAGGCCCTTCGGCCCTCCAAGCCTGAGCTGACCATGGAGCGGAGAAAATTAGAGAAAAATTAAAACAGAATCATAAGAAAGACTTGCCTTCGGACAGTACCTTTAACAAACTAAGATGGTCAAAAGGACTTGCAGTTGATTAGCTACTTTTTGAAGTGCAGTCCCTGATGCATTTGCTACATTACAACAGCCAGTTTGCTCACAGCAAGCTCCCACAAACAGCATTGTGATAATTACCAGGTAATCTTTTAGCTGTCTTGTTTGAGGGACACCGGGAATATCCTTCTTCAACAAGCGGAATCTTTTACACCTGAGAGAGCAGACAAGGCCTCGGTTTACGCCCCATCCAAACGACGGCATCTGCAGCAGTGCAGCACTCCCTCTGTACTGCACTGGGATTGTCAGCCTGGGTTTATGTATCCAGCCTCCGGAGTGGGACTTAAACCCAGAACCTCCAGCCTCAGAGGCAGGCACGCTATCTACTGAGCCACACCCGACATGGGTTTGATGAATAACAGGACAGAATTAAAAAATAGTGGAAGGAGGGAGATGAGGGAAAGAAGGAAAAACGGGACTATCTCCAACTAGCGACAGCTCCTGCCATCTTTCTGTTATGTGAAAATCTTGATAGAGTTTAGGTCTCTCGAGGAATTAAGGGATATATGGGGCGGGTAAGAAAATGGAGCTGAAGTTCAGGATCAGCTGTGACCATATTGAATGGTGGAGCAGGCTCGATGGGCCAAATGGTCTGCTCCTACTCCTACTCTTGTGTCCCTACGTTCTCACACTACCACTCATATTTTTCCACTTGTTAGTCTGTCCCTCCACCCAGCCCAAATCCTTAACACATTTTATTCCCCTCACGTCTCCCAAGAGTGAAGCCCCCTGTGGCTAAGCTAAAGAATGTAATAAACTGTACTCATCCACAACTGTATCAGTGCACCTCTGTAGCTGGACGTCCCGTTTGATTCTGATGAAAGTCTGTTGCGCCATCCTTTGTAACATCCCTCCAACAATATCAGTGAATGAACGCAGGCCAGAGTTGTCCAGGCCCATGATCCGACCAAGGGAAATATTGAGAGGAAGGGCTCGGGGTGGGAAAAGAGGCAGGAAAAGTATAATTCAACAAATCATATTGTTTCTGTTCAGAAAAATGAGAGTGATAAGAGCAGATCTGTACCTGAAAACATTCGCTTCAGACCGCTCCCATATGAAAGATGCTAATGGAATGTGGCGTACGACTCCTCCGCCATATCCTTGTATTCAAACAGCAGGTAAGTGAAATAAGGTGTGTTTGAAGCTTTATCCAAAACCGGATAATGCATGTTTTCTAACATAATTAAAATGTTTGGACTGGCTCATGTGTGTAACTTGACACGGCTATAATCGTGCTGTAATCATATTGGTTCTTGTGATGAAGATATCGCTGGTAAGACCACCATTTAAATGCCCCTCCCTAATTGCCCCTGAGAAGGTGGTGAGCTGCTTCTGCATTCCATTTGGTGTCGGTAGGCTCACAGTGCTATTAGGGAGAGAATTCCAGGATTTTGACCCGGGGACAGTAAAGGAACAGCAATATATTTCCAAGTCAGGGTGTTGTTTGGCTCAGAGGGGAACTTGCAGTTAGTGATGCTCCAATGCATCGACTGCCCTTGTCCTTCTGGGTGGTAGAGGTCACGGGTTTGGAAGGTGCTGTCGAAGGAGCCTTGGTGAGTTACTGCGGTGTATCTGGTTTCTGGTACACACTGCTGCCATTGTGCGTCGGTGGTGGAGGGTTTGAATGTGTGTGGAAGGCTGCATTGTCCTGAATGGTGATGTGCTTCTTGAGTGTTGTTGGAGCTGCACTCACCCAGGCAAGTGAAGAGTCCCATCACACTCCTGTGGTGCCTTGTAGATGGTGGACAGGCTTTGGGGAATCAGGAGGTGAGTTACTGGCCAGAATCCCCAGTCTCTGACCTGCTCTTGTAGCCACAGTATTTATGCTAATGGTCCAATTATATTTCTGGTCTATGGTGATCCCCCAGGATGTTGATGGTGTGTTCTTGTGCGCGATGTTATATTTCCTCGAGTTGATGTATCCACAGGACAAAGGGTTCATAAGGGCAGAAGGATTGCTAACTTCCATATTTTGGAACAAAAAGCATTTGATCCTTAGGGTAAGGGGGAAGATTTAATAAAGCACAAAAAATCATGAAGGCTTTGGGTAAAGTAGATGAAGAACAGTTCGTCCAACAGCAAGAGAGCCAGTAAGATTTTATTTTAAATATTTTTATTTTCCTTTTTCACATTTTCTCCCGAATGTACACCCACCAACAACAAATAATAATCAGCAGCAAATATGTCAATCCCCATAACAATAACAACGATCCCATCCTCAAACCAACCCCAAACATCACCCCGCATGTTTACATAAACAAATGACAAAAAGGAATCAGGGATTACCCACAGTTACCCATAGTCATCTTTAATATACACAGCCCCCCTCCCCCCACAACACTCCCACCCATCTCCCCCCAACTAATGTTCGATGTTATCCAGTTCTTGAAAGTGCATAATAAATAATACTTGTAGAACCCCTCCGAGCTTCCCCTCAGTTCAAACTTAACCTTCTCAAGGGTCAGGTATTCCAACAGGTCGGTCTCTCTCTCTCTCTCTCTCTCTCTCTCTCTCTCTCTCTCTCACTCTCCCCCCCCCCCAACGCTCACACACATCTTCTACTCCTTCAAAAAATCGGCTCATCCTCACCCTCGTGAGGTGCGCTCTATATACCACCTTCAGCTGTATCAGCCCCAACCTCGCGCACGAGGTGGAGGCATTCACTCTCCGGAGCACCTCACACCAGACCCCCTCCTCTATAACCTCTCCCAGCTCTTCCTCCCACTTTGCCTTGATCCCTTCTAGTGGCGCCTTATCCTTTTCCAAAATAGATCCGTACACCATTGACCCCTTCTCCAATCCCCTTATCGTCAGCACGTCCTCCAGCAATGTGGAGGCCGGATCCTCCGGGAAGCTCTGTATCTCCTTCCTGGCAAAGTCCCGAACCTGCATATATCTAAACACTTCTCCAGCCCATACTTCGCTTCCAGCTCCCTCAATCCTGCAAATCGACCCTAAAGAAACAAATCTTTTAGCGTCTTAATCCCCTTCCCTTCCCATTTCCGAAAACTTCCATCCCACCTCCCTGGCTCAAATCTGTGGTTCCCCCAAATCGACATTTCCCTTGACCCTGCCCCCAACCCGAAGTGTTGGCGAACTGCCTCCAAATTCTCAATGAAGCTATTATTACCGGACTCCCTGAGTATTTCCCCGGGGCCATCGGGAGCGGCGCAGTTGTTAGTGCTTTCGATCCCGACCCCCTGCACAAACTCTCCTCCATTCTGACCCACTGGGAATCAACCCCTCTGGCCCAGCTCCGCACCTTCTCCACATTCGCCGCCCAGTACATCAGATTCGGGAGACCCAAACCCCCTGCCTGCCTTCCCCTCTGTAGCAGCACCTTTCTCACTCTGGCCACCTTCCCTCCCCATATGAACAAAGTAATCCTTCCCTCAATCTCCCTGAAAAAAGACTTTGGCAGGAAAATCGGTAGGCATTGAAAAATAAAAAGAAATCACGGCAGCACATTCATGTTAACTGCCTGTACCCGACCCGCCAGTGACAGAGGGAGACCATCCCACCTTGCCAGATCGGCTTTCACTCTCCCCACCAACCTAGTGATGTTGTACCTGTGAAGCCTCCCCCACTCCCGGACAACCTGCACCCCCAGATACCTAAAGTGAGTCCCTGCCCTACGGAATGGCAGCCCGCCCACCCCTGCCCCTACCCCCGGCCGAGACACCACAAAATGCTCACTCTTGTCCAGGTTCAGCTTGTACCCCGGGAAAGACCCAAATACTCGCAGCAGCTCCAATATTCCTCCTATCGACGCACTCTGCTCCAACACATACAGCAGCAAGTCATCGGCATACAAGGACACCCTATGCTCTATCCCCCCCACACTATTCCTTTCCATGCTCCCGAACTTCTTAATGCGATGGCCAACGGCTCAATCGCGAGTGCAAACAGCAGGGGGGACATAGGACATCCCTGTCTCGTCCCACGGTGGAGAGAAAAGTATCTCGAGCTGATATTGTTCGTGCGGACACTCTCCTTCGGCTCCTTATATAATAGCTTTACCCAGTTCACAAATCTTGGTCCAATCCCAAACCGCTCCAGAACAGCCATCAGGTACCCCCATTCTACCCGGTCAAACGCCTTCTCGGTGTCCAATGCCACAACTACCTCTTTTCCTTCCCTTCTGCCGGTGCCATAACGACGTTCAAAACTCTCCTAATATTCGAAAACAGCTGCCTCCCTCTCACAAACCCTGTCTGATCTTCACCTATCATCTTCGGGAGGCACCCCTCCAGCCTACCCGCCAGTACCTTCGCCAATACTTTTGCATCCACATTCAGAAGTGATATGGGCCTATACGACCCACACTCCGTCGGATTCTTATCTTGTTTTAGCAACAAGGAAATCGATGCCTGCCCCACGGTTTGTGGCAGCACCCCCTTCCCTATCGCCTCTTCAAACATCCCCACCATCAGGGGTGCCAACTTATCCTTGAATTTTTTATAATATTCCACTGGAAACCCATCCGGCCCTGCCACCTTCCCCGACTGCATCCTCCCAATCGCATCCTTTATCTCCTGCTCCACTATCGCTCCTTCCAATGTAGCCCTGTCCCCCTCCCCTAGCTTCGGGTACTCCAACCCATCTAGAAATTCCTGCATCTTGGGAGGCCAGTAAGATGATTGTTTTCAACTTTGGTGCCTTGTTTTAAAAAAAAAACTTGCTTCACTTAACCTGCTGTGACTCTGATTCAAATTTAGAGGCCAAGATGAATATAGATAAGTTCATCAGCATGACTCCCACCGTTGGATGGGGCGATGTCTATACTCTTCCAGAATTTGTTCAACAGTTTGGAAGTTCGAAGTTATAATACTTGGGAAGAAAAGCTCCAGTTTCAACCCTTGCCCCGTGAGAAGAACTGCAATGAGAGAGACACCAATAATCCTCCAAGAAATAGAACTTTGGGTGTTTGAGATTTGCAAAGAACCCCAGACGGACAGTGATAAAGGACAGCAGGAATGCAGCAGAGGGAGATTGACAGCAAAGGAAATCAAATTCAAACCATTGATACCAGAAATGGTGACTCTGAATGAACTCTTAGCATAAGAGGGAGAGAATGTGATGAACTGTTTGTGACAGCCACATGCTATCCATTGAATACATCACAGTGCAGACTGTTCCTATGTACATTGGTAACAAGTGTAAAAGATACCCATCATGTTTGATCAATGTGGAAACGTGCAAAATATTGTTCATCCACAAAGCAAAATGGTTCAACAAGCTTGTAACTTTCTAAGGCTTAACAATCGTCCTGCACTATTTGTTAATGTATATCAAACAGCATTTGTCTGTGTTTTGTCACAGGGACTGAGATGGCCCTACGACTCATGCAAGTGATTTGCAACATGTCACCTGAATAATCCAGTGAGTTTCCCCATTGTAACTCACTCTGAATAGTTACAGCACAGAGGAGGCCATTCATCCCGTCGTCAAGTCTGTGCTGGTTCTTTGCAAGAGCACAGAATCATAAGAGTTTACAGTGCAGAAGGAGGCCATTCGGCCCATCGAGTCTGCACCGGTGCTTGGAAAGAGCACCCTACTTAAGCCCACACCTCCACTCCATCCCCACAACCCAGTAACCCCACTAGGGGCAATTTATCCGAGGACCCGGGTTCGATCCCAGCCCCGGGTCGCTGCCCGTGTGGAGTTTGGATATTCTCCCCTGTCTGCGTGGGTCTCACCCCCACAACCCAAAGATGTGCAGGGTAGATGAATTTGCCACACTGAATTATCCCTTAATTGGAAAAAAAAAAGAATTGGATACACTAAATTTACATTTTTAAAAAGTTTTTAAAATCATCACAAAAGATGATTATCTGATCGTTAATGTTTGTGGGATCTTGCTGTGTGCAAATTAACTGCTGCACTTCCCACAATGCAACTGTGACTACACTTCAAAAGCACGTCATTGGCTTTAGAGCGCATTGAGACAGCCACTGGTCATAAAAGGTGCTATATAAATGCAAGTCTTTCTTTAAAAGTTCCCCCGATGAAGCACATGGGCAGGAAAATGCCTCGAGCATCCTGCTGAGGGCATCACAATCTTCCGGAAGATTCCCTTCCCCTCCCCCACCCTGCACCCACCCCCTCTCCCACCCCTATCCCTCCTATTGTGACTACGAGTTATGTGGTCAGATGAAAGTTAATTGAACTGCACTTGGAACTGTTATCAAATAGCAGAAAGGAATTTGGGATTGTGCAGCTGTCTGCCTTGGACGCTGCTCCATGTTCTGGAGGTTTCACTTGTTGCCAGCCAGCCGCAGTCTCTTCAAGTAAACAGTTTATAAAACTGCAAACAGAGCGGCAAAAACAGCTTGCTCCTGCTTTCTGTTTCATGATGTGTCTCAGAACTAAGGAATACTCTGGGATAAGGTTGTAAATTGGGGGTCATCCAAGAATATCCATAGTTTGGTAATGTCCTTGGACCAGTGATTTAGAGACCCAGGATAATTCTCTGGGGACGCAGGTTCAAATCCCACCATGGCAGCTGAATTAAATTTAAATTCAATGAATAAGTCTGGAATGTAAAGTTAGTCTCAACAACGGCAATTGTTGTAAAAAGGCTTCTGGTTCAATAAAGCCCTTTAGGGAAGGAACTCTGCCATCCTGACCCCGTCTGGCCTACAGCTTTGTCCAGACCCGCAGCAACATGGTTGAATCTTAACGGCCCTCCGAAATGGGCTAGCAAGCCACTCAGTTCATGGACAATTAAGGATAGACGAGAAATACTGGCCATTCCAGTGACACCCACATCCATAGAATCCTGCAGTGCAGAAGGAGCCCAGTCAGCCCATCGAGTCTGCAGCAACCCTCCAAAAAAGAACTCTACCCGGGCCAATCCCCGTAACTCCTCCCGACCTGCACATCTTTGGACGCTACGGGGTAATTGAGCGTGGTCAATCCACCTAACCGGCATCTCTTTGGACTGAAAGACTAAAGAGAAATAAAACTACCTTTTTGTTTAATAATGAATGCATTGGATGTTGGCACTGCTGCATTTATTGCCCATTCCAAATATCCCTTGAGAAAGTGATGGTGGGGGCATCTTGAACCTCTACAGTGCATGTGGTGTAGGTGCTGTTACGGAGGGAGTTCCAGGATTTTGTCCCTGCATTGATGATGATATGGGAATGTATTTCCAAGCCTAAATTCTGACCCCTGAACCCTTATCGTTTAATTATTTTGGGATGTGCGCATCACTGGCAAAGCTGTTATCTATTGTCCATCCCAAGTTGCCCTCCTTAAGATGCAATTGAATGGCTTGCGAGACCAGTTTGGAGGACCCTGCGTGTGGGACTGGTCTCCAACATCGGCCAGTCCAGGCAAGGGTGGCAGGTTTCCACCCCCCTAAAGGGGCATTAGTGAAACAATTGGGTTTTGAACAACAGGTTGATAGCTAGGGTTAGACTAGTCCAGTCACATAACCACTGATCTAATCTAGCCACTAACCTATCTGCTTACATCTGGCCTTTCCCAAATAAGCCCCCCCATCTATTTGCAAAACGTTTAGATTTTCCAGTGTCTGTATTTTCAGATTGTATGTGAGAATGGGAAAATAAATTTCAATATAGATAGGTGTGAAGTTGATACGACTCCTTGGAAACTAAGAGTAAAATGAGGTTGTGGAACAGAGACACATTTTCACAAATCATTTAAAAGTAGCAACGTAAGTTAATTAAGCCAGGGCAGCACGGTGATGCAGTGGTTAGCACTGCTGCCTCACGGTGACGAGGTCCCAGGTTGAATCCTGGCTATGGGCCACTGTCTGTGTGGAGATTGCACATTCTCCCCGTGTTTCCGTGGGTCTCACCCCCACAACCCAAAGATGTGCAGGACAGGTGGATTGGCTGCGCTAAATTGCCCCTTAATTGGAAAAAAAAATGAATTGGGTATACTAGGCTCATTCAAGGTGATACGGGCCAAATGGCCTCCTTGTATACTCTATGATTCTGTGGATCTCGCGACTTAAGAGTTCATGTTATGGCTTTTGCCCCCTCTGATTTTATCATTAAACTGATTGATCCATTATTCATTCAGCCCTCCATCAGTCTAGATGTAATTGCAGTTAGCTGCTGCTGTAGGTTTACAATGAGAAAAGAATAATAGTATCACTACTGTGCAGAAGGAGGCTATTGAGTCTGCACCGACCTTCCGAAAGAGCACTCTACCCAGGTCCACTCCCCTATCCGCCCTGCCCTATCCCCATAACTTAACCTATACAGCCCTGGAAAATTAAGGACCAATTTGTCATGGCCAATCTACCTAACCTGCTCACCTTTGGACTGTGGGAGAAAAGCGGTGCACCCGGAGGAAACCCACCCAGACACGGGGAGAATGTGCGAGCTGCTCACA
The DNA here is from genome assembly GCF_902713615.1 of Scyliorhinus canicula. Classification (NCBI taxonomy): domain Eukaryota; kingdom Metazoa; phylum Chordata; class Chondrichthyes; order Carcharhiniformes; family Scyliorhinidae; genus Scyliorhinus; species Scyliorhinus canicula. The sequence goes on along the minus strand of NC_052155.1, from coordinate 184,891,126 downwards.
GTCACCCAAGGCCGGAGTTGAACCCGGGTCCTGGCGCTGTGAGGCAGCAGTGCTAACCACTGCGCCACCATGCCCAAGGCCCCAAAATTTCCACAGCTTCCTTCAACAATGCTTTCATCTGTTTGGGCTAAGCCAAGCCTTGGAATGTTTCATTTCCTGGAAACATAGTGCAGATGTTTCTTTTCTGGCGCATATCCTCAGCTTATACATTCACAATCACTGGCGATAGTTGTTTGTACTGGGTGATCTAACACTCACGTGCGTGGCAGCACAGAACAGCATGCTTTGTGTTCCTACCTTTTTTAACTGTCTTGCACCATAGTTGGTTCGCAGATTTCAGGAAGGAAATGATTGAATTCATTGAACATTAAATTTGTTTCAAAGTTCATTCATTTCTGTTCCTGGTGGTTCCTAATTTTAGAATATTACACAGGACTTAATTTGAGCAATAAGTTACCATTCCTTTCAATTCAGTGGCATCATCCTGCATTGCACGATTCTTTTTCCATGAGATTTAGCAGCACGTGAATCAGGGCTGGGAAGGGGGTCTTGTGGAACATTGGGTAGCCTACCTGCCCCTGAGCTAGAAGTTCCATGGTTTGAATCCCACCCCAGGACTTGATGGCCAAGGAAGGTGTGTTCATAACTCGGCCAACTAGGTTGAGTGTCAACCTGTAAATCCTCCTAACACAGGCCAGTGGGCAGGTAGTGCGTCCTGGTCAACCGTGTGATGCAAAGAATGTTGGAGCCTCAGCCATTTCTACCATAGCTCCAGATGACAACATGTGTGTAACAATGCACATTACCACGGCATCTCGGATTTCCTGAGTGAACTGACGCACCACCAGGGAGGAGTGAGATTTGGCCCACTCAACTATCCTGTTCCATGAAGATATGCTTTGCCAACTGGGGAAACTGTTCACTGCATGCATCAATACCTCAAAAGCATCATTCATGAATGTGCCCAGCTTCCCCCCCAACTCAGCAGAAATAGCTGGTCTACTCATCCAGAATTGCTATTCGGACAGGTATTCACCATGGATCTAATACCAGGTTCCACCCTATTGACAGTGCAATGCGAGTTGCTGTGGCCACTGGCAATGCTGACTCACAGATCGAAATCTTTCGCCCGGTTACATTTTTTGTGGCCTCTGTCGGATTTTATTTTGTTTGTTGTTCGGAGACCGTTCTGCCCATTTTGCTCATGCCAGCTCTTTTGAAATCGCGAGCCAATTAATCCCACTCCCCTTTTCTTTCCCCCACAGTCTGGCAAACCTTTTCCTTTCCAACTCTATAACCCACTTTGCTTTTGAAAGTTATTATTGAATCTGCTGCCACCGACTTTTCAGGCAGCGCCTTCCAGATCACGACAACCCGCTGGGTTAAAACAAACTCTTCATCTCCCGCGCTGATTTTTTTTTTGCCAATTGTCTTACAAAGTTGTGTCCTTATACTTACTGACCCTCCTGCTCAAGGAAATAGTTTTTCCTTATTTACCCCGCTTATGATTCTGAAAACCTAATTTAAATCTCCCCTCAATTGTCTCTGTTCTGAGGAAAGCAATCCCACCTTCTCTAATCTGTCCAAGTAACTGATGTTTTTCATTCCTGGTATAGAATCGCAGAATCCCTACAGTGCAGCAGGAGGCCATTCAACCCATCGTGTCTGCACCGACCCTCCGAAAGAGCACCCTAACCAGGCCCACTCCCCCCGCCTCATCCCTTCTAACCCCACTAAACCTTTGGACACCAAGGGGAAATTTAATATGACCAATCCACCTAACCTGGACAACTTTGGATGTATATAGCTCTGCAACGTTTTCTCCGCATCCTCCCCAGATCCTCCAAGGTTTGCAAGTGTATGTTATTTAACCTTTCTCACATACATTATATTTTAGTGAATTCTGCCATTCGGGGCGGCATGTGGAGCAGTGGTTAGCACTGGGACTGCGACTTCATTCTTCTGAACTCCAGTGAATACATTCTTAACTGACTCAATCTCTCCTCATACATCAGTCCTGCTACCCCAGAAATCCGTCTGGTAAACGTTCTCTAGAGCAAGAACATCCTTCCTCAGATAAGGAGACCAAAACTGCAGACAGTTTTCCAATGGTGGCCTCACCAAGTCCCTGTATAATTGCAGCAAGATATCCCTGCTCCCAAACTCAAATCCTCTCTCTATGGGGGCCAACATACTATTTGGCCTTCTTCACTGCCTACTGCACGCTTACCTTCAGTGACTGATGTACGAGGACACCTAGGTCTTGTTGCACACTCCGCTCTCCTAATTCATGGCCATTCAGATAATCTACCTTCCCATTGTTGCTACCAAAGTGGATAATCTCACATTTATCCTAATTATACTGCATCTGCCATTCATTTGCCCACTCATTCAACTTGTCCAAATCACACTGAAGCATCTCTGCATCCTCCTCACAGCTCACCCTCCCATCTAGCTTTGTTTCAATTGCAAATTTGGAGATATAGTTTCCTCATCTAAATCATTAATATATATGATGAATAGCTGGGGTTTGAGCACCGATCCCTGGGGTACCCCGTTAGTCTCTGCCTGCCATTTGGAAAAAGACCCGTTTATTTCTATTCTTTGTTTCCTGTCTGATGACCAGTTTTCTATCCATCTCAATACACTACCCCTAATAATAATTATAATAATCTTTATTGTCATAAGTAGGCTTACATTAACACTGCAATGAAGTTACTGTGAAAAGCCCCTAGTCGCCACATTCCGGCGCCCGTTCGGGTACGCGGAGGGAGAATTCAGAATGTCCAAATTACCTAACAGCACGTCTTTCGGGACTTGTGGGAAGAAACCGGAGCACCCGGAGGAAACCCACGCAGATACGGGGAGAATGTGCTGGTTTAGCTCAGTGGGCTAGACAGCTTGTTTGTGATGCAGAACAAGACCAGCAGCGTGGGTTCAATTCCTGTACCAGCTGAGAATTCTGAATTCTCCCTCTGTGTACCCGAGCAGGCGCCGGAATGTGGTGACTAGGTGCTTTTCACAGTATATTCATTGCAGTGTTAATGTAAGCCTACTTGTCTTAATAAAATGATAATTATTATTATTATTATTATTAACGTGCAGACTCCGCACAGACAGTGACCAAAGTTGGGTCCCATACGCTTTAATTTTACACCCCAATGTCTTATGTGGGACTTCGTCGAAAGCCTTCTGAAAGTCTAAATAAACCACATCCACTGGCTCCCCCTCATCAACTCTACTAGTTCATCCTTGAAGAATTCCAGTAGATTTGCCAAACATGATTTTCCATTCATAAAAGCATGCTGACTCTATTCGACCCTGTCACTCTTATCCAAGTGCTCTGCTATAAAATCATTGATAATGGATTCTAGAATTCTGGAACTACCGGCATCAGGCTTCCTGGTTGTTAATTCCCTGTTTTCTCTCTACCCCCCCCCCTTTTAAGTAGTGGGGTTACATTAGCGACCCCCCAATCTGCAGGAACTGTTCCAGGGTCTGTAGAATCCTGGAAGATGACCACCGATGCATCCACTTTTCCTCGGGCCGCTTAAGTACTCTGGGATGTAAATTATCTGGCCCTGGGGATTTATCGGCCTCCAAACCCAGCAGTTTCCCAACACCATTTCTCTACTAATACAGATTTCCTTCAGTTCCTCCCTCTCATTAAACCCTGCGGTCCCCAACATTTCAGCCATCTTATTTCTGTCCTCCTTTGTGAAGACAGAACCAAAGTGTGTATTTAGTTGGTCGGCCATTATAAATTCCTCTGTTTCTGACTGTAAGGGACTCAAGGGACACCTTTTCATAATGCTTTTGTTGCCAATTACAACTTGCATTTATATAGCGCCTTTAACACAGTAATGGTGTCAACCAGGGCTCAGTGGGTGGCACCCTTGCCTGTCAGCCAGGAGGTTGTGAGTTCAGGTCCCGCTCCAAGACCGGAGTTTAAAGACGAAGACCGACGCTCCAAAATGCATTACTGCGGGAGTGCTGCGCTGCTGGAGTGTTGCGCTAACAATTGCACACACAAACACGAAACGGTACAAAAGAGGCTTTATTACCGTGAGATGTTATTACCTCAAGTGGAGCTGTAAAATGGCAGCTCAGGAGACCTCATGGATATTTATACTGCTCCTGTGGGCGGAGCTAGCCGGCAGGGGCTTACCGACAAACTATGCAGGGGCTTACCGACAAACCTGTAATAGCCGGTGCTATTGTACATCCCCTAATAGAGGCACACACACATATATATACAGTGGTATTGCCACATGGAGGTGCTGCCTTTCAGGTGAGACTGAGTCCACCCTCTCAGATGGATGTAAAAAAAGACCCCATTTGAAGAAGAGTAGGGGAGTTCTCCCTGGTATCAAAGCAAAATACTGCAGACACTGGATTGTGAAACAAAGCGAGAGCTGGAAAAATTCAGCAGGTCTGGCAGCATCCGAAGGGAGAGAAATAGAGTTAATATTTCAGGTCCATATGACTTCTTCAGAGCTGAATAGAGGGGGAAATATGTTGGATTGTATAAGGAGTGGAACAGCTGAGACGGTATAGAAGGTCAGTGATTAGTGGGAGCCAGGAAAGATTGCCACAAAGATGTAGCAAAACGTAAGAACAAGTGCCAGATGGCCCAGTGGGGGAGGGGGAAGGAGGGTTTTTGCTTGGGGACAAAGATTGGTTTGGGATATATTAAAAAAAGATTAAGATGGAGGAGAAAGGTCACAGTCTGAAGTCACTGAACTCAATGTTTACGTTTTGAAGGCCCTAATATGCTTAATCAGAAGATGCATTGCTGCTCCTCCGGTTTGCGTTGGGCTTCACTGGAGCATTGCAACAGGCCAAGGCCTCTCTGGCCTGTCCAATAATTGTCCCTCAACTGATATCACTAAAAATAAATTATTTGGCCATTATCACATTGCTGTTTGAGGAGATTGCTGTGAGCAAATTGGCTGCCGCATTTCCTACATATCAACAGTGACTGCACTTCAAAGGTTGGTTGCAAATCGCTTTGGGACATCCGGTGGTCATGAAAGGGGCCATTTAAATGCAGGTCTTTCCTTCTTTAAAACATCTCGCGTCACGGGGGAATTATCAAACAGGATTTGACTCTGATCCGTACAAGACGATTTCACTGCAGATGGGCTAAACGGTTGGTAAGAGGTTGGTTTTCAGGCATGGCTATAAATGGAAGGGAGCGAGGGTCCGTGGGGGGAATTCCAGAGTTTGGGGCCTTGGCAGCTGAAGGCATGGCCGCCGACGGTGGAGCAAACGTAATCGGGGCTGAGCGAGAGATCGGAGTTAAAGGAGCACAGAGAACGCGGCAGGAGGGGTTTATAGATCTGGAGGAGGTTACAGAGGTGAATGGATGAGGCCCTGGAGTGAATTTAAAACAAGGAATCCGAGGTTTAAAATCAAAGTGCTGTCAGGCCAGGAACCAATGTGGGTCAAGCAGCACAGGGCTGATGGGTGAACAGGACTGGGTGAGAGTTAGGACTTGGCCAGTAGAATTTTTCATTAGTTTGTCAGAGCCTTCATTTCAGTCTCTGCTGCCTGTTTTGTTTCAGTTCCTCAGCAGACTGTATTTAAAAGAACCATTACAGTCTGTCACAGTTCAGGACAAGTCCTTGGCAGACAGTAAGATTCTGCCATTCTGTCAGCATATCGCATACCCTTTGGCATTCCCAGCGAATCAAAAAGACGTTGTTTGTTTATTTGAAGTCAAGGATTTCTGCAGCTGTCGGATAAGTGAACTTATTGCACTTGTCGTTTGCAAATTAAGTTTCCCCTTTCGGTTTTCACATCACCAGAATTAATCTCTGTTAAATGCAGTGTTTAAATTTATCTTTGAAGCACAGTTGAAGTTTGTTTACAACACAATTATAAACACAAGCGTTCGCCCAATCGAATCTGAACTCAGGATGACCCAAGGCCCAATCGAATGATTTGCAATATTTAACACTGCGGCCAAAAGTTTGCAAAATGCATTAGCGTTATCCCTAAAGTGACACATTATCATGAAAAGGCCCATAAACAACCATGAGCAAACGTACAGTGAAACAGTGCAGAGTTTGCTGGGGGGGGGGGGGGGTGGTGGTTCTAGGGAGGTGTAAGAGTCTGACAACTTTATAAGTTCAGAATTATATAAAAGGTGCAGCAGGGAGATGGTGGTGTAGGGGTACTGTCACTGCATTGAATAATCCAGAGGCCCAGGCTGATGCTCTGGTGACATGTGTTTGAATCCTCCCATGGCAGCTGCTGGAATTTAAATTTAATTAATAAAACCTGCACCTAAATCTAGTTCACTAATGCCCTTCAGTGAAGGAAATCTGATGTCCTCACACAGTTTGGCGTATGTGTGACTCCAACCCCACAGCCAAAGTGATTGACTTTTAACTGCCCTCTAACGTTTCCAGTTCAAGGGCAATTAAGAATAGGTGACAAATGCACAACCCCTGAACAAAATTTTAAAAGGCACAGAAACGGGCCATTCAGGCTAACATATCCACGTTGCTGTTCATTCTCCACACAGGCCTCCCATCATGTACTGATCAAACCTCTCCCTGAATGAAACGGTGGGCAGCGTGGCAGCACGGCGGCTAGCGCTGTTGCTTCACAGCGCCAGGGACCCAGGTTCGATTCCCGGCTTGGGTCATTGTCTGTGCTGAGTCTGTACGTTCTCCTCCGTGTCTGCGTGGGTTTCGTCCGGGCGCTCCGGTTTCCTCCCACAAGTCCCGAAAGACGTGCTGTTAGGTGAGTTGGACATTCTGAATTCTCCCTCTGTGTACCCGAACAGGCGTCTGAGTGTGGCGACTAGGGGCTTTTCACAGTAACTTCATTGCGGTGTTAATGTAAACCTACTTGTGACACCAATAAAGATTATTATTTGCCTCAGCCACTCCACATGATTACGAGCTCCACACTCTGACCATTCGCTGGGTGAAGAAACCACTCCTGAATTTCCCTAATGGATTTACCAGCGGCTGTCTCATATTGATGATCCTCCAGGCTTTAGCCTCCCTCTCAAGCAGAAACATTTTCCCTTCCTTTTAACTTCTTGAACGCCCTCCATGATTGCCAGAACAAGATGGCTCCTTGTGCTGGAACAAGGATATCTTATAACCTCAGCACTTTTGTTGTTTTTTTTTTTGGATTGCTGTCGGTACCTCACTCTGGGCTTAAACCAGGAAGCCCGGAAAGTCTCGGTGGAATCTCCACACCAACATCCCGCAGCTTAATAGAGGGGTTACACATGCAAATGGAAAAATAACAATTCGTTGAAAAAGACACCAAGATATCCTAAACTTTAAAGATACCATTTATTAAAAAGATATCAATTAAAAATTTACAAATAAGTATTTTACATCAGAGTATAGGGTTATTAATTTACAGATTTTCAGAAGCTGGCGAGACAGCATACAAAGTCAATGCAAATGGCATTTAGGCATTAAATTCCTGAGATACAAAACAACAGGAAGATTAGTATCTGGAGCTGTGTACTTCAGCTCCAAAGTATAAAAGCAGAACTGTACAGATTAGCTATCAACTTGGAGAAAACAGCAAACTGCTATCTTCTGAAAGTCAGCAGACGGTTCCTCTTTTAAAATAAAATTCACTGAAATCAAGTGGCAACACGGGCGCCAAATCCATAGATTTAAACCTTCAATTCACAAATCACCTTCAATACATAAATCACCACTGTTAAAACTGTTCTTTGCCATGGCCAAAATAAATCTAATCGTTTGCAGAGTGAAAAACGAAAACTGGTTATTACAGGGAGGTTTCACAGGATGAGGGATTCTGGATTCGCTGCTGATGCTGCGACACTTTGCTTACTCAAACGCTTTGTGTTGTGTTCCCAAATCCACGGCAGTTTCATCCAGGTTCATTATTAATGTGATCCAGCGACCTCAGACGTCCTCCACAACGTCTACCGAGTTGCACACTCTCAGTGGAAAGCCCCTATCAAGAAGCAGCTTTAAAAACAGGTCAACCCAAATGGGTATAAAACCGGGGAGAGAGGCGCAAGTCTCGAGTGTCAATTCCCTCTCACTCGCTTTACATGGGCTTTAAAGGGATTGAAACTGGGCATCAAACTACCTCACTGGACCCTCTCCAACTGCCGCCACTGAATCAGCCATGTCCCAACACAAACCCAAAATACTGCTGTACACATGAGGCCATTCAGCCCCTCGAGCCATTTACACAGGAACAGGAGGAGGCCCATTCCGCCCCTCGAGCCTGTTCCATCATTCTGTGAGAGCACAACTGATCTGCCACCTAATTCCTCCTTTTCCCCCATAACCCTGGTTACCTCTAGCTAACAAAATTCCATCAATCTCAGATATAAAATTAACAATTGATCTTGCACCAATTGCCGTTTGCAGAAGAGAGTTCCGAACTTCTGCCACCCTGTGTGTGTGGAAATGTTTCCTAACTTCACCCTTGAAAAGTCCGGCTCTAATTTTTATTCCAAGCTCCCTTGCCCTAGACTCCCCAAACAGTGGAAATGGTTTCCCACTATCCACACTCTCTGATCCTCTTAACATCTCAACATCTCAAACTTCGATCGGCACACCCCTTAAACTGGGGAAAGATTAACTCACTTCCAGGATTTGGTTTTGGGGTGATAATTTTCAATTTTAATACAAACCGTGAACTCAGCCCGCTGTAGAGTAGACCAGCCCTTGCACTCAAACCGCCTGGAGCATCCACAGTGGATAGAAAAGACATGGTTGCTGAGTGCACATACTGCTGATATCAGGTTAACTTTGGAAAAAAGAACAAAGTTTAATTCCCCCCGAATCATCCTGAGCCCCGAGAGAGTCTCCCTCTTCAACTTTACTACCACCAGGTTATATATTAACAAAGCTGTTGTCTGCATATGATAATTAAAGATCAGCTGTATACCTGTTTCATTCAATGCAGTAACTTGTGTAAATAGGGTACAGTTATACAGTACCAGTGTTCATCTACGCTTAGCGTGTATATTGGTACAGTAAACTGTACAGTGGTACCATTGCTGCTTTTAGTAAAGCCAGTGTAACAAATTGAGAACACACAAACTGAATGCTCATATTCTTTGAGCATAATTCTTCATAAAAGCTCTTAAATTCTTCCAAATCCCATGTTATTCCAAGAATGAAGGCTGGAATATTTCTGAACAAATACAGACAAGTACCTTACTTCTGAAGTCACTTTCCATTCTCTAAACTCACAGGGAATGGGTGGGGCAGAGGTTGGCGAGCTACATATGTTTCTTTGGCGTCATGGTTGCCAAATCTCCTTGGGAAGTATTCCTGGAGGCATCATCAAATGACTGCCTGACGCCAAATGCCCCTCCTCCCCGACTCCCGCCATCGGTCATCCGACCCATTATCCTCGCAGCATCTTTCCAAACCCAATCAGTGAGCAAGTGGTCTCTTCATACCCTGATTGGATGACTTTAGACCATCAGTCAAACGGTCATGTTCCATCCCAAAAGTTGTTTGATAACGAATGTCAAACGGTTTCACAGAAGACATAGGAAAAAGAAAACACACACAACTTTTTACTGCCTCTATGATTTTGCTCACAGCAGCCATGGGGTTTCATTTCTGGAAACTCCAGCACAATTTAGGAGTGTTGGCAACCCAAAGGCGGGAGCAAGTTGGAAATTAAAATAAATTGCTGTGTTTGATGGCCACCCAATGTCAATTTAGTTGACCAATCATCCACCTATAACATTAGGGTGCCTCGTTTAGGTATTTAAATTGGGGGAGGGGGTAACTAAGACGCATTTAGATCCCCACCCCACCCATTTGGGCCATTCGCTTAAACAGACAGGTACAGGCCTACCCAAAGGGGAAGAGCCGACAGTTGTCTGAACGATGTGAGAGGAGGCCACTTTGCTCCATTTGTCCAATAGTTTTTTGAGGATTGGTGCCACAAAAGTCTTTCCGTCTGGGTCAAACTCGGTCAAAGCCCTCCCTCCCAACTCTGGGATTGGCCTTCCCCCTTTTGACACTTCCTGCGGGGGAATCCTGCCACGAGATTTCCTCTGCCGCCACCTGTTTGGTGAGCTGGCGACCAGCCCTCATTCCATGCTGCTGGCTTCCCTCCTGCATCATATACAGACCCATCCAGGAAAATGTGTTGGGCCTCCCGTCTGACATTACAATCAAAATCTCACCCGCCCCTCACAACTTCTCAACTTTCTCTTGCAAGGTGTGCATCTCTACGTACAATTCATTCCCTAATCCCAGAATGTCACAGCGTTTGACATTTCTATCAGAACCTTCAACACTGTAAAGCATGGGATGGTAATTATCAATTCAGCTCCACTGTCAACATGTCTACGGTAAAAAAAAAAGTACAAAAACGAGCAAAGAACAGCTGCGACGCCAACAACAATACAAAATTCTTACATCAGAACCGGCGCAACTCAAGCAGTTGTCCCTCCTGAACTCCCACTACCAATATTCAAATAGGACAGTTTACCCGCCAAAAAAAAGTGTCCATATGACCCGGGGATGTCCCATACTAAATAAAATATATGGGAAAGTGGGATAGTGTCGGTGTAATTCAGAGAAAAGTGCAGCGTCCCTTGCAGTTGGATTAGTAGAAATAAGTTTGAGCATAAAATGGCTCCGACTCAAACAAGTGACAATGAACTGCAAAGTGGGCTCTTCTTGTGCATTGCCAACATGACACATACCATTCCCATTTTGGGAGCAGGTCAGAATCCTGTCACGTTCACTATTTGACCGCACAAGCTGACTTTCTACCTCGGGTACGAAAGCACTGCTTCAGTAACTTGCTGTTCCTGACATCACTGTACCTAATATTTACAAACATTGAAAAAAAGAACAGACTTAACCCACCTCCATTTCATCTTCACTGTACAAAGGGACGTATAAATATTATTGTACATTATTTACACTTTTTAAAGCAAAGTATATAAAGTCAGTAGCTCAGTTCCCGATTGCCAGTGGGAATCTCTTCCGCGGTGGAAGTCCTTTGGAATCTCTGTGTTCAGAACTTGAAGAGACTGATGAAGTCAAGCGGTAAGATGGAAGTGTAAGAACCTTCTGGGTCATTGGCTGTGCAAGGGTGGTTTGTATCCTGGAATTACAACAAGAGAGAAACATTTTACGATACCTGTGAATTAATGAAGCGGACAATTGAAAAGACCTAGGAATGAGAACATGGTCAGATCAGATAATCTCATAACCCGTCGCTTGCTGGGGTGGAACTTGAATATTGCTGAAAAGAGACACACGTTGTTAAAGCTTTTCGCCGTACGCTCATCAGGACTGATGCAAGAATTCCGAATTTCAAACAAAATGCCTAAGTTTACGCGATCGTTTAAAATTTGACATTCTTGCATTTGTTCCAACGAGTGCAAGATAAAATCTCCGACAACATGTGTCTCTTTTCCATAATAATCACATAACCCATAAACCATCGTTTGGCTGGAGCTTCAACCTTCCACTAAAGATGACAACATGCAATGTGCTTTGTACATCAAGAGATTACTGCATTTCAACAGCAAGTTGATTAGGCCAATACATTTGGCAACAATTGAAAAGAAAATCTTGCCTTTCTTATGGAGCCTTTCACAAACCGTGGACATCCCAAAAGTGCTTTGCAGCCAATGAAATGCTTCTAAAGTATCATAATAATAATCTTTATTGTCACAAGTAGGCTTACATTAACACTGCAATGAAGCTTTATCATATGACCATGGTGTTAACAAACACTAATCTGGGTTTCCTCCGGGTGCTCCGGTTTCCTCCCACAGTCCAAAGATGTGCGGGTTAGGTGGGTTGGCCATGCTAAATTGCCCGTAGTGGGGGGATTGTTGGGTTACGGGTATACGGGTTACGTGGGTTTAAGTAGGGTGATCATGGCTCGGCACAACATCGAGGGCCGAAGGGCCTGTTCTGTGCTGTACTGTTCTATGTTCTATGTTCATTGTTCTTCAGTGATATTATGCGATTGATTTAGAAAGTGTTGAGGGAGGTTGCCCTGAGAATGTGTGACTGCACTGTGCTATTTGTAATATCACAGCAAGACGTCCCATACTGGGGAACGTGAGCTCCGAGGCAGTAATGGCGATTATCCAGTCGGTTCATCAATGGGACAGATTTTCGCTGCCCTGATTGGTCATTCAGTTCAGCACTTCGATTGGCTGATCGGACATGCTCGTTAATGGATCAGCTATCGCAAAAGTGCGCGCACTGAATTGCGGGACAGTCCTGGGGTTGGTGCTGGGGCTTAGTCACGCGTGCATGCATGATTCTTCAAAACTATTGTGAACAAAACCATTTGTCCCTGCTCATCAACTCCCCCACCCCACTCAACTCCCCCTCACTCCCTCCTCTGGGCACCCCACCCCTCCCACTCTCACCTTGGGGTGGCACCAATTTTCAAACATTAAAATGGTGTGAGCCGGAAATAGTTTGGGAAAGACTATTATCGTACTTGGAAAAGTTCTGGGTTCTTTTACCAATCACCTTAAATCTAGTTAGTGACTCCTCTCCAGCTACAGTAAACCCTCAGGCTCTTAAACAGTTCCTTCTGGCTCAGAAGGTAGCTCTCTTGCTTCAGAATGGTGGTTTACCCCCGCCCTAAGATTCAGCAGAAAATTAAGGCGTACACTCCATTGCGAGATACCAATGGAGTGCTGCTCTGTCGGGGTGCCATCTTTCAGATGAGATGTTGAATTGAAGCCTCCTCCATACACCTTCCCTCTAAGGTGGAAGTCCTGAGGAACTATTTTGAAGAAGAGCAGGACAATTCTCCCTCATCCTGGTTAATATTCATCCCTGAATCGACACGACAAAAACTGATTATCTGGAGTTATTATTACATTTGGGAGCTTCCTGTGCACAAAATAGCTGCCACATTCCCCCCCCCCCCCCCCCCCCCCCCCCCCCCCATTACAACACTTCCAAAGGTACTTCAGTGGCTGTAATGCACTTGAAAATATTCCGGGATTATGAAAGTTGCCTTAGAAATGTGAGTCTTAACTTAATAGCAAGCCTTCTCAGCTTTTTCATTTCCAAGAAGGAACAATTCCACCTTCTCCACGTGATCTGTTGTGTTACATTATTACAGTTAAGTGTGATCAGAATTTGTGGCTTCGAGTGATTCTACACAATAGGAATGATTGGATCTGTTATTTTGGAGTCTGAGGGGCTGACATTTCACCAAAAGGATCAGAGCCCAGCGGTTGACAAAGCCATTGGCGTACCTTCCAGAAGAGGATGTGACAGTGTCGGCAGAATTGCAGTGTGTCCCCGTACTGTTCTTTCTTTGGGTAGCATCGCCCGAGCTTAAAGTACATCTTCTTCCAGTCCAAGTGGCCTTTCTCAGATAAAATGAGACGTTTGCGAATCTAGAATCAAAGTACAAGGTCAAAGGCTGAGCAGGTCTCTCTGAAGCACGCTGAAACACTGCACTGGCCTTTAAATTTAGACCAGGTTTTGCCTCATGTTTTACACACCTGGCGCTCTGTGAAGTGATAGCGGCACAGTCTCTTCCAGAGGAGGCGATCCTCGCTCAGCACTTGCAGGGTTGGAGCCACCTGTCCCAGATTGACAATGTCTCTTCCATCGGACAACCTCTCCATGATGTTCAACTGCAGGCACATTGGTAGGTCGGTGAGGGTCAGTCCTGTGGACAGAGGCTGCAAAACAACAAGTGTTGAACATAAATTTTCCCTTAAGGATCCCAAGCAAGGTACATTACAGAATTGTATCCTAACTCGCAACAAGTCACGCCATTCATCACCCCACGGTGCTCACTGACCTACACTGGCTCCTGATCAAGCAACACCTCAATCTTAAAATTCACATCCTTGTGTCCAAAGCTCTCCCAGGTCACATCACCCCCTCTCCCCATGTCACTTCCACAACCTTCCAAGTTCTCTGTACTTCAATTCTGGCCACTTGAGCTTCCGTGATTTCCATCGCTTCGTTGAAGGTTGTGCCTTCAGCAGCCAAAGCCCTGAAATTCCCTCCCTAAACCCTTCTCCCTTTCTCACTCTCCTTTTCAGACACTCTTTTCAAACCTACTTCTTTGACTGGACTCTGAGTCACCTGTCCGAATGTGACTCATGGTCAAAATGTGTTGCATAACTGCAAATTGTTGTTGTAAAATGAGGTGATGGAAGGGAGAATTACGAGGCAACCAATTTACAAACGTGTTCAACGGGGCTACAAAAAGGACTAACGTGGCAAATGGAAATGACCAAATCCTTCAGAGACTAGCGTTGAACTGGACTGCTTTGGTAGGATACAGCCTATGGAGCTCAACATCCTCAGTCAAGGGGCTGCAGTGGTCAATCAATGGCTTGAGGAAAGATCAGTTAATGCGGGAGACCCCGCCTTCCTGCGACTATTGCTTTAATGGGAATTATTTTGAATTTTACCTTGCTGTATTGCAGTAGAATTTGGCGTGGAGAATCGGTTCACAATCTTATGGACCGTTACAAAACATTGGCGTCGGTCTCAACCGGAGAATTATGTTCAATTCTGGGAACCACACCGCAGGACGGGTACTGAAGGCTTCAGAGAGGCAGACAGAAAGGTTTCTGGGAATGGCTCCAGGGATGAGGGACTTCAGTGAGGTGGATAGAGGGGAGAAGCCGAGGTTGTTCTTCTTCGAGGAGAAAAAGCTGAACACAGATTCAAGAGGAGTGTGCAAAATCGTGGGTGGGGTGGGGGGGGGGGGGGGGGGGGGGGTGTTGGAATGATGCTACATCACAGCACCTGTCTTTGAAACAATGTCCTGGGCATCTGAATCACTAAATCAGTGCCATTTCCCTTGCAGCACCACCTCCCTGTAAGATCCGAGGGGGGAATCGTTTCCGCACAGTCTCTGGTTAGAGTCTGGAGTGCCAGAGAGCGCGGTGGTGGCAGAGTCAATCACGGCTTTGAAAAGGGATTCAAATGTGCATCTGGAAGGAAAGAGTGTGCGGGGCTACAGGAGAGTGGGGTGAGCTGAGCTGTTCTTGCACAGAGCTGGGATGGACACGGGTGTTGCTTCCATTTTCTGATTCTATAATCAATGTCACAGAATACAGGGATTCCCTTTTTGGTCATCAAAACAATAATGCTCGGCAGTACATTTTCCTTTTAAGTATACTTCCTCCAGGCTGCCAATCACTATATGATGAAATATAAAAATTAATATTGGCAAGGTGACGAAATGTGGAGGGCATCACACTCTTCCAATTATGTCCACATGTGATATCTACACATGCGAATTGAGAGTGGGGAGTCAATTCAAGAATATTTTTCTCCCCTCCCTTGCTTACTGTGTGGTGCTGCCCTCAGTTCCTTCAGCACGAGGCTGGAGATCATTATCCAACTCTGTCTGCCTCACCATGTCCTGCATTCCTTGCTGAGCCTCTTGGGGAAGGTTGGGGACAGAGGTTAACACACTTCGCCAAATTTAGCAGGTACGGGCCAAAGTGAGCAATCGGTTCTGTCAGTCTTGCCCGACAGCAATTACTGTCCCGCTTCCTCCGTTGGCTGTGGCTCAGGAGGGAGCACTCACCTCTGCAGGAAATTGTGAGTTCAAGTCCCACTCCAGGCCTCGAGTTGATAGTCTAGGCTAACACTCGCAGTGCAGTGCTGAGGGAGTGCTGCACTGTCAGAGGCGCTGCCTTTCACCAGGGATAACCTGGGGCCTTGTCAGGTGAACATGAAAGATCCCATGGCATTATTTTGAAGACGTGGAAAGGGTCTCTCGCGTGCTCTCTCTCTCTCTCCCCCCCCCCCCCCCCCCCCCCCCTCCTCCTTACTATTCAAATAGTAAGAAGTCTGACAACACCAGGTTAAAGTCCAACAGCTTTGTTTGGAGTCACTAGCTTTCGGAGCGCAGGTCCTTCGTCGACCCACCGGAGGAAGGAGCGGCGCTCCGAAAGCTAGTGATTCGAAACATACCTGTTGGACTTTAACCTGGTGTTGTCAGACTTCTTACTGTGCTCACCCCAGTCCAACGTTGGCATCTCCACATCATAGGTTCAAATAGAAAAGGCATCTCGGAGTGGCTGATTATGACTTATCACTTACTCTGATGATATGAATGTTGTTCAGCTGCTGCTGCCAGTGAATGATGGTGTCCATTCTGTACACCCAGGTGTTAATGTTTCCCACCAGTACACATTTCCCCACGCCATTCACCAACGCACAGAGGGTCGTGTAAAGACTGTTCAGCAGCTCCTTAATTAGTCGAATATCCTGATGGTTTTCAAGCACTGAGCAAAACCAAAAAAAAAAAAAATGTGAACAAAGTATGCTTAATATTAAACACAGATGCACCGAAAATAGTTTTACCGGGACTTGTAGGGCTGGAGGAGATTGCAGAAACCGTGCAATTTTCCTTATGGCCGAATTACAACAACAACTTGCATATAAGTGTGAAGTCATGCACTTTGGTAGGAGTAACAATAGAACGGATTATTACTTAAATGGTAAAAAGCTGCAGCATGCTGCTATGCAGAGGGACCTGGGTGTACTTGTGCATGAGTCACAGAAGGTTGGTCTGCAGGTGCAACAAGTAATTAGGAAGGCAAATGGAATTTTGTCCTTCATTGTGAAGGGGATTGAGTTTAAATGTAGAGAGGTAATGTTGCAGTTGTACAAGGTGCTGGTGAGGCCACACCTGGAGTACTGTGTGCAGTTTTGGTCTCCACACTTGAGAAAGGATGTGTTAGCACTAGAGGGGGTGCAGAGGAGGTTCACTAGGCTGATTCCGGAGTTGAGGGGGTTATCGTATGAGGAGAGGCTGAGTAGATTGGGATTATATTCACTGGAATTCAGAAGGTTGAGGGGGGATCTAATAGAAACATATAAAATTTTGAGGGGAATGGATAAGATAGAAGTAGAAAGGATGTTTCCAATGTGGATGAATTAATCGTTCAAATCGATGTAAATGGGTATGATAGGGTCAAGATGACAGAGACGTAGCTGCAGGGTGACCAGGGATGGGAACTGAACATCCAGAGATATTCAGTGTTTAGGAAGGACAGACAGAAAGGAAAAAGTGGTAGGGTTGCATTGCTGGTCAAAGAGGAAATTACCGCAATAGTGAGGAAGGAAATTAGCTCGGATGATGTGGAATCTATATGGGTAGAGCTGAGAAAGACCAAGGGGAAAAAAAACATTAATGGGGAGAATGCGGGTAAGTGGTTCTGAGACCACGAAACGTTCAGCCATGATCTTATAGAATGTATATAGACCCCCAAACTGCAGTGGTGTTGTTGGGAATGACATTAAATGGGAAATTGGAGGCGCATACCAAATAAACATCTGTAATTATGGGTGACTTTAATCGGCACATAGATTGGGCAAATCAAATTAGTAACAATACTGTAGAGGAGGAATTCCTGGAGTGTGTAGAGGATGGTTTTCTGAACCAATATGTGAATACAAGAGTAAGCTTGCGGGGAACATTAAAACTGACTGTAAAAACTTTGATAGGTACATGAAGAGAAAAAGATAGGTGAAGACAAATACACTGCACCCAGAGTTGGTCCCAAGTTCTTCCTGTGAATCACTGGTGAATCTTGAATCACCTTCTCAGTCCTAGAGACCTGATGGTTGGCATGTAAATGCTGTAACTCTCGGACATAAAACTTCTGAATACCACCGAAATGAAACATTGGTTCTTAAAACTAACCGTCCTCTCTCAAAATAACCTACAGTGTTTTGGCTCTTAAAGCACTCACTTATTTCACACTGAGCAGATACTGATGGCTCCATTATCAATGCAGACTGAAGCTGCAGTCTGCTCTTTATCCCTATCTCTCGACAGGTGGATTAGCGCAGAAGGATTTTCCAGAAGTGCTCACTGATTTCCTAATGCCTTCTTAATGGATTCTTAACTGTACAGCAATACAAATATTTTCCCATTGCGTCCCATCATTAGTTTAGTGAAATCCCAGTTAAACAAGGAATAATAAGCAGGATGCTTGGAAGGTGGTTTGTCGACACAGAGTTCCTACTGTGGGCAGTGACCTACGGAACTCTGATCCTCTGCCAATTACAGGTCTGCACATACAGACATAGGAACATACGAAATAGGACCAGAAGCAGGCCATTCAGCCCCTCAAATCTTTTCCACCCTTCGATTGGATAGTGGTTGATTTTGTTCGTATTCCCAAGTTCCACATTCCCATCTAACCCATGAGAACCTTTGACCCCCCACCTTAAATATATTCAGTGATTCCCGCCTCTACTGCCTTCTGAGGCAGATGCCGGAATTCTCCGCTGGGATTCTCCGATCCCGCTGCAGCGACCGGAGTTTTGGTCGAACACCACATTTTCCGTTCTCGCCGACAGCAGAGCAGGGGTGAATTTGGATCCGAGGATTCTGGCCAAAGGGTTGCACAACCCTAGAGAGAGAGAGAGAGAGAGAGAAAAAATTCTCCTCATCTCTGTCCTAAAATGCCGACCCCTAATTTTAAAACAGTGAGCTCTGGACTCACCCACAGAGGGAGTTATCTATGTCAGATACTGCAGAAATGTAATTTGCAGCAAAAATCAAAATCGACAATTTCATTTCTTTAATGAGTGTACTAATGGGGACTAACATGTTAGGGTTATCAGAGAATCATAGAATTTACAATGCAAAATAAGGCCATTCAGCTCATTGAGTCTACACCGGCCCTTGGAAAGAGCACCCCACCGAAGCCCACAGCCTCTACCCTATCCCTGTAACCCCATCTAACCTTTTTGGACACTAAGGGCAATTTAGCCTGGCCAATCCACCTAACCTGCACTTCTTTGAACTGTGGGAGGAAATTGGAGCACCCGGAGGAAACCCACGCAGACACGGGGCGAACGTGCAGACTCCTCACAGGCGGTGGCCCAAGCCGGTAATCGAATCTGGGACCCTGGAGCTGTGAAGCAATAATGCTAACCACTGTGCTGCCATGTCGCCCCAGTCTAGTCCAGTGCCGCTCTAGACTATAACATGCCAAACGGTGACTGAACATTACGGAATTGTAGATATTGACTTTGCACATTCTAAAACCATGTTGTTTTAATTGTTTACTGTGTTCCATGAAACGCAGGATGGGGTAACATAGTATTTTCCTGACCCGATCACAAGCCGGTAAAGCAGGCAACATGAGTGAAGAAAATGATATCATTCAGAGAAGGACCACACACTTGTTAAATCAGACTGTAAACTCAAAGTCATTCATGTACTTCAATTCTGGCCCACATCGTGCAGCGCACGGAGAAGGCCATTCAACCCATCCTGCCCGTGCTGGTCAGTTAATCTTACTCCACCTTGCTCTTTCCTCTTGGCCCTGCCAATCTTGTCTTCTTGCCTCTGATTCCCCTTTGAAAGCCGCGACTGAATCTGCTTCCATCGCCCTTTCAGGCAGCCCCCTTCCAGGTCACTGCATTTGAGAAAATAATTCTCCTCACCCCCTCTCTGGTTCTCAATCAATGATCTCTTTCTTGACGTGGAATTCCCCTCACCATTTATAATAGAAGTAATTTAAAGAAGATTAATGCTTATAAATATATTTATCCGTATATCTTGCCCTTTATTATCAAAAAGTCTTTAAAACTGAGAAACAGGCCATTTGGCCCATCTGGTCCATTCCATTCTTTATGTTCCCCGTCTCTTTATCTCAACCCATTAATGTATTCCTCTATTCCTTCCTCGCACATGTGTTTATCCAACTTCCCGCTTAAGTGTATCGATACTATTCACCTCAACCACTCCCTGTGCTAGTGAGTTCCATATTCTCATCACTCTCTGGCTAAAAAGGTTTCTCCTCGGATCCTTTTCTTTTGTAAATTTAGAGTACCCAATAATTCTTTTCCAATTAAGGGGCAATTTAGCGCGGCCGATCCACCTACCCTGCACATCTTCGGGTTGTGGGGGTGGGACCCACGCAGACATGGGGAGAATGTTCAAACTCCACACGGACAGTGACCCGGAGCCGGGATCGAAAACCCGGGTCCTCGCCGCCGTGAGGCAGCAGTGCTAACCACTGCGCCACCCCTTGGCACCCTCTCATGAGATCCTGTCTGGATGTACGGGTGGCTCGCTTTTATTTACGGCCTCTCCCCACAAGTGAAAACGGTTCTTCTCCACAGCTATGCTGATCAAACCCATTTCATGATACGCAGGACCTCTATGATCACCAGAGGAAAGAGCCTCCTCCTGTTTCAATCTTTCCTGATAGACGCAACCCCTCAGCAGTTCAGGTATCATTCTAGTACATTCCTTTCTCGCACCTTCGCCAGTGGCTCTCACTCTCCTTTTTTTTGACGCAGTGGAGAACAAGAAGCTGTTTGGGGTTACTGCTCACCTTTCTGTACGACTTTCTCCAGAATGTTCATGTAGTTTTTCTGGGCAATCCCACTGAGGGACGTGAGTTGCGATTTGGCAATTAGCTCCAGCAGCTGCAAATAGAAAATAACGCGAATGTCATTCGAGTGCAACGGAACCATCTCTCCAGCCACTCAGCCAATCCAAATGTGACATCTCGGGCCATGGTGGATCTGCATTTACAGCTAATCCGTCCCACATCTGGAGCTTTGTGTTTCAGGATGTCGACGGTTTGTGGTTGGCAGGATGGGGTTGTTGGGTGAATTTTGTTGGTATGAATTTTGGCTGCTTGCGATCTCGACAACATGAAGCAACGTTTCCCCCCCAAAATTAATTTTGCACAGTTTCTGAGTTAGCTCTGGGCCACTGGAAAATTGAGCAAGGCCGGGATCCGGAATACTTGGGAGTAATCAAATTATTCCACAATTTGTTGCTGAAAATTATTGACCTATAAAAATAGAAAGCGCGATGAATCCAGCTGAAAAGAGACGTGTTGCTGGAGCTTTTCATCTGCCACTCATCGGGGCAAATGCAAGAATGCCAAATTTCAAACTATCATGACAATTTATACTGCGGGAGAAAAGGGTGCCGATTGGTTAGCAAGTCGACTCTGATCAGTTGGGCCGTTGCCATGGAGAAAGCAATGGGGAACTATAGGTTCCCCAAGCTCCCGGGGAATTCAGGAACGGTGCGAGGTGACATGTCTCTCGTCCCAGAAATAGGAATTTCACATTAACAGACATGGACAGGTAGGGTGTGTCATCAGGGACGTTCGGGATAATTAATGTTCAGCTTAGTGTAAGGTACAGTATCTTTCAAAAGCCACCTTTCCTTGTTGGAGGGCTAGGGGGGGGGGGGGGGCATTGGAGCAGGCGGTTGCATTATCTCCAATGGGTGAGCACTCTGTTCCTGAGTACATTCGAGTGACAGTCACAAAATGGTTGCACAAATTAATTATCTGGTTCTCAGAGTACACACGGAAGAGGAGGAACAATTAGCCATCATTTTCCTCACTCCATTACATTGCTCCCCCTGACACTCAAGTGCAGAGCACCGCTGATGGCAAAGGTTATCTGCTTTAGTCTGCCTTCTGGCCCTTTTGGGACCAGGAGGTTAAACGCGCTGCCCTAGAAAATATTTATTGTTGAAAATAGAGACACACTGTCAAAACTTTTCATCTTGTACTCATTAGAACAGCTACACATGATAAACCAATAGTAAAGAGAACAACAATTTATACTGCACGAGAAGAGAGTGTTGATTGCTTGGTCCGTGGACTCTGGTTCCACCATTATCACAAAAACAAATCTGGTCATTGTCAGGTTGCTGTTTATGGGAGCTTGCTGTGCACAAATTGATTGCCATGTTTCCTGCATTGCAACTGTGACTATATTTCAAAATGCATTTCATTGGCTATGGCATGCCCGGCATTTGTGAAAGATGCTATTATAAATCCAAGTCCTTTCTTTAGAATCAAAATATAACCCCATCACCTGAATGACACCCCCAGCTCTTTTACACTCTCATAACCAGGACAGATCTGGAGGCGAGTGAATATCAGTTCACTGCCTGATTGAATGGAACCTGTGGGTGAGCGGAGTTAATGAGTCACAAGATGCAAATTGGAGATGGTGCGGGAGGGGGAAAGCATGACAGGAATTCCAAACAGTTCCAGTTCCATCATCACCTTCCAGCTCACAGCAACAACTCACAGGGAGACTGTATCAGCTGCTGGCTTTGTCGTTCAGCATGATGACTTGACTTGTGATTGATAGCCTGGTCTGCGATTGCAACGTGTCCTGGTATGAGTCAAGGTAATGGATTCCCATGTTAACGGGATGGTGACCAGCAAAAACAGATCGGTTTCAAGGGTTTTGCTTATCACGAAGCCTTGCAAAAAACAGTTTCCGCCGTTGCCTCGTGTTACACTTGGCAAAACCCATTCAATTTCAGATCAGCGCAGTTTCCATTGGATGGATATACCTCTCGTCCAGTCTGTACAATGAAGGATTCACTGCAATCCGGAGCGGTCCTTGTGACGGTGTCAAATTGCAAATTAACAGATGAGGTGGAAATGAAGCAAAAGCAAAGACTTGCATTTACATAGCACCTTACGTTACCACCGCATGGCCATGAGATGGGAGAAAGCTCGTGTGGGGCATAAAGACTGGCATGGACCAGGTGGGCGCTTTGCAGCCAATGAAGTACTTTTGAAATGTTGTCACTGTTACAACGTGGGATGCCTGGCACCCAGTTTAAACACAGCAAACTCCCACAAACAGTAATGCCCAGATCATCGGCTTGTGTATGGTTGATTGAGGGATTAATATTGGCTCCAGGATATAGGGCATAATGCCCTGCTCTTCCTTGAAATAGAGCCACTTGATAATGGCAGACAGGACCTCAGTTTGACATCCCAATCGGCAGTGCAGCACTCCCTCTGTACAGCACTGCGAGTGCAGCCTTCATGCTTGTGCTTAAGTATCGCAGCGGGGGTCTCAAACCCACACAAACCACCTGACTCAGAGGCGAGAGTGCCGTCCGTTGAGACAGGTCTGAAATAACCTACTGCAGCAAAACCCAACTACAACAGTATGGTGGAGACCACCTACCCTCACAACATAGTTAAATCGCCTGCCATCAAGAATAGCACTGGAAAAGTCTAAACGGTTGAAAGCTTCGCCCAAGGTGCAATAACCATGACGCTGGAAGAGAAGGAAGAGATGATCAATATCAGAGATCTGATTAATGCAGGATTGGCAAATATGTTGGTGTTTATTGATATGACCCAGTATTGCTCACCTCCTTGGTGCTGCCTTTATGAACAGAAATCCAAGTCTCTTGGTGGAAATCTAAGGGTAAAGGTTAAAAAAAATAGTGGCTATTATTTGCTGACTGCAATAATAGCCGAAGCAAATACTCAATAGTCCCATTTGATTTTGAAGCAACAAATATCTGATCATTTGTTCCCAGTTGCAGTGTAACTTTACACATTTATTTATCATCGTCTATAAGCCCCGAATGACTCTGACTCATTTTCCTTCACCTTTACTATGTAGCTTTGGACAACTTCACCTGACGATGCTAAATTTATGTTGTTCGATGGGCTAAGCGGCCTTTTCTCGCCCTCAAAATTCGTTTTTACAAAGTTTCGGCTCATCGAGCCCATTCCCGCCGGATCATGCACAGTGCCCCTCACACTACCAACCTCCACTCTGAATCACAGAATAATACTGCTGAAGACGCCCTTCGGCCCATCGAGTCTACACCGGCACATGAAAGACACCTTACCTGCCCACCTAATCCCGTTTGCCAGCACTTGGCCCATAGCCTTGAATGTTATGACGTGCCAAGTGTCCGTCCAGGTACTTTTTAAAGGATTTGAGGCAACCCGCCTCTACCACCCTCCCAGGCAGTGCGTTCCAGACCGTCACCACCCTCTGGGTAAACACGTGTTTGCTCAAATCCCCCCCAAACCTCCTGTCCCTCACCTTGAACTTGTGCCCCCTCGTAACTGAGCCTTCAACTCAAGGGAACAGCTGCTCCCTATCCACCCTGTCCATGCCCCTCTTGTCCACCTCAATCAGGTCACCCTTCAGCCTTCTCTGCTCCAGCGAAAACAACCCACAGCCTATCCAACCTCTCTTCATAACTTAAATGTTCCATCCCAGGCAACATCCTGGTGAATCTCCTCTGCTCACCCTCCAGTGCAATCTCATCCTTCCTATAATGTGGCGACCAGAACTGCACACAGTATTCCATCAAGATTCAATACAACTCCAACATGACCTCCCTGCTTTTGTAATCTATGCCTCGATTGATAAAGGCAAGTGTCCCTTATGCCTTTTTCACCACCCTATTAACCTGCCCTTCCACCTTCAGCGATCTACGGACAAACACGCCAAAGTCCCTTTGTTCCTCAGAACTTCCCAATGTCTTGCCATACCCACCAGCCAAACAATTCATTTTTTTGACAGAAGTGGCTGGCCACAGGTAAACCCTCAACGATGGCAAAGCTTACCAATCACGATAAGGGGTGGGGTGAGGGGGACTAGTGGTGTTGCTCTTGCCGAGAATCAGCATTGCTCAATGGGCTGAATGGCCTCCCTCTGTGCTGTAACCATTTCATGATTCCAAATCGCAATTGCAACCAATAAATGCAACTCTGACCAACTGGATTCCTCAGGTGGCTCATCAGTTTCCTCCCACAAGTCCCGGAAGACGTGCTTGTTCGGCAAATTGGACATTCTGAATTCTCCCTTTGTGTACCCGAACAGGTGCCGGAATGTGGCAACTAAGGGCTTTTCACAGTAACTTCATTGCAGTGTTAATGCAAGCCTACTTGTGACAATAAAGATTATTATTATGTAACAATGTATGAATTATTGCACATTGGCCATCTATCTCCAGCCTGGTCACCTTCAGTCTTGTACACATTTATCCAACTTTCCATTGAAATGGTTATTCAATACAGCAGTAAGTGTATTTGCTGGGAGTTTATATCACACGTCTGTCAGTCCGCACAGACGGGAACATTCTGCTATCACTTGGGATTTATAGGCTATCAGACAAAACAATTTAATCTTAAAAAACGTCAACATTCATCTTCCCATTCCTTTTATTACAGCTTGAAAAAAACCCACAAATATCTGAGTCAAATATTTGAGCATATAAGGATGTGCATGGCTGGTAGGTGGTTCAGCTTGAGATTTTGTGGGTCAGATTAACCCGGGCAAAAATTTAAAAAATCACAAACAAGAGTTCAGACAAAACTGGCCCTTTAATAACTTACCATAGAATATTACAGCCCTGGACAAGGCCATTCAGGCTATCTTGCCTGTGCTGGCCCTTTGAAACCCGAACCGGAAACCCCTTTGAACTGCCTACCTTTGGTAAGTTCAAGGGTTCACATGGACGATACCAGGTTCGAACTATCAGGGGAAAATCGAACACTCGTTTTCCCCGGAAAAGAGAAGGCTAAGAGATGACCTGAGAGAGGGAGGCCATTTAAATTTTGAAGGGGTTTGACAGGGTAGACATGGGGAAGTGGTGGAGATCAGAACTAAGTGTCATAATTATAGATAAGCACATGAGGGAGAAAGGAATAGAAAGATATGCTAAAAGGGTGAGTGAGACAAAGAGAAGTGTGAGGGGGCTGTTGTAGAATATAGACACCGGTACGGACCAGTTGGTCTGAATGGTTTCTGTGCTGTACATGCTCCATATGGACTTGATATTAAAAACACCTCAGCAGGAATATCCATGGAGTTTAGGGTTATCACTTAATTGTAATGTGAGCAATCCGCTTTTACACACACAGCCAGAGATCTCACCGCACCCCTGGATAAGTAATGGTGGTGGTAGAGTGGGAGCAGCTCTGGGGAGGTTCCAGGACTTCGGCCTAGCAGGCAGTCGCAGGCCTGATAAACCAGACTCTTAACCCCCAGACAACCTGTTTATCTGCTCCCCCCCCCCCAGCACTGAAGGTGACAGCAGCAATCCTATCTCGTGGATGGCAAAGGCGTAACGACATTGACGTACTCCCGACAGTCTAATCTCTCAGCAGATTTGAAACATTTTTAGATGAGGTCAACAGAGTCAGTACTGCTTCCCTGGGACAGCTCCGTATCCATCTCCCACTGTCTACCGACTGGGAGATAAAGAAAACTTCAACAATATAAATTTCCCAGTGAAAATAGCAAAGAAACAACTTGCATTTATATAGCACCTTTCAGGACTTCATTTTACTGACAATTAAACATTTTTTGAAGCACAACTACCGTAATCTAGGGAAATGTGGCAGCAAACCAGCGCACAGCAAGATCCCACAAACTGCAACAGGACAATGATAAGCTATTACACTTTTATGACATTGGTTGGGGACCAAATATTAACCTGGACACTGGAAAGAACTCCCATGCTCTTCGAATCATAAAATTTAAAGGGGTTCCCTAGATTGCCAGGATACACCCTGCTGGAGCGACTGCTGCTTCCAGATGTGGAAGGGGAGGGAAGAATTGGGGATATATATAAGTGGCTGGGGGAGCAGGGAGGCGAGCGGGTGGTGAAAATCAAGGAGAAATGGGAAGCGGAGTTGGGAATGGAGATCAATTGGGGAGTATGGAGTGAGGCACTGCGAAGGGTAAATGGGTCCTCCTCTTGTGCAAGGATGAGCCTGATACAGTTTAAGGTGGTGCACAGGAAGCATATGTCTCGGGCGAGAGTGAGTGGGTTCTTTCAGGGGGTAGCAGATGAGTGTGAGAGGTGGGGGGGGGGGGGGGGGGGGGGGGGGTCACCGAATCATGCGCACATGTTTTGGGGTTGTGAAAAATTGGAAAGATTCTAGGCGGGAGTGTTCCCGGTCTTAGCTGCGATAGTGGAGGAGGGAGTGGACCCGGACCCTTTGGTGGCGATATTTGGGGTTTCAGAGAAGCCGGAGCTCCATGGAGAGGAGGAAGGCCGATGTCTTGGCCTTCGCCTCTCTGATTGCACGGCGACGGCTGGAGTGGCGGTCGGCATCGCCACCGGGGGTAGCAGCATGGTTGGGTGACCTGTACGACTTCTGTATAGTTGATTGTTGGGAAGAATGTTTACCGGGGTGTTCATTTGCTGTAACCTACTTTGATACAAGTTTGAATAAAATGCATTTGAAAAAAGAAAGATTCATAAAATTTGCAGTGCAGAAGGAGGCCATTCAGCCCATCGAGTCTGCATCGGCCCTTGGAATGAGCACCCTTCTTAAGCCCACACCTCCACCCTATCCCTGTAACCCAGTAACCCCACCGAACCTTTTTGGCAGTAAAGGGCAATTTAGCACAGCCAATCCACCTAATCTGCACATCTTTGGACTGTGGGAGGAAACCGGAGCACCCGGAGGAAACCCACGCAGACACGAGGAGAACATGCAAACTCTACACAGACGGTGACCCAAGCCAGGAATCGAACCTGGGACCATGGAGCTATGAAGCAACAGTGTGCTACGGTGCCGCTCAAATCGGTTCCACGGACGCTGAGAGGACAGACAGAGTCTCAGTTTAATGTCTCACACAAAAGCAGCATCTCCGAGACAGTGCAGCACTCCCTCAGGAATGCACTCGGAGTGTCAGCCGAGACTTTGGGCTCAGGTCTCTGAAGTGGGACTCGAACCCACAGCATTCTACCTCAGAGCCTTGTTCCCAAATCAGATGGAAGCCTACTTGAATATGTAAATCAGACGGTCCAACTCCAGCAGTAGGGTCCAGGTGTGAATTTGCTGTTCCACTCAGCACTGCACTGACAAACCAGTGATCCTGAAAATGAGGTGACTCCAAATGGGGATGGTAAATGCTTCTGGTACTGATCGTCATGGGATCAAGAGCACTGATTAGGCACAAAGGACAGAAGAATTAGGATCAGGAGGCCATTCAGCCCCTCGAGCCTGCTCGACTATTTGGTAAGATCATGGCTGATCTGATATTGGCTTCAACTCCACTTTCCTGTCTCCCGTAATCCTTGACTCCCTCGTCAACTAAAATCTGTCTAACTCAGCCTTGATTATATTCAATGACGCACAGCCTCCATGGCCCTGTGGGGAAGAGAAAAACACTAACGACCCTCAGTATTACACAAGGGAGATGTTAGGAAATTGGGTCCAGAAATGAGACCCCAATGTAGCAGGTGATTTAGAGGTTAAACAGACTGAGGGAAAATATTGCCAGCACAGAGTCAGTAGGATATGCCCACATCTTCTGAGTTATATTGTCCCTGTCAGACTTAAACTCATTCTTTCGGAATACACAGGATGCCCAAATCCATTGTCCTTCGGGACACCCCTGTCTGATCAGCTATTAGCCCATTACAGAGTCTGATGCCCTCCTTGTCAATGGGAGGTTAGTTACACATCAATAGCATGGCTCTGTCCTTTTGTATAATAATAATAATATTTATTAGTGTCACATTAACACTGAAATTAAGTTACTAAAGTCCTCCCTAAACGCCACACTCCGGAGCCTGTTCAGGTATGCTGAGGGGGACTCCGTACAGACAGTGACCCAAGCCAGGAATAGAACCGGGTCTAACAAAAAATAACCCTATTAATGTGCTCATTATTTCTTTAATAGGCATTGCAGCCAACTCCTTCCCCACTCACATTATGGGAGACACCAAGTGGTGGAACATTTCCCAAAGAGAACCTCAAAGGAAGGGTTTTGAGGTTAAAGGTTATGTTAGGGGCTGGTTTAGCACACTGGGCTAAATCGCTGGCTTTTAAAGCAGACCTAGGCAGGCCAGCAGCACGGTTCGATTCCCGTACCAGCCTCCCCGAACAGGCGCCGGAATGTGGCGACTAGGGGCTTTTCACTGTAACTTCATTGAAGCCTACTCGTGACAATAAGTGATTTTCATTTCATAAAGAGATTACCAATTTTTAAACACTTTGAAGCCTGTTCCAAAGACAACTGAAAACTCACATTGGATCTTCGTGTTGTTATTCAACAAGTCCTTCTTTCTCTTCTTTGTCATCACGTCGTATCCAACGCTGTTCAGAAAGTTCTCCTTATTAAACTCCTCCTCATCACAGAAACTATGGAAAGACAAATGCCAAACATGAACTGTATAGTAAGACAGCACAAAAGATGACTCATTAATCAAGAGGAAGTGTGTTTTGTTTCTGGCCACAATGAGGAAATGGAAACCTGTCGACATCTCTCTTTTCTTTGTGGGGGGACGATAGGTGCCCAGAATGAATAAAACACAGCCGTGTTTCTCCAGTATCAAACAAGGGTGCGGAGGGAAGCTTGACTGGGGCAGAACCTACAGGGAATGGGAGATCCTGCACTCGACTCAAGAGTTTCTCAACCTAAAGATGCACAATTACAGACAATTGCATAGAATTCACTGCCCAGGAACAGGGAATCTGACCCATCCTTGCCTTCGCAACCCTTCATGAATCACCGACAGTCTCCAGCAATTGAAGATAAATACCAGGTCAACCCAGAAGAGGAATCAGAGGGACATTGGTGGGGAAAAAAAACCCATTTTCTTTTAACATTTCTGTTATAGAATCCACACTGCAGAAGGAGGCCATTCGGCCCATCAGGTCTGCACCAGCCCTTGGAAAGAACACCCCATCCAGGCCCACACCTACACCCTATCCCCATAACACAGTAACCCCACCTAATGTTTTTGGACACTAAGGGGCAATTTAGCATGGCCAATCCACCCAACCTGCCCGTTTTTGGACTGTGGGAGGAAACCGGAGCACCCGGAGGAAACCCACGCAGACACGGGGAGAACGTGCAGGCTCCACACAGGCAGTGACCCAGCCGGGAATTGAACCTGGGTCCCTAGAGCTGTGAAGCAACTGTGCTAACCACTGTGCTACCGTGTCTATTGGTTCTAAAGGTATTGGAGATGGCAAAGAAGTCTGTTTGACTTGACAGTCGAAAATCATTGAAAATGTGAAGTCTTATTGCTTTAACTCAGGGGTGGGCAAACTACGGCCCGCGGGCCGCAGCCCACCAAGTCATTAAAAAAAAAAAAAAAATTTTTTTTTAAAAAATTTTTTTTTTTTTTTTTTTTAATTTTTTTTTAAGGTTAATGGGGGGGGGGGGCTGTTGGGTTACTTACTGGTATAGGGTGGATACGTTGACTTGAGTAGGGTGATCATTGCTCGGCACAACGTCGAGGGCCGAAGGGCCTGTTCTGTGCTGTACTGTTCTATGTTCTATATGAGGCGCCCAGAATCATAACCGGGTGAAGTAATTATTTTACTTAATATACTATGCGGCCCTTTGTGAATTGTGAATTTCTGAATGTGGCCCTTGCACGGAAAAGTTTGCCCACCCCTGCTTTAACTGTAATGGCTCATAATGAATAATGAACAGGTTACATGACCAATGGCAGGCATGTGGGAATGCGCCAGGAGGTCCTGTGACGAAACCTCCAAGCATATATCTATACAGCTGCACTGCCAACCCAACCCTCTGCTGGTATTTATGCACCACATGGGCCTCCTCCCGCTCAGGTAGCAATGCTGGACCTTGCTCCAACATATCTCTACAAAATTGTGAGAGGTATGGACAGGGTAGAGAGCAACAAGCTTTTTCCAAGGGGTCACGATTTCATGGTGAGAGGGGGAAAGTTTAAGGGAGATGTGAGTGGAACGTTTTTTTACGCAGAGGGTGGTGGGTGCCTGGAATGCTTTGCCAGCGGAGGTGGTAGAGGCGGGCACGATAGCATCATTTAAGATGCATCTAGACAGATATATGAACGTGCGGGTAACAGAGGGAAGTAGATCCTTGGAAAATAGGCAACAGGTTTAAATAATCGATCTGGATCGGCGCAGGCTGGGAGGTCCGAAGGGCCTGTTGCTGTGCTGTAATTTTCTTTGTTCTTTGTTTATATATAAACCCCCTTAAACCAGTTTAGCTATGAATGCATGCCACTTAATAGTTGTGCACGGATTGAATGTCCACTTTGGAACCTGTCCTTTCTCTAACTCGCTCGACTTCAGAGTTGGTTTCAAGGTGAATTTCCTTTTGCTATTGTCTCAATGTCGACCAGATTTCTAAGGCCTCTTGTGTGCCGGTGAATCCCCTTCTGTTTTGGCAACCCTTGGTCCCTACAAGTTAAACCCATTGTGACTTTAGGATCTGAATCACAAATAGAAGAGGATGAAATTTCACACTGCCGCAGTCTATAGATTGGAAAGAATTGTTCCGTGAATCGACAGAAGTCTGCGTTACGTGACGAGAGCTCTGTTGTCATGCAAAACACGTGAGGGAGAAATAAATAGACGGACATGCTGATAGGGTGAGATGAAGAGAAGTGGGAGGAGACTCCGGTGGAGCATGGACAAGTTTGGCCGAATAGTGTAGTTTCTAATTAATTCTGAGCCAAAACAGAACCAGTCTCAACTTTTCAAAACATTTGTTACTCAGACTAGAAGAAGAATTGCATGGCCATAAGTGTTTGAATAATCTTTGGAAACTTTTTTAAAAAAAGGTTAGTGTTATGATGGGGGAAGTACAGGTTTCTGAACAGACATGACAATGTTTAGCCACAAGTTAGTTGTTCGGCAGGGGAAGCTGGTTCTGAAAAGCCAACCACACACACACACACACAAGTTATTTATAACATTGGTCTGTGGCCTGACTTAGACAGCCCCATGTCTGCAGAGTGAGCTCAGTAGGATTTGAAAAACAAATATCACCCTGAGGATCAGAGAATGCAACAACAAAAAACTGCACACGCAGGCCCTCCCGCTTCCAGCCACCTCTTTCCGCCCTAAGCTTACTCAGAGTAACTAGCTGGAGGCTGCGGCAAAAGACATTTGAAAGATGTTACCCCTGGGGTGGCAGCGGAGCCGGGAGTGCAGGAGGCAAAAGAGGCCGGTATTCTGGCCTTTGCGTCCCTGGAGGGTCGGCGAAGGATTCTTCTCCAGTGGAAGGATGCGAGGCCCCTGGGCGTGGAATCCTGGGTCAACGATATGGCTGGGTTCATCAAATTGGAGAGGGTCAAATGTGCCTTAAGGGGGTCGGTGCAAGGGTTCTTCAGGCGGTGGCAACCGTTTCTAGACTTCCTGGCAGAGCGTTAGGTGATGGTCAGCAACAGAAGCAACCCGGGAGGGGGGCGGGGGAGGGGAGGGGGGGGAGTTTGGGGTGGGTGGGGGGCTGGTGAGGGTTTGTTTGTTTTTCTTGATTGGGCGTTGGATGCCTCCATGTTAATTATTTCTGTTAATTTATTATTTGTGTATACGGTGTGGGGGGGGGGGGTTGTTCTTATTTCTTTGTGTTTTTGTTGGTGAAAATTTTTGAAAACTTGAATAAATAAAAATGATTTTAGGAAAGAAGTGACCCAGCAGCCTTTAAACTGGTTCCCTGGGCGGCCAGCCAGCGTCGAGGAAAGCAACGGAGGCTGGTATCCAACAGGTTTGCGTAGAGAGAGAAGTGGGGGAGGGGGGGATCTAAAAAACTGAAAGGAAGCAACTCAGTGCTCGTCAGTCAATTTGAATCCTGGCACTCATTACGAAAACCGCTGTATTCCCTCACCTCAGGAACAGGCCTCTCAAACCTGTTCCATCGTTCAATCAGATCACGACTGACCTGAATCTTAACTCCATCTGGGTCCCATAACCCTCGCTATCCAACAAGGCTCCATCAATCTGAATTTTGTTGTTTTCATTTAACCTCCAGCCTTAACATCTTTTTGTGGGGAGAGAGTTCCAGAATTCCCATGAATCTCGGTGTGGACAAGCGCTTCTTGACGACACCCCTGAATGGCCGGGCCCTCATTTTAAAGGTATCCCCCCCCCCTTCTCCCACACCCCCTCTCTAGTTATGAATTAACCCCCCCCCCCAATCCCCCACAATGCCATCCCAAGAACAATTAAATTTGCAGTAACATTTTCCCAGGGTGCAACGCTCCAAAGTAAACAAGTCTGCTGTGCAGATCCATGACATGTTTGCCAAAGAAAATTTGCGGATGGGGGGGGAGAGGAATTAATCATCTGGAGAAAATATTTTAATGTTTTGACACAATGCAGTGCCCAGAGTGAGAGAGTGCTCCACCCCCATTGAGGCAGGAATGGACTCCAGCATGTTCTGTAAACAGTGCTTGTATCTGATCATTTTTATCATGACAAATGTAAACTCTTTACAAATCAGAAATCTTTAGAAAGGCCAAAAAGTGCAGTCATATTTCAAAAGTAATAGTATATTGGAAACACTTTTATAGCAACATTAAAGGACATCTGGTGTTCTGCTGTATATGCTCTGGGGATGTGAGCATTGTTGAGTGGGCCAGTATTTGTTGCCATCCTTAATGGCCCTCGAGAAGGGGGCGGTGAGCCGCATTCTTGAACCGCTGCAGTTCATGTGGTGGAGGTACACCTACAGTGCTGTTAGGGAGGGTGACCCAGCGACAGTGAAGAAACGGCGCTATTTCAAGGCAGGATGGTTTGTGACTTGGAGGGAAACTGGCTGGCAGCAGTGTTCCCGCGCATCTGCCGCCCTTTTCCTTCTCAGTGACAGAGGTCACGGGTTTGGAAGGTGCTGTCGAAGGAGCCTTGGTGAGTTGCTGCAGTGCATCTTACAGCTGGTGCACATGGCTGCCACTGTGAACCGGCGGCGGAGGGAGCTAATGTTTAAGTTGGTGGATGGGATGGCTGGACATGTCAAAAAAGTAACATCATGCGTTTGTTTCCCCCCCCCCCCCCCCCCGGTGGCTCACTCAGTAAGTTCCCTGGCAGTTGCGCATCTGCAGCCCACCAAGATACCTGCCCTCCTCCAATTCTGGCTCCTGGTGCACATGCAATTTATATTGCCCGACTCCAGGAAGCTCTCGAATTCTTTTCCTTAACCTCTCCATGTCTTTCTCCTCCTTTAAGAAGTCCTTTAAAACCTACCTCCTTGACCAAGCCATTTGTCCTAATATCTCCTCACATGGGAGTGGGATGTTTTTCCTATGTTACACGCATTATATTAAAGCAAGTTTGTGTTGTTAGTGTTGACTTTTGAATCCCAAGAAGACCCCTGATCTGATGGAGACTCATACAGACTCTATTTCTCTCCCATTGGATTCTGCCAAATCTGCTTAATCTTGTCAGCATTTTCCATTTTAATTTCAGATTTCTGGCAGTGACAGTGCTTTGCTTCTGTCCCAGATTGGTACCTGCCTGGACCTTGCTTTGAGTGCCCCAAACTCCTTCCTCATCCCCCGCCACTGTCGGAACGAGAACATGTCTGGACATGGATCAGGCCTGCCTGACAAATGCCACCCACGTTGAGAAGAGTCTGCTGACACTGACCATCTGAGCTCACACTGGAAGAGAGCCAAATATCAGCTGTTTTGTCCACTCCTCTGTCCCCTTCACCGGGAACCTGGCTACCCCACTAATCCAACTCTCTCCTGAAACCTGGAATGACAAAACAAAAGGATATATTTGCCAGCACAACTGTCTCTCAACTGTTCTGCAGCTTATCGATGTAGATCTTGTTAAGATCAGGAGGCAAGTGGGGGCAGACACCAGGTTACATAATGACAAACACCAGCTGCTTGTTTGAACCCAATACAGTAAACAGAAGAGACTTCAGCTTTCATCAACACTTTCAGAATGTTTCCCCCAAAAAACTCAAACAGGAGTGAATTCAAGATGCAGTGTAATCATTTGTTTTAAATTTTAAAAAGAGGCTCCAAGTAAATAAATCAGACGTGAATTGAAGTTCAGTATAACCCCCCCCCCCCCCCCAATCAAAAATAGGAGGCTCCAAGTAAATAAATCAAAAAGGTGCACAGGAATATTTTTCAAAAACTTTTCCACCCTTACTGTGCTGATCTTTAACAGCATCGAGATTTACATGTGCAGATAAGTCATTCTGCCACTGGGATCGGTTTGGTTTATCCAGCTGTTCAAGTGTGGCAGCTTTTTTTGGAGAAAAAAAATGATTTTCTCAGAGTCAGACCCAAACCACAACTTCAAAACAGAAACTTCAAACGTCAATCTCCAGTGTGGAAAAAAAAAACCCTAATCTGCTACAACATTCTTCCAGAATGCTTTAGGACACAATGTACACTCACTAAGAATAGACACTTCGTTGAACCCAGAATTAGAAAGCCCGAGTTTTTCTTTTGTTTAAAAAGACACACTGTTTATCAATGTTCAGCACAAGATTGCAGACTCTCTTAATGTGCCTGTTTAATCTCTGACAGACGATGTTGCTGTGTCCCATTGCAAAATGGATTGGATTTGTTTATTGTCACGTGCACCGAGGTACAGTGAAAAGTATTTTTCTGCAAGCAGCTCAACAGATCATTCAGTACATGGGAAGAAAAGGGAATTAAACAAAATTCAAGAAATGTTCTTGCTCCCTGAATTCGAACCAATTTATTTCGCCCCACTGTCTTGCGCTGTCACCTTGACCGTTCACCTCGAAATTATTTCCTTGTAGTTTTAGCAACACCCCCCACAACCTCCGGCCAGAGTAACTCCCGTCCCGTCCCTCGCCTGGCATTAAGTTAGATTTAACCTTTGTTAAATGATAAGGAATGTCTTTCTCTGCCCCCCCCCCCCCCCCCACCTCGCCCCCCAAATAGACACAGAGTACCCTCAGGGAGCACTGTCGCTGATCACAAGGAGTTGAGGGCGCAGTAGGTAACAAACCTGTTCAGAGGGGTTACATTATTGTTGGTCTCATCGCTGGATCTTTTCCAGCCGCTGCCAGTTTTCACCCAGCTCTGGCCGGGAGATCTCCAGTCCTGTCCCAAAAACGGCATCTTTGGAAACCGGGGAACACAAAAGTGGCCGCTTCTGCTTCTTGCTGCTGCTGTTGTTGTTTGTGGATGAAACAGCAACAAGGCGTCAGTTTCAGCACTTGCGGGGATAGAGGCAGACACTGACTCCTCCACAAACCGAGCTGCTTCTGTCTGCTCAGCACCGAGTGTGCATCCTCCAACTTCTTGCAACGGAAAAAGAAATTGCTCTCCGCTTGCCCCCCCTCCCTCTTGCCTCCCAAACTCTGCTGTGTGTGTTCAGCTCTGACTCCTTCGCTCTCCCTCTCCTTGTTTCTTTGGGAGCTGCAGAGCTGCTATTTATCCAGCCCCTTTGTTGCCGGAAGAGAGCTTGGCACCGCCTCCTCTCCCCCCCCCCCCCATTCCAGGTCCAGTTGCACAGTGCAATCCCAAATCATGCCTCTTGTTCACATGACACATTGTTTATTTTCCGAGCCTGGGACAGCGTGATCCGCTTGCACAATAACAGAAGGGGACAACATTATAAACTCCCACAGCAAATCCCATCCTCCTGTGCTGGTAGCTGGGCTGTGTAATTGATCCCACCTCCTTACATACATCTAGATACCCCCCCCCCCCACCTCCCCATTAAGTTGTTATTGATTAGGAGAGGTCAGTGTGGGCACTGCTAATAGCCACACAAACATGTTTCAACAGCTGAGCTTGAAGCCTGAATCTAAACTGATGGGGGTTTACCAGGCCGGGTGTTATCTGCACAGGATTTTAGCAGAAGTTCATCGAATCACAGAGTCCCTGCGGTGCAGGAGGGAGGCATTCGGCCCATCGAGTCCGCACCAACCCACCGAAAGAGCACCCTGCCCAAGCCCACCCCATCCCCCGCATTGTTGAATAAGTAAAGCCCTTTTGTGGCTGAAATACAACAACTTGTATTTGCGTCTCGCCTTTAGAAAATGTCCCAAGGAGCATGAGAAAACAACATTTAGGGCAGCACGGTAGCATTGTGGATAGCACAATTGCTCCAGTGTCCCAGGTTCGATTCTGGCTTGGGTCACTGCCTGTGCGGAGTCTGCACATCCTCCCCGTGTGTGCGTGGGTTTCCTCCGGGTGCTCCAGTTTCCTCCCACAGCCCAAAGATGTGCAGGTTAGGTGGATTGGCCATGATAAATTGCCCTTAGTGTCCAAAATTGCCCTTAGTGTTGGGTGGGGTTACTGGGTTATGGAGATAGGGTGGAGGTGTTGACCTTGGGTAGGGTGCTCTTTCCAAGAGCCGGTGCAGACAAGATAGGCCGAATGGCGTCCTTCTGCACTGTAAATTCTATGACTAAATATTAAGACAGATGACCCAAATCTTGATCAGAGATAGATTTTAAGGAGTGTCTCAATAGGTGGGAAGAGAGCGATAAAGAGGTAATAATAATAATAATCTTTATTAGTGTCACAAGTAGACTTACATTAACACTGCAATGAAGTTACTGGGAAAATCCCCTAGTCGCCACACTCCGGCGCCTGTTCGGGTACACAGAGGGAGAATTCAGAATGTCCAATTCACCGAACAAGCACATCTTTCGGGACTTGTGGGAGGAAACCGGATCACCCAGAGAAAACCCACACAGACATAGGGAGACCGTGCAGACTCCGCACAGACAGTGACCCAATCCAGGAATCGAACCCAGGACCCTGGCACTGTGAAGCAACTGTGCTAACCACCGTGCTATGTGCTTTGGGAGGGAATTCCAGAGTTTGATTTTATTTATTTATTGTCCCGTGTACCGAGGTACAGTGAAAAGTATTGTTCTGCATGCAGTGCAGGCAGATCGCTCCATACATGAAAAACATAGAACGTACTATAGCCCCAGCCAAGGCAGCTGAAGCCGCAGCCACCAGTCCTTTGTGAGTGATGTGAGTGTCACTGACAAGGGCAAGGGCAGCACCTGTTGCTCATCTCTACTTGCCCTAGATGAAGGTGATGGTGAGCCACCTTCTTGAGCCACAATGTGGCTCGTCTGGTATACAGACCACGGTGTAACGCTCCTGGGAATGCTCCAGAATCTGCATCAATGTCCCTCCCAATCACCAAAGAAATCCGGGAGGTTCCGAAATGGCACTTTAAGCAAATCAGTCACAAAATTTGTACTTCTGAGCCACGGTTGGACCACCAGTCATCAGTAGGCAGCCAGCAAGGAGCAGAGGAGACGATAACTCCCATCATGAGGCATTGTCATGTGGGTGACACCACATCTGGCACATCGCCACCCACGTCACTTTTTGACATTACAGTGCAGAAGGAGGCCATTCAGTCCATCGAGTCTGCACCGGCCCTTGGAAAGAGCACCCTAGCCAAGCTAACACCTCCACCCTAACCCCGTAACCCAGTAACCCGACCTAACCTTTTGGACACTGCAGGGCAATTTATCATGGCCAATCCACCTAACCGGCTCATCTTTGGACTGTGGGAGGAAACAGGAGCAATCGAATTCAAAGCTTAAACCGTGGGGGAAAAACATTCAGGAGGAATCCGATTGGCTGGGATTTTGGTGGGCTGTGATGGGCTTGGTGGAGTTGGGGGATTTAATTGAAGGATAATGCGCGAGGGTTTGCCCGAGTGCGATCGGAGTGAACGGGGTTTGCATCACATCAGCTCATATCCTTTCTGTTAACAACAGAGATTGAGAAAGAGAGAAAACATTTATTTTCTCCTCAGTTTTAGCAGCTTTCAATATTGCAGTTTGAAGCCACAGTTTTGGATCTTGCATTGGGCCCATTAAGTGTCGATAAAGCCGGCTACCCTCAAGATTTGGGGGCAGTGGAGGCGACATAGGGGAGAAGTGGGGGGCTCGATGGAGGCTCTGTTAAGGGGGAACCATAGGTTCGCCCCAGGGAACATGGATGGGGGATTTCAGGGATGGTATAGAGCGGGCATTAGACAGCTGAGGGACCTGTTTATCGACGGAAGGTTTGCGAGCCTGGGGGAGTTGGAGGAGAAATTTGGGCTCCCGCCGGGAAACATGTTTAGATATCTGCAGGTAAAGGCATTTGCTAGACGGCAGGTGGAGGGATTCCCTGCGCTCCCCGCGAAGGGGGTGAGTGACAGGGTGCTCTCGGGGGTCTGGGTCGGGGAGGGGAAGATATCCGATATCTACAAGCTTATGCAGGAGGTGGAAGAGGCGTCAGTAGAGGAGCTGAAAACGAAGTGGGAGGGGGAACTGGGGGAACAGATCGAAGACGGGACATGGGCTGATGCCCTGGAGAGGGTAAATTCTTCCTCCTCGTGTGCGCGGCTTAGCCTCATCCAATTCAAGGTGCTGCATAGGGCCCACATGACTGGGACGAGGATGAGTAGGTTCTTTGGGGGTGAAGATAGGTGTGTCAGGTGCTCGGGGAGTCCAGCGAACCATGCCCATATGTTCTGGGCATGCCCGACATTGGAGGAGTTCTGGAAGGGGGTGGCGAGGACGGTGTCAAGGGTGGTGGGATCCAGGGTCAAGCCAGGATGGGGACTCGCGATCTTTGGGGTTGGGGTAGAGCCGGGAGTGCAGGAGGCGAAAGAGGCCGGTGTGCTGGCCTTTGCGTCCCTAGTAGCCCGGCGAAGGATTTTGCTACAGTGGAAGGACGCGAGGCCCCCAAGCGTGGAGACCTGGATCAATGACATGGCGGGCTTCATTAAGCTTGAGAAGGTTAAATTCGCCCTGAGAGGATCGGTGCAAGGGTTCTTTAAACGATGGCAACCTTTCCTCGACTTTCTGGCTCAACGATAGGGTACTGGGACAGTAGCAGCAGCAACCCGGGGGGGGGGGGGGGGGGGGGGGAACGTTGATTATGTTGGCTTATTTTATTTAAATTTGATTTATTTAATTTTAATTTATGGTTAAGTTCTCTTGTTTGGGGGGGGGGGGGAGTGTGATACATGTGATGTTACGGTTTGGGGGGAATTGTGGGTGTTATGGGGCTGTTAGTTGCATATTACCGCTTTTTGCTATACTTATTGTTATATTTTTATATTTTCTGTAAAAAATTCCAATAAAAATTATTTTTTTAAAAAGTGTCGATAAAGCTTCTTTTTCCTCTAAAATATCATCGTTATGCAGCCTTGCTGCAAAGTTGCAAATTCGTCCTGTTTGCCTGGTCAAAGTTTGTGTGGTTTCCTCTTTCATGCTCCCTTATAACCCACTCCATAAAACCACAAGACTTAGAAGCAGAAGTAGGCCACTCGGCCCATCGAGTCTGCTCCACCGTTCAATGAGATTATGGGTGATATCTGATCCCCATAACCCTTGATTCCCTTACTGATTAAAAATCTGTCTATCTCAACAGTGAACAGACTTAACGACCCGGCCTTGACAGCTCTTTGGGTAAACAATTCCACAGATTTACTATCCTCTGAGAGAAGAAATTCCTCCCCGTCTCTGTCTTAATTGGATGATCCCTGACTGAGATTATGCCCTCTGGTCCTAAACTCGTTCACAAGAGGAAACATCCTCTCAGCATCTACCTGGTCAAGCTCTCTGGCATCTGCCTGGTCAAGCGTTGCGCCTTTCTATGATGTCACCTCCGCTGGCGCCTGGAACATGTCCAGCTAGACATGGCAACCTCATGGTGGAGCGATTAAAATCAGGGGATGGTTCATGAGGGTGGGATTAGAGGAGCATGGATATTTCGGAGGCTTGTGGGACTGGAGGGGATTACAAAGATAGGGACTGGCTGGGGGATGGTGTATTGAAGGTATTTAAAAATAAGGATGAGAATTTTAACATCAAGGCATTGCTTAATCTGGAGCGAATGTAGGCCAGCGAGCATGGTGGGGAGGGGTGTGATGGGTGAAAAGGACTAGGTGGGTTTTTGGACATGGCAGCTGAGTTTTGGATGATGTCAAGTATGCAATTAAGTAAATAACAAAACACTGCTCGTGGCTGAATAACAGTGTGCAATTGAATATATAAAGCTATACAGCCCAAAATAAACAGAGCAATCAAGATGATTGTCAACAAAACCAGAGGGGAGATGAGAGAATATTTTTATACAGTGCGTTGTTGTGATCTAGAATACACTGCCTGAAATAGGTAGGAAGCAGATTGAATAGCAACGTTAGCAATGCTGTTTCTCTGGTGACTTACTCTGCAGTGACTATGCAGCAGTGAGATCAACTGCAAGGAGCTCTCAGGCACAGGGTGGAGGTGAACCGCTATCATCGTGTCCTAACCTCCTGTAGCCCCAAGACTGTCCAAGATCTCTAAGCTCCTCTAATCCCGGCCTCCTGAGCATCCTCGATTTTAAATGCCCCGCCATGGCGGCCGTGTCTTCAGCTGCCTGGGCCTCAAGCTCTGCAATTCCCTCCCTAAACCCCTCTGCCTCTCTACCTCCCTCTTTCCTTCTTCCAGACACTCCTTAAAAACTACCCCTTCACCTGGCCTAATATTGTCTTTTGAAGATTGGCGTCAAAGTTTAATCTGATAATGCTCCTTGGATGTCTTACTATGTTGAAAGATCGATGTAAATGAAAGTTGTTTCCACTGTAAATCTATTGTGACAACATATGGTCCCACCATGGCAATGCCTATCAAGCCAATCCAATTCCATACAGAAAGAAAGTTCTCCTAGCCTGTTTTAGAGACTATTTTAAATTAATGGACCTGTGGTGAATGTGGTGAATGTATTCACCATAATGCATGTATGATACTGTAACCTATGACCTGGAAGTGGTGATACGAGCTGCTTCCAGGTACGGTACTGTAACCCCGGTATGGCTCCGCCTCTGGCTCCGCCCTCACCGGGGCCATATAAAGACCGGCCGCCTGTGGGCGGCATTCATCTGTACAACCGACTCTGGCTAGGCAAGTTCATGACTAATAAAGCCTAATGTTCACTCGCTCTCTCTGCCTCTCAGTGAATTGAAGGTATATCAGGACCCTTGTCCCTTACTCCACAAACAGACATAATAATCTTCATTTATTTACATTTTACCATTGAAGAAACTCTCCTAATTTCCTCAGCCTTCTCTAGTACACACTGTCAACCATGGCTCAATGGGTACTATTCTCACCTCTGAGTCAGATCTGTGGAGTTAAGTTCCACTCCAGGATTTGAACACAAGCTATAGACTACATCTCCCTGCATGGTGCGGGAGGTTACAATTCAGTTTTTTACATTGCATCTCTTCCTTGAAATGATTCTGTCTGAAAAAGGTTGCAACATTCCATTGTCTCTCTTAGGACTGAATATAATCCACATTGGAATTCCAACAAGAGGTTACTTTGTATTCTCAGCCAGATTCTGCTTGTATGTCCTTTCAGATGTCTTACTTAAAAGTTCAACATGTCCGTACACCATTTTGAGCTATGGTCCATTGTCGTGACACAAGTCAGGGTGGCTTGGAGGGGAAATGCAGGTGGTAGTGTTTCCAAGCATCTGCTTCCCATGTTCTCCTAAGCATAAAGGTTCCAATTTTGTAAGGTGCTGTCTAAGGAGAATTTGGTGGTTTGCTGCAGTGCATCTTGTAGATGGTACACATGGCTGCCACTATGTGTTGGTGGTGGAGGGAATGAATGTTCAATGAGATGGATAGGGTGCCAATCAAGCAGGGCTGCTTTGTCCTGGATGGTGTTGAGCCTCTTGAGTGTTGTTGGAGCTGCACTCATCCAGGCAAGTGGAGTGTATTCCATCACACTCCTGACTTGTGTCTTGTCGATGGAGGGTAGGCTTCGCAAAATCAGGAGGTGAGTTAGTCTCTGCAGAATTCCCAGCCTCTGACCTGCTCTGGTAGCTACAGTATTTATATGGCTGGTCTAGTTCAGTTTCTGATCAATAGTAACCCTCAGAATATTGGGGGATTCAGAGATGATAATGCCATTAAATGTCAAGGGGAGATTCTCTTGTGTTGGAGATGGCCATTGTCTGGCACTTGTGTGCCACAAATGTTACTTGTCACTTATCAACCCAAGATTGAATGTTGTCCAGGTCTTGCTGCACTTGGGCCTGTACAGCTTCATTATCTGAGGAGTCGCGAATGGCACTGAACATTTTGCAATCATTAGCCAACATCCCCACTTCTAACTTTATGATAGAAGGGAGGTCATTGATGAAGCAGCTGAAGATGGTTGGACCCAGGCAGGGCCGGCTCAAGGCACCGGCAACTCGGGCAGTCGCCCGGGGCGCCATGTGCTAGGGGGCGCCAGAGACTCGGGTCCCGGGCATGCGCAGTTGGGCAGGTGCCAACCAGCGCATGCGCGGTGGCCGCCCTCCCCCAGGGCAGCCCCCCCCCCTCGGTCCGCCCCTCCCGCTCGGTCCGCTCCCCCCTTGGTCCGCCCCCCCCGCTCCGTCCGCTCCCCCCGCGGTCCGCCCCCCCCCCACTCGGTCCCCCCCGCCCCCCGCCCCCCCCCTCGGGTCTGCCCTCCCCCCTCGGGTCCGCCCCCCCTCGGGTCCGCCCCCCCCCCTCGGGTCCCCCCCCCTTTATTTAAAAAAAATATTTTTATTGGCATTTTCTATAATATAATGAAACCGTGCGCCGATATTCACAGTTTACGCAGTTCTTATGTGCATATAATCTTTCTTGATGTTTCCTCTCCCTCTTCCCTCTCCCTGCCCCCCTCCCCGACCCTTCCTTGGCACCCCTCTCTTTCGTTCTGGGTGTTCTGTCCCAGAGTTCCTGTTCTCCCCTCCCCTCCCCCCTCTTCTTTTTGTGGTTTCTGTTGCAGGCCTTGTGGGTAAGCCCCCCCCCCCCCCCCATGCTTCTTCCTGTGGTTCCCCTGAGTTTCCTCCTCACTTCCTCCCCCCTTCCCTTTGTACCTCTGAGAGTTGTGTTTCTCTGTCTGCTCTCCCCCCCGTCTCTCACTCCTTCCCTAAATCGCTGTTGGCCTCGAACAGGTCTTGGAACAGGCCGACGAGTCGCCCCCGCATCTTGAGGAAGCCCTCGGATGGTGTACTTGATCTTCTCCAGGTGGAGAAACTCCGACAGGTCTGCCAGCCAGTCTGCAGCTGTGGGTGGTGCTGCCGATCGCCAGCCGTGCAGGATTCTCCGGCGTGCGATTAGGGAAGCGAATGTCAGGGCGTCGGACCTCTTCCCCATGTGTAGTTCTGGCTGCTCTGATAAGCTTGCTGTGTTTAAGTTGGCTTTTGCACTTTCTACATTAGAACAGCGTCTAAACTTCACAAAATACTTCATTTACAGTAAATGCTTAGGACATTTTGAAAGGCACAAAATAAATTCATCAGAACACAGGAAATTGGGACAGGAGTAGGACATGTGGCTCATCGAGCCCGTCTCCGCCATTCAATATGATCCTGGCTGATCTTGGGGTTCAGCTCCAATTCCCTGTCCACCCCCATATCCCTTAATTCTCTGAGAGACCAAAAAGATCTGTCTATCCCCAGCCTTAAATGTATTCAACATTGGAGCATCCACAATCTTCTAGGATAGAGAATTCCAAAGATTCATTACCCTTTGAGTGAAGAAATGTCTCCTCACCCCAGTCCTAAATGATTGCCGCTTATCCTGACATCATGTGCATTGTGTTCTAGATTCTCCGACCAGAGAATACAATCTCTCAGTACCCACCCTGCCAAACCCCTTCACAATCTTGAATGTTTCAATAAGATCACCTCTCACTCTTCTAAACTCCAGAAAATATAGCTCAATTTACTCTGCCTCTCATAATTGGGCAACTCTTTCATTCCCAGGGATCAATCCCGTGAGTCTTCGCTGTGCTGCCTCCAATGCAAGTCTAACCTTCCTTAAATATGGAGACCA
The DNA here is from genome assembly GCF_902713615.1 of Scyliorhinus canicula. Taxonomy (NCBI): domain Eukaryota; kingdom Metazoa; phylum Chordata; class Chondrichthyes; order Carcharhiniformes; family Scyliorhinidae; genus Scyliorhinus; species Scyliorhinus canicula. The sequence goes on along the minus strand of NC_052155.1, from coordinate 184,846,812 downwards.
AAAACTGCACACAATATCCTGGGAGTGGCCCCACCGAAGCTCCATACAGCTGTACCAACACCTCTTTATTCTTGTGCTCCGATCCCTACGCATTGAAGGCCAACAAGCCATTTGCTTTCTCATGCACGCTGTACACACATGCTAACTCTCTCCTGTCTCTCTTTTAGTGGAAACAGTGCTATTGTCTGTCTCTCTTTGTAGCTACAGTTTCTCCCTCCTGGTGTTACCCTGGTGATCGCAATGCTGCACTCTCTCCTTTTGGGAGATGGGACTTATTGGATGGTAGGTGCCAAGACGATTTCTACCATGACGTTCAGTTTGTATTCCTTCCAACGCTGCTGCACTGTACATAATGTAACTGTGAACCTGATAATGAAACCCTCATTTCATTCCGCCTGCCACAAGTAACGTATCTGCCATTCATTCTGATTCCTCATCTTGTCCTTTTGTGTTAAACAGAATGTACATCGTGTATTTAGGGCTGAGAAACAGGCCATTTGGCCCAACTGGTCTATACTGGTCTTTATTCTCCTCACAAGCCTCTTCCCATCGTTCTTTTTTATCTCTTAATTCACGGGATGTGCTGGCGAGACCAACGCTCCACACCCATCCATAACTGCCCTGGAGAAAGGTGGGAGTGAGCCGTCTTCTTGAACTGCTGCAGCCTATGTGGTGTAGGTACACCCATCGTGCTGATAGACAGGGCGTTCCAGGGTTTTGACCCAGCGGCAGTGCAGGAACGGCCGATGGTCAGGATGGTGCGTGCGTTGGAGGGGAACTTGCAGGCAGTGATGTTCCCATGTATCTCCTGCCCTTGTCCTTCCAGGTGGTAGAGGACTCAGATTCGATCTTCATCGACACCTGACAGCAGATCCTTCTATTCCTTTCTCCCTCGTGTTGATAAATCAAACCAAAATAAACAGAGGACAAAGTAACCAGACCCCTTTTGCTTCTTTACCAGGGTGTGTGGGCACATCCCTGCTCCCTACCACGCAGGAATCCAGAGTCGCTCGCTTGGAACATGTCCAGGCGCTTCACATGAGCTATTATCAGACAGAATTTGACTCGGAGCCATGGAAGGAGATATTAGGACAGATGGATGCATTAGACCAGTGGTTCTCAACCAGGGTCCACATGGACCCTGGGGGTACATGTAACATTACTGGGGGTCCACACAAAAAAAATACCGAATTGGGGGTCCACGGTGATATTTTAGTGGTCCATAGAGCAATTCTACTTCTGAACAATTGTTGTTACTGAGAATGAAGTAGAAGAAAAAAATGTTTGTTTTCATGATGAATATTCACCTTTCTCTCTCTCTCTCTCTCTCTTTAACACAGTAATTACTAGAAACTGTGTATATTTGATATGAATTGGTTATTTTAGAGTAATTTAATTCAATTTAGTCAGTAAAAAGTTTTTTTCATTACTTTTCATGTTAGAATAAGTTTGGCAACGTACGAAAATACCGCTAATCCGTTTCCAACCCTCACGGTAAGGTAGATGCACTTGAGGATTAGTTTACCATGCATATGAGAAGCTTTTTTTTCTGTGGAATGGCTATGGGGGTCCACAAAAAAAAATTAAGAGGAAAAGGGGTCCATGGGTTAAAAAAGGTTGAGAACTCCTGCATTAGACAGTAAACCAGAGAGAAGGTGTACAGGATGGCATGCTGATCACATAGACCATCTGACTGGGAGTGAGAGATGAGAAAGCAGGCGGTCAGGAGTTGTTCATTCTGAAGTCTCAGGTCAGGAAACTCAGATGTTCATGTTTTCAAACCACTCCCTCCTGTCCGAGGGCCACTCTGCCCCTCTCATTCTGGCCACATGTGCATTCCTGATTTTTGTCACTCCTGCACGCACATCCTTGCTGCGTGGGATTCAAACTCGGGAATTCCCCCACTAAACCTCTCTACTCGCTCTTCGCCTTACACACGATCCTGAAAACCACCTGTCCTAATATCTCCTTCTGTGGCACCGAGTCAAATTCTGTCTGATAATGGCTCATGTGAGGCACCTGGACATGTTTAATTCATTTGAAAGTATTGTACAAAGGTGGATTGGCCACGCTAAAATTGCCCCTTAGTGTCCAAAGATATGCATGTTGGGTGGGGGGGTTACAGGGTTACGGGGATAGGTTGGGAGCTCTTTTCAGAGGGTTGGTTCAGACATGATGGGCCGAATGGCCTCCTGCACTGTAGGGCTCCTGTGGTTTTTATGGCGATGCGAGTTGTTGCTCTACCTTCACAGGAAGGATGCTTGTTGAGTGGGAGCATTGTGCAGACACTGAGGGCATCAGCCAGATTGGAGGAGTCGGCAGGAAGTGATGCCACGATGGATGAGATCACAGTGCCTCAGTCCACCGTGTAGCATGTCGCCGCTCTCAGGAAACGTGCAGCACAAACGCACAATGGCCCTGAGGACAGTCTTTTCAGGTGCAGAGCTAGGGTGCCAAATTGAGTTTAAAATGAAGTGTAAATAAAGGGCCAGCAATTGTCAGAGGCCACATTTATGGACAAACTTTCTCAACTGCAAGAGGAATGTTGGTTCAGTTGTTTTCTAATTAGCCTGGCCAAACAGCTTGTTATCAGAAATATTATGAAAGGCACAGATGTATTTTTTGGGGGCTCTTGTTTCTAGGTGAGGCAATGCATTGCAGAGGGGCAGCTGTAAAAACCACCCGACCTTCACTGGCATTGCCAGCTGCTGTGGCACATCTCACTTATTTCATCATTGCTTTGTGGGACGTGTACATTCAGAAAAACCCTCCAAACTCAAGGCTTGCCACATGATGCGAGGTGTTATTGCTGCTTCTAAAAATACCATAAAATAAGAAGGGGGGGGGGGGGAGTAAAATGGAATTGCACCCCCCACCCCCGCTAGCCGCCCCCTCGCTTTCCCAGAAATCAGGTCCATCCTGCTGTGATTCCTGTCGTTGATCTGGTCTCATTGATGTACCTCCTTCAGATCAGTTTACTGTGCAGCGCAATCACAAGACAAACACATGGTCCCATCCTGTGACTCATTCCACTGGAACCTCTGCTGCACCTGCTCTGTAGATGCTATTTAAAAACCGGGTCCCAATGATTTACTGTGGCCGTCCAATAAATAAATACGTTTCAAAAACATTTTGTGACCTACCTCAGCATTATTGTGCAAAATTCATTCGGGGTCTGATCCCTCCGTCACTGTTGCCGTGGGTAATACACAGACCACAGGCACCATTGCCCCTAGTGACTAATGTTTACCTTCGATGGCCTCTCCCAGTCCCCATGACCTCTATTGGAAAAAGAGGAGGGAGGAAAAAAAGAATGTTGGGATGGGAAACGATGGGCGTGATTTTTAATGCCCTAAAACACAGTCCTGTTTTGGGTGTGTGTAGCAGAGTGTTAGCCGAGAACGAACCCACTAATAAACGGGACTCTTTTTTTTGTTTTGGCCTTGGCGAGGAACGGCAGTCTGAGGCTGCACTCGCCTCACTTCCTGCACTGACCAGCTCGCTGAAGAGTTATAGAACATAGAACAGTACAGCACAGAACAGGCCCTTCGGCCCTCGATGTTGTGCCAAGCAATGATCACCCTACTCAAACCCACGTATCCACCCTATACCCGTAACCCAACAACCCCCCCCCCCCCCAACCTTACTTTTTTAGGACACTACGGGCAATTTAGCATGGCCAATCCACCTAACCCGCACATCTTTGGACTGTGGGAGGAAACCGGAGCACCCGGAGGAAACCCACGCACACACGGGGAGGACGTGCAGACTCCGCACAGACAGTGACCCAGCCGGGAACCGAACCTGGGACCTTGGAGCTGTGAAGCATTTATGCTAACCACCATGCTACCGTGTTGCCCAGTTGAGGTGCCAATTTTAAATGCTGCCCTGATCTCTTGAACCCCCACCTCGTACTCCCAACTGTGGTCTCCCAAGGCCTGAATCTACCTCATAGGGGGTCCTTGAGCACCCCCACCCCATCCCAACCCCCCCCCTGTCCGCACCCCACTTCGTAAGGGTAGGGCACCCCCGGGCCTGATCGCTGGCACGGGCAACCTGGCACCCGGACACCTTGGCACACCAGCCTGGCACCCTAGAAGTGCCCCAACCAGGGTGCCTGGGTGGCAGTGCCAAGATGCCACCCTGCCCAGACCTAACCACTTGGGAGCCTCCGATGGCCTGGGAGCTGCCCCCCCACCCCCCGCCCACACATGTCCCCCCTCCCCCATTAGCCATTATGCCTGGTTCACGTTCGTGTGGAGCAGTGCTAAACCGTGCCATGGCGAGGTCTCACAGGCACGGGGTTAGTTCCGGGGCTTCGGGAGAATCGGGCGCCGACATATTTACGTGGGGCGCCGACATATTTACGTGAGGCGTCTCACGAGATTTGATGGACTTCACGCGTCACCGAGTCGGGTGCGACGAGGCCGCTTGATCGCTCCCAGCATCTCCCCCAGGTTGTCTCAATGGCACGCCCCAACATAACGTGGAACCTGCACAGACTGCCTTCACCGTCACTGGGTGGGTCTGCTGGAATTCCTTACCTAACACCACCTTCACCGCAAGGGCAGCAACAGTTCATTGCCACCTCCTCGGGGAAAGTAGGCCCAGTCAGTATTGCTCACATCCCAAAATCAATGAAATATATAAGGAAGAAGAGAGGACTTTATGAGGTAGGAGACCAAAATGTTTGCTGGATGTAACATATTCTTTGACATGTTCCCTTAAAAAAGAAATACTTGCATTTATATAGCGCCTTTGATGACCACAGGACGTGCCAAAGTGCTTTACAGCCAATGAAGTACCTTTTGAAGTTTATTCACTATTTAAATGTAAGAAAGGCCACAGTCAATTTACACCCAGCAGATCCACCCAGCATGTGGTAATGAGCAGGAAATCCGTTTTTTTAAATTGATGTCGACTGAGGGATAAACATTGCCGAGAGGTAGTGGGAGGAGCTCCCCTGCTCTTCTTCAACAATAACGCCGTGGGATCTTTACATTCAACTGGGAGGGCAGACAGGGCCTCAGTCTAACATCTCACTAGGAAGACAGGGGCGCCGACAGTGCAGCACTCCCTCAGCACTGAACTAGGAGTGTCAATTTGGATTTTGCACTTAACTTCCTGGAGTGAGAGCTGAACGCAGAACCTTCCGACTTGGAGCTGAGGGTGTTACCCAAAGGAACGATACCATTAAAGATGGAAACATTCGATCCCGGCTCTGGGTCACTGTCCGTGAGGAGTTTGCACATTCTCCCCGTGTCTGCGTGGGTTTCACCCCCACAACCCAAAAATGTGCAGAGTAGGTGGATTGGCCACGCTAAATTGCCCCTTAATTGGAAAAAAATTGGGTAATCTAAATTTATAAATAAAAAAAATAAATAAATAAACATTTTTTAAAAAAAGATGGAAACATTTAAAACAGGAGGTGGGAGTGGATGTAAGAGTTAAATATTTTAAGAATTAAAACAGTTTTAAAACGATTTTTAAAAAGTTAAACAAATTACATATGCTCCAACTGCGAAAAATTGAGATTAAAAACAAGATAAAGAATGAGTTCAGAATTTCTTTAACTTCATTGCAGTGTTAATAAGAATAAAAATAAAGAATAAATAATCTTTTATTGTCACAAGTAGGCTTACATTAACATTGCAATGAAGTTACTGTGAAAAGCCCCTAGTGGCCACATTCCGGCGCCTGTTCGGGTACACAGAGGGAGAATTCAGAATTCTCAGCTGGTACGGGAATTGAACCTGCGCTGCTGGCCTTGTTCTGCATCGCACATCAGCTGTCTAGCCCCACTGAGCTAAACCAGTCCCTTGTAAGCCTACTTGTCACAATAATAAAGATTATTATTACTGCACTGGGCCGAGCTGCCAACTCTATTACCCTGAATTCCCCCGGAACCGAAGATTAACTCCCAGTGAGCAAACGAGGGAGTAAGATCACAGGAGCATGAAAAACAGTCTTGTTTTTCCTTTTACGTCCAACACTTTTGTTTATGGGTTATAAAAAATATTGGAGGCATCAGAAAGGGATGTTTTTTGACTGGCAGCCAACCAACCAGGTCATGAAAAATCTGTCGGCCAATGAGCTTGGGAAGGCGGAGCTCCAAAGGAATGGACATCTCAGGTGACCAATGGCAGGGGTTTGGGGCGGTGCGGTTGGCGGCAGGTCCAATCAGAGCCGACCGTCGTAACACGAGCCGAAAGGCTAAGAAATGCAGATCTGAAGTGCAATGGTTACACTGCTGGAGGGGAGGGTGTAGTTGTAACTTGACTTTACATGATCATTGGGTTTAATAATGGGATAAACATGACGCATGAAATGCATGGAACAATAACAACAAATAATTCTATTTATGGGGCACCTTTTTTTTAAAAAAAAAATTTTATTGGAATTTTTTACAAAAAATATGACAACAAACAATGAAATGCAACAAAATAACCCCATAATAACTGTAACACCCCCAAGACCGTATCAACGCATGTATCACTTCCCCCCCCCCCCCCCCCGCCACCCCAAACCCAGTGAACAACAAGAGAACTTAAAGATAAATTAAAATTAAATAAACAAACATCGTCGTCGTTCCCCCCCCCCTCCCCCCCGGGTTGCTGCTGCTGCTGACCCAGTACCCTATCGTTGAGCCAGAAAGTCGAGGAAAGGTTGCCACCGCCTAAAGAACCTTTGTACCGATCCTCTCAGGGCGAATTTGACCTTCTCTAGCTTGATAAAACCCGCCATGTCGTTGATCCAGGTCTCCAGGCTTGGGGGCCTCGCATCCTTCCACTGTAGCAAGATCCTTCGCCGGGCTACTAGGGACGCAAAGGCCAGCACACCGGCCTCTTTCGCCTCCTGCACTCCCGGCTCCACCCCAACCCCAAAAATCGCGAGTCCCCATCCTGGCTTGACCCTGGATCCCACCACCCTCGACACCGTCCTCGCCACCCCCTTCCAGAACTCCTCCAATGCCGGGCATGCCCAGAACATATGGGCATGGTTCGCTGGACTCCCCGAACACCTGACACACCTATCTTCGCCCCCAAAGAACCTACTCATCCTAGATCCGGACATGTGGGCCCGGTGCAGCACCTTGAATTGGATGAGGCTAAGCCGCGCACACGAGGAGGAAGAGTTGATCCTCTCCAGGGCATCAGCCCATGTCCCGTCTTCGATCTGTTCCCCCAGTTCCCCCTCCCACTTAGCTTTCAGCTCTTCTACTGACGCCTCCTCCACCTCCTGCATAACCTTGTAGATATCAGATATCTTCCCCTCTCCGACCCAGACCCCCGAAAGCACCCTATCGCTCACCCCCCTCGTGGGAAGCGAAGGTAATCCCTCCACCTGCCGCCTAGCAAACGCCTTTACCTGCAGATACCTGACCATGTTCCCCGGGGGAGCCCAAATTTCTCCTCCAACTCCCCCAGGCTCGCAAAACCTCCCATCAATAAACAGGTCCCTGGGTAGCATGGTGGCGCAGTGGATTAGCCCTGCTGCCTCACAGCGCCGAGGTCCCAGGTTCAATCCCGGCTCTGGGTCACTGTCTGTGTGGAGTTTGCACATTCTCCCTGTGTTTGCGTGGGTTTCGCCCCCACAACCCAAAGATGTGCAGGGTAGGTCAATTGACCACGCTAAATTGCCCCTTAATTGGAAAAAATGAATTGGCTATTCTAAATTTATTTTAAAAATTAAAATTAAAAATAAACAGGTCCCTCAGCTGTCTGATGCCCGCTCTGTGCCAACCCTGGAATCCCCCATCAATGTTCCCCGGGACGAACCGATGGTTCCCCCTTAACGGAGCCTCCATCGAGCCCCCCACTTCTCCCCTATGTCGCCTCCACTGCCCCCAAATCTTGAGGGTAGCCGCCACCACCGGACTCGTGGTATACCTCGTAGGAGGGAGCGGCCACGATGCCGTTACCAGGGCTCCCAGGCTTGTATCTCCACAGGACGCCCTCTCCATCCGTTTCCATGCTGCCCCCCCCCCCCCTCCATTACCCACTTGCGCACCATCGACACATTGGCCGCCCAATAATACCCCGAGAGATTGGGTAACGCCAGCTCCCCCCCATCTCTACCCCGCTCCAAGAAGACCCTCTTCACCCTCGGGGTCCCATGCGCCCAAACAAAGCTCATGATGCTGCTAGTCACCCTTCTAAAAAAGGCCCCAGGGATAAAGATGGGCAAACACTGAAAGAGGAACAAGAACCTCCAGAGAACCGTCATTTTGACGGATTGCACTCTGCCCGCCAGCGATAGCGGCACCATGTCCCACCTTTTGAATTCCTCCATCTGCTCCACCAGCCTGGTAAAATTAAGCTTATGGAGAGTCCCCCAACTCCTGGCCAACTGCACCCCCAGGAATCTGAAACTCTTCACTGCCCTCTTAAATGGGAGCCTCCCAATTCCCTCCTCCTGATCACCCGGGTGTACTACAAATACCTCACTCTGCCTAAATTTAACTTATAGCCCGAGAAGCCCCCAAACTCCGCTAACAGCTCCATCACCCCCGGCATTCCCCCTTCTGGATCCGCCACATACAACAGCAGGCCGTCCCCATTCAGCGATACCCGATGTTCCTCCCCACCCCACACCAGACCCCTCCCTCTCCCTGACTCCCTCAGCGCCATAGCCATAGGTTCAATCGCCAGTGCAAAGAGCAAGGGGGACAGGGGGCACCCCTGCCTGGTCCCACGGTAGAGCCTAAAGTACTCCGATCTCCTTCCATTGGTAACTACACTTGCCATCGGAGCCGCGTAGAGCAGCCTCACCCATTTGATGAACCCTTCCCCGAATCCGAACCGCTCCAGCACCTCCCACAGGTACCCCCACTCAACTCTATCAAACGCAGGGCAGCACGGTGGCCTAGTGGTTAGCACAACCGCCTCACGGCGCCGAGGTCCCAGGTTCGATGCCGGCTCTGGGTCACTGTCCGTGTGGAGTTTGCACATTCTCCCCGTGTCTGTGTGGGTTTCGCCCCCACAACCCAAAAATGTGCAGAGTAGGTGGATTGGCCACGCTAAATTGCCCCTTAATAGAAAAAATAATTGGGTACTCTAAATTTATATAAAAAAAACTCTATCAAACGCTTTCTCTTCATCCAGCCTCCCCCTCCACCGCCGGCATCATAATAACATTTAACAGTCTCCTCACATTCGTGTTGAGCTGCCGTCCCTTGACAAATCCTGTCTGATCCTCGTGTATCACCCCTGGCACACAGTCCTCTATCCTGGTGGCCAGGATCTTCGCCAGCAACTTAGCGTCAACATTGAGGAGCATCTCGCCTGTATGATCCACACTGCAAGGGGTCCTTATCCCGCTTTAGGATCAGAGAGATCAGTGCCCGCGACATCGTCGGGGGCAAAGCCCCCCCCCCTCCCATGCCTCATTGAAGGCTCGCACCAACAGGGGGCCCACCAGATCCGCATACTTTTTATAAAATTCCACCGGGAACCCATCCGGCCCCGGCGCCTTACCTGACTGCATTTGTCCAATCCCCCTGACTAGCTCCTCCAACTCTATTGGCGCCCCCAGCCCCTCTACCAGCTCCTCTTGAACCTTTGGGAAACATAGCCTGTTCATGAAGCTCTCCATTCCGCCCCCCCCCCCCCCCCCCCCCCCCAATCGGAGGTTCCGACCGGTACAGTTCCTCGTAGAAGTCCCTAAAGACCCCATTTACTTCTGCCCCCTTCTGCACTACATTCCCACCCCTATCCGTCACTCCACCAATTTCCCTAGCCACATCGCGCCTACGGAGCTGATGCGCCAACATCCTGCTCGCCTTCTCCCCATACTCATATACCGCGCCCTGCGCCCTCCTCCACTGTGTCTCCGCCTTTCTGGTGGTCAACAAGTCGAACTTGGCCTGCAAACTACGCCGTTCCCCCAGCAATCCCTCCTCCGGTGCCTCCGCGTATCTCCTATCCACATCCAGGAGCTCCCCCACCAGTCTCTCCCTCTCCCTCCTTTCCCTGTGGGCCCAGATGGAGATCAGCTCCCCCCGGATCACTGCTTTCAGAGCCTCCCAGACCATCCCCACCCGGACCTCCCCCGTATCATTGGTATCCAGATACCCCTCAATGCTTCTCCGAACCCTCCTACACACCTCCTCCTCCGCCAGCATCTCCACATCCAGGTGCCATAGCGGGCGCTGGTCCCACGCCTCCCCCATCTCCAGATCAACCCAGTGCGGGGCATGGTCCGAAATTGCAATGGCCGAATACTCGGCATCCTGCACCTTCGGGATCAATCCCCTGCTCAGGACGAAAAAATCTATTCGGGAATAAACCCTATGGACATGAGAGAAAAAGGAATACTCCCGCGCTCTCGGTCTCCCAAACCTCCAGGGATCCACCCCTCCCATCTGGTCCATAAACCCCCTCAGCACTTTGGCCGCCGCCGGTCTCCTACCCGTCCTTGAACTGGACCGGTCCAGTGGGGGATCCAGCACTGTGTTAAAGTCTCCCCCCATAATCAGGCCCCCTGCCTCCAGGTCCGGAATGCGGCCCAACAAGCGCCTCATGAAGCCGGCATCATCCCAATTCGGGGCATATACATTTACCAGCACCACCTTCTCTCCTTGCAGCCTACCCTTCACCATAATATATCTGCCCTCCTTGTCCGACACCACCTCAGCCGCCTCGAACGCCACCCTCTTCCCCACCAGAATCGCCACCCCCCCCAGTTCTTTGCGTCCAATCCTGAATGATAAACCTGCCCCACCCACCCCTTCCTCAGACGAACCTAGTCCGCCACCTTCTGGTCTCCTGGAGCATAGCCACGTCCGCCTTCAGCCCCTTCAGATGTGAAAATACCCTAGTTCTCTTAACCGGCCCATTCAGCCCCCTCACGTTCCAGGTGATCAGCCGGATCAGAGGGCACCCAGCCCCCCATCCCCCGCCGACTAGCCCTAGCTTATCGACTGCTCGCCCCAGGCCAGTGCGCCCCGCCTGACCCGTTCCCCATGGCGATAACGCCTCTCCTCTACCCCCCCCGGCCCACACCAGCTCTCTCCTGGCCCTTCCAGCAGCAACCCGGTACCCCCCCCCCAAGGCTAGGACCCCTCCTAGCCGCGACACCCCCTCCATGGTACTTCCGTGAGTCAGCTGACTTCTGCTGACCCGGCAGCTCCTGCCAAAACCCAGCCCCTCCCGACATGGGGTCATCCCCCTCTTGCCACACCTCCTTGGCACCGCTTCAGCGCGGGGAAAAAAACCAGTAGAGGCCACGCCCCCACCGCCAGCTCCACCCCTTCTGCCCCGCAGCGCGGGAAACCAGAGGAAAGCCCGTGCTTTCACACTGCCATACCCCACCTTCTGACGCAGCTCCCCAAAATCCAGCTCCACCCCATCCCCCAGCCCCGTACAGAAGAGAACATATAAAGCACATACCCCCAACGTTCCCCACATACCCCACACCCATACCCAACAGACAATCCCACCCGGAAACAGAGCAAAAAGAAAACCAGCATAAAAAACACGTGTCAAAATTGCAAAACAGCAACAGCGAAAACAGCAACGGCCATAGTGTGTCCCCAGACCCTAGTTCGAGTCCAGCTTCTCCGCCTGTACAAAGGCCCACGCCTCCTCCGGGGACTCGAAGTAGTGGTGCCGGTCCTTGTATGTCACCCACAGGCGCGCAGGCTGCAGCATTCAAAATCTGACCTGCTTGGCATGCAGCACCGCCTTCGTCCGGTTGAACCCGGCCCGCCGCTTTGCCACCTCCGCACTCCAGTCCTGGTAGATTCACACTACCAAATTCTCCCACTTGCTGCTCCTCTCTTTCTTGGCCCAGCGCAGCACACACTCCCGGTCACTAAATCGATGGAACCGCACCAGCACCGCCCTCGGGGGCTCATTTGCCTTGGGCCTCCTGGCCAGCACTCTGTGAGCTCCCTCGAGCTCCAGGGGCAAATGAAAGGACCCCGCTCCCATCAACGAGTTCAACATCGTGGTCACATAAGACGGAAGATCCGACCCCTCCAGCCCGTCCGCCAGGCCCAGGATCCTCAAGTTCTTTCGCCTCGTGCGAACGTCCAGCTCCTCCAAGCAGTCTTGCCACTTTTTGTGAAGTGCCTCGTGCAACTCCACTTTCCCCACGAGGACCACGGCCTCCTCCTCCCGCTCAGCGGCCTGCTGCTGCAACTCCCGAATGGACACCTCCTGGGTCGCCTGGTTTATGTGGCACCTTTAACGTAATAGGGTGCCCCAAGGCACTTCATCAGGGGCATCATTAAACAGAAAAAACAACGAGATAAGGAGATTTTAGGACTAATCTTCAAAGCTCGGTGACAGAGGAGTTTTAAGGAGTGTCGCAATAGAGAAAAGCGAGATGGAGAGGCGAAGAGGTTTAGGGAGACAATTCCAGAGCTTGAGGCACAGGTAGCCACCAGGGTCGAGCTTTTAAAATTGGGGATGGCCAATTAGAGGAGCGCAGATCACTTGGAGACCTGTGGGGCTGAGGACGATTGCAGAGATGGGGTGGGGAAAGGCCAAAGAGGGATTTGAAAACAAGGACGAGAATTTTAATGTTGCGATGTTGCTTGACCAAAAGCCAATGTAATTCGGCACGGGGGGGGGGGGGGGGGGGGGGGGGTTGGTTGAAAGGGACTTGGTGCAAGTTAGAAAACAAGTAGCAGAGTTTTGGATGGCCTCAGTTTATGGAATATAGGGGAGGCCAGCCAGGAGTGGGGTTTGGAGTGTGGAGGTAACAAAGGCATGAATGAGGGTTTCAGCAGTTGCTGAGCTGAGACAGTTGTGGATTCGGGCAACTCCAGTGGCCTTGGTGATGGTGTGAGTCTGTGGTCTGAGTTCATCTTGGGGTCAAATATGACGCTAAGGTTATGAATCTGAAACACGCCCAAAAGGCGCATGACTAAATGGCTTACTTAAACTTACTTAGGTAACTTCACCCGATATCTACCAGCCTCCCAGGATCTACCAGCCTCCCCAGGGAGGCTGCAGCCAGGGCGCTGGTCAGTACTGGTCCACACAAATGTGGACCAGGTAGAATGGCACCTGGGGGTCCCCCGGGCCATCAGAGACATCTGGGTGGTCAGGAATGGTGCAGGGTGGCTCCCGGCCCCTCCCCCTGGAATGCGGGCACCTGGGCACTGCTCAGCTGGCACTGCCACCCTGGCCTTGACAAAGTGTCCGGGTGGTACTGCCAAGCTGGCAGGAGCACTGCCCGGTTGCCAGAGTGGCAGTGCCAGGGTGCCTGGGTGGCACTGGCCAAGGGTCAGGGCCTGAGGGAGGACATGCCTATGAAAAGAGGGTGGAGGGGGCGCTGAAGGTGAGGGTGCATGACAGTTAAGTAGGGACCTCTGGAAGGTTGGAGAGTATTGAGTGGGGTTCCTGGATGTGGGGGCTGTAATGGGGTGGGGGGGGCCTGAAGAGCGAGGACTGCCAGGGACCCCACAGCGGGGTGTCCTCTCCTGGGGGTGTGGAGTGGTGCCTATGTGTGTGGGGATGATATTGCCCATGGGAGGGGGGTGTGGGGGACCCCCAAGCTCACTTAGAAATTGGGGCACTCTTTCAAAGTGGCGGCCCGATCTCTGTGTTCAGCTCCCCAGCGCTAATGAAATTTGTTGTGGCTAAACCGGTGTGAAACCTCCCAGGGCCCAAAAAAGTGACTCAGTGTTATTGGATAGCGGTGAGGAACTCACAGACAGAGCCAGCGGGAAACTCCCTGAAAAAACCGCCACAAACCTTAGAAATGTTTCCATTAAATTCCACCCTTAATTTGAGTAAATGTCTACTCATCCAGTCTTGGATGTCAGTTAAGCACTATAATAACTTAGCAACAGTGGAGTGGATACAGCATGTAGGTTGGAGCCAAGGATAGATTCTTGGGGGACACCAGAGAGAACGGTGCACGAACAGGGGGCGCGATTCTCCGCACTCACGACGGGGCGGAGAATAGCGGGCGGCGTAAATTTTTACGGCCACGCTGGTCCGATGCCCGCCTGCTATTCTCCCCCCCCCCCCATGCCCGCCTCCCGACACGAATCTCTGCCCGCCGTTTTTTTACGGCGAGCAGCAATTCACCCCTGGCCGATGGGCCGATTTCCAAGGCCTTTACGACCGTTTTTATGAACGTAAAACACACCTGGTCTGACCGTTCGTAAAAACGGCCGTAAAGTCCCGATCTGGGGAACCATGGCACTGATTGGCACGGCAGTAACACGGCCGTGCCAAGGGTGCCATGGGCCCACGATCGGTGGGCACCAATCACGGGCAGCGGGTACTTACCCCGCGCACTCTTTCTCCCTCCGCCGCCCCGCTGTATCCATTCGCGGGGCGGCTGAGGGGCATACCGGCCCACGCATGCGCGGGTTTCACGCATATGCATGATGACGTCATCCGCGCATACGCGGTTGGAGTCGTCCAATCCGCGCATGCGCAGCTGACGTCATCTGTCGCGTCAGCCGTCGCTAACTCTGGCTAGCGGGCTTAACGAAATTCGTTAAGCCCGCTATGCCGGAGTTCACGGCCGCGGGATGCTAGCCCCGACCGGGGAGCAGAATCGGTTCCCGGTCGGGGGGGCGGAGGCTGGCGTCAAACCCGCCCGTTTTTGACGCCAGCTTCCCGAGTCTTCGTGACTCGGGAGAATCACGCCCAGGATGAGAAACCAATGCAGGTGATTCCCTGGCTGCATTGAGATAAGTAAGAATGTAACCAGGTCAGAGCAGTGCCACATAGATAGACAACATGGAGAAGGTGTTGGAGGAGGATGGTGTGGTCAAGCATATCAAAGGCTGAGAAAGAAGAGGAGGGAGCGTTTCCCTTTGTCACAGTCACACAGGATGCCATTGTGACTTTGATAAGAGCCTCTGCAATCGTGTTCAGGGGCAGAAATCCGATTGAAGGGATTCAAACATGGACTTCTGGGAAAAATGGGCATGGATTTTGGAGGTGACCACACATTTTTGGAGAGGAAAAGGAGATTGGAGATGAGATGGTGGTTTACATGAATTGTGTGCTCCGGGATGGTCTTTGGAGGAGAGTGGTAACGGCAGATTTAAAGGAGAGAGAGAGAACAAATATCCACATTTAAATTAGATTTAGATTTATTGTCACGTATACCGAGGTACAGTGAAAAGTATTGTTCTGCATACAGTCCAGGCAGATCATTCCATACACGAAAAACATAGGACATACATAATGTAAATACCTAGATATTGGTGAAGCATACAGAGTGTAGTAGAACACAGTAGAGAAGATGTGCGGAGAGATCAGTTCAGTCCATAAGAGGGTCATTCAGGAGTCTGGTAACAGCGGGGAAGAAGCTGTTTTCGAATCTGTTAGTGCGTGTTCTCAGACGTCTATATCTCCTGCCCGAAGGGAGAGGTTAGAAGAGTGAATAACCCGGGTGGGAGGGGTCTTTGATTATGCTGCCCCCTTTCCAAGGCAGCGGAAGGTGCAGACAGAGTCAATGGATGGGAGGCAGGTTGAGACTTTCATTAACAGTATCGGTTAACATGGACACCAGGCGAGGAAGGTGGGAATAGGATTGAGGGAACAAGATGAAATCAGGGAAGGCATGAGGGGAGATAGGAGATAAACTGGAGAAGGATACAAGTTCAGGCAGGGGAACGTTGACAGAGTAGTTTGGCCAGGGTGGGTGATGGAGGGTGTGTGTGGAAAGGAGGGACTTGGAAGAGACAGCTGACTGGATGATCTCAATCTTGGTGACACAAAGATGTTTAGGAGGGTCTCTCACTTATTGCTGGTGAAGGGGGAAGATACAAGGCAGAGGGGTTTAAGAAGACGGTTTTCAGTCGAGGAAAAGGACCTGGGGGGTCATCTTTGCATTCTGGGATGATTCCGGAGCAGATGGGACAAGGACCCCACGTTGCTTTATCAGGTCCAACTAGACCTGGCAGTGAATAAAGAGACTATTGTCCATTCTAGCTACACAGAGATATGATTTAAAATATATTAATAAATATGTGCAGAGATCACATTCTTTTTAAAAAGATTTTTTATAAGGCCAAGTCCAGACTGAGTAGTTCAAAGAAACTTGGTTAATTATATACATCATGTGGTTGATCCCAATTGGCTCTGCCTTGCCAGTGTCTAACTAGCCAGCTTTATATACCCTACAACTAACTACACATTGTTCAAAAGTCCCCTACCCCCTTTTTTTCCATAAATCTTTTTAACGTGCACAAATTTTTTTTTTCCAAATAAGGGGCAATTTAGTGTGGCCAATCCACCTAGCCTGCACATCTTTGAGTTGTGGGGGGGAGACCCACGCAGACTCAGGTAGAATGTGCAAACTCCACACGGACAGTGATCTGGGGCCAGGATCGAATTCAGGTCCTCAGCGCCGTGAGGCAACAGTGCTAACCACTGTGCCGCTCCTCCCACCAATCCCTTAGTGGGGAGAGCTCATACTCTGCAAAATTCATGGGGAAGTTAATCGTTCCCACACCGTAAGGCACTTGTGGGTTATAACAATACCATTATTAAATCATACTATCACAGTCTTTGAGCGATCCATTGGATTGCTTTGCCAATACTGAAACTTTAAAAATATATATTTTATGTCAATTGCTTTCCTCGTGATAATATCCTTTAAAAGGGAATGATGTTAATCTGGTTTCCACAGCAACAGTGAGAACAGTACAGAAGTAAACAATGCAGATACTGATCTCACATGCGGACTAAACTGTTCCAGGCACAACAACCTGCAAGGTTTAGCTGCCTGCAGGATAACACTAAAATCTCAAACACCAGCGTACAGACCAAACAGGGCGGTCCACATCCTAGCCTCTAAATTCTGGTGCCAGTCATGGCCTACAATACAGTACAAGGACAAATTGCATTTAGAACATAGAACATTACAGCGCAGTACAGGCCCTTCGGCCCTCGATGTTGCACCGTCCTGTGAAACCCCTCTAAAGTCCCTCTTTATTTATGTAGCGCCTATATTGTAGTAGATGTTGTGGTGTATCTAAAATCGCTGTGCATCATCAGACATGATGTGATCTATATACTCATGTAATTATCAGGCAGAAATGAGGAGCAGTTGCATTGACCAGCCTCCCAGACATTATTGCACATAGTTTTGTCATAATGTCCACTCATGTATATAATGTATATAAATTACCCAATCACAGGCAGTGATTGACACACAGGATGACCAGTAAGCATACAACACAGTACAGCCAATCACCAGACAGGACACTACCACTATAAAGCCAGAGGGCACTAGGTTTCCCGCTCTCTCTGGACCCAGCCACTGAGACAGTCAGAGTCCACGAGCATAGCAAGTGCAAACACCATGCGGTAGCTAGTAAGTCTGGTCAGGCTAGTACTAGGTCTCCAGTCAGTTCAGTATAATGTCGACCCACAGCTGAATATGTCTAGCAGTTCTATAGTTGAATAAAACAGTGTTGGATCTTCTCCAGTGTTAGACGTCTGTTTCTAACTTCCCTGCATCGAGTGTAGTCCACATCGAACCAACCTGCCTGACACATCAGGTTTCACCTGTTGAAATTAAAGATCCCCAACTAATTGAGTTAGTGATCCTATTTCCGTGTTTGGTATGTTTGGGTAAAGTAGAAAACAGAAGACCAAAACCTTCCCAAGGCAACTTACAAGTGCAAAATTAGACAAAGTTCAACACACGAACCTAGCATAGAGATATAGGTCAATTTTGGAGGCTTTAAGGTGTGTCTTAAAGGAGTAGAGAGAGGTGGAGAGCTTTAGGGAGGAAGCTGTAGAATTTGGGGTCTCGGCACCTGAAGGCTCGGGTCACTAATGATGGAGTGGTTCAAATTAGCGAAGCACAAGAATGCAAAATTGGAGGTGTGCAGGTATCGTGGGCTGGCGGAGGTGAGAGGGATAGGAGGGGTGAGGCCATGAAGAGATGTGGGGGGGTGAGAATGTTAAAGTTGGGGTGTTGGAAACCAATGTAGATCAGCGAACACTGGACGATAGAGTGGAATATAGTGTGGAAAAATATGAGGTAATCCATTTTGGTAGAAGGAAAAGATGGGCAGAATATTCCCTAAATGGGAAGAAATTTGAAAATATAGATGTACACAGGAACTTGGGTGTCCTTGTCCATACGTCATTGAAGGCTAGAATGCTGGTGCAGCGAGCTATTAGGAAGGTTAATGGAATGTTAGCCTTTATCGCACGAAGATTTGCGTACAGGTGTCTTGCTTCAATTGTATAGGAGCTTGGTTAGACCACACCTAGAGTACTGGGTGCAGTTTTGGTCCCCTCACCTTAGGAAGGATGTTATTTCCGTAGAGGGAGAGCTACAAAGATTCACCAGACTTGTTCTGGTGATGGCGGGACCATCCCATGAAGAGAGATAAGGAAACCTGAACATTCTGGAGTTTTGGACAATAAGAGGCGATCTCATTGAAACCAACAAAATACATAAAGGAATAGATGGCGGTAGACGCAGCTAAGGTGTCCCCCCTGGTTGGGGTGTCTGGAACCAGGGGCCACAATTTCAAAGTAAGGAGGAAACCACTGAAGACCGAGATGTGGGGAGATTTCTTCACACAGAGGGTTGTGAATCTTTGGAATTCTCCATCCCAGAGGGCTGTGTAAGCTCAGACATTGAGTATGTTTAAAGCAGTGATTGATAGATTTCTGATTAACAATAATGTTAAAGGTTGTGGGGGTAGTGGATGTAAAAGGCATTGACGTGTCCAATCAGCCTTGATCGTATTGAATGATGGAGCAGGTTCGACGGGCTGAATGGCCTACTTCTGTTCCTATGGTCCTATGTGATGGGCTCAGTATGAGTTAGGATACGGGTAGCAGAGATTTGGAGCACCTCAGGTTTATGGAGGGCAGAGGATGAGAAGTCAGCCAGCAGACCATTGTGGAGTCTGGAGGCAACATGAGGATTTCAGAGACTGAAAAGCGGCGGTCAGAGTAAAGACAGGGGCTGTTGCAGAGGTGGCAATAGACGGTCCCGGTGATGGTGAGGAGATGGGGGTTGGAAACTCAGGTAGGGGTCAAATTGGACATCAGGACCGAGAAGAGTCCAGTTCAGGTTGAGAGAGCAGCCAGGTAGGAATCAATGGTGAGGGAACAGGGTTTCTGGTGGGTGCCAAAGAATGGTTTTCTTCTTCCCAATGTTAAATTGGAGGAAATTGTGGCTAATCCAACATTTGATGTCCGAAAGTTGAATGTGCATTTGTTTAATGGACAAAGCCAATTAATTGTTTGGAGCTTCAAAGGGACATCCACAATGTAGGTGTCAAGACTGGCAGTCTAAATAATACTGACCTAAATGATTAACCTAACTTGACACTCTAATGTTATAAATTCTTTCACAGGACATGGGCATCGCTCGGCCAGTTTTTTCTGGCCCATCCCTAATTGCCCTCGAGAAGAACCGCCTTCTTGAACCGCTGCAGCCCATGTGGTGTAAGTACACCCACAGTGCTGTTAGAGAGGGAGTTGCAGGAATGTTGGCGGAGAAGGTGAGAATTAGGTGGGAACGTTCAGATTGCATTCTGGGGCTGAAGCCAAAATAGACTGCAGGCCTTTGTGGAGATTGCAATGGTTGAAATGGTGGTGGGGGGGGGGTACCGGGTTGCTGCTGAAATGGCCAGGAAGGAGCTGGAGTATGCAGGGGGTGCTGGGGGGGGGAGTTGCCGCTGTGGGGAACAGGCCGAGCAGGGGACGCTGGCCAGTGGCGGGCAGGGGATGGGTTATGGCTAGTCAGCAGGGGAGGGGGGCGGGGAGCCTTCTGATCCGGCGGATAACCTGGAATGTGAGGGGGCTGAACGTGCCGGTCAAACGGGCCCGGGTGTTTGCGCACCTGAAGGGGCTGAAGGTGGATGTGGCCATGCTCCAAGAGACGCACATGAAGGTGGCGGACCAGGTTAGATTGAGGAAGGGGTGGGTGGGCCAAGTATTTCATTCAGGGCTGGATGAGAAGAATCGAGGGGGGTGGCGATCCTGGTGGGAAAGAGAGTGACGTTTGAGGCGTTGAAGGTGGTGACTGACAGTGGCGGGAGGTATGTGATGGTGAGTGGTAAGCTGCAGGGGGAGCGGGTGGTGTTGGTGAATGTTTACGCCCCAAACTGGGACGATGCAGGGTTTATGCATGTTGCATGTTGGGCCGCATTCCGGACCTGGAGGTGGGGGGCTTGATCATGGAGGGGGGACTTCAACACGATGCTGGATCCCCCATTGGATCGATCCAAGTCCCGGACGGGTAGGAGGCCGGCAGCGGCTAAGGTGTTGAGAGGGTTTATTGATCAGATGGGAGGGGTGGATCCCTGGAGGTTTGCGAGGCCAAGGGCCGGGGAGTACCCGTTTTTCTCCCACGTGCATAAGGCCTATTCCAGGATTGATTATTTTGTCCTGAGCAGGGGGCTGGTTTCGAGGGTGGTGGATGTTGAATACTCTGCCATTGCCATTTTGGATCATGTCCCGCACTGGGTGGACCTCGGGCTGGGGGAGGAGAGGGACCAGCGTCCGCTCTGGCGCTTGGAGGTGGGGCTACTGGCAGACAAGGAGGTGGCCGGGAACGTTCGGGGGTGTATCAAGAGGTACCTTGAGGCCAACGATAACGGGGAGGTCCGAGTGGGAACGGTCTGGGAGGCATTGAAGGCGGTGATTAGAGGGGAGTTGATTTCCATCCAAACCCATAGGGAGAGGGGGGAGCAGAGGGAGAGGGAGAGATTGATAGGGGAGATGGTGAGGGTGAATAGGAGATATGCGGAGGCTCCGGAGGAGGGATTGCTGGGGAAGCGGCGTAGCCTTCAGGCCAGGGGCCGGATGGGTTTCCGGCAGAATTTTATAAAATGTATGCGGACCTGTTGGGCCCCCTGTTGGTCCGGATCTTTAACGAGGCAAGGGAGGTGGGGGGGGGGGGGGGGGGGGGGGGGGGGGCTTTGCCCCCGACTATGTCACGGGTGCTGATTTCCTTGATCCTTACGCGGGAGAAGGACCCTCTGCAGTGTGGGTCATATAGGCCGATCTCGCTGCTAAATGTAGACGCCAAGCTGTTGGCAAAGATCTTAGCTACAAGGATAGAGGATTGTGTGCCGGGGGTCATTCACGAGGACCAGACGGGGTTTGTGAAGGGAAGGCAGTTGAATGCGAACGTGCGAAGGCTCCTCAAAGTCATTATGATGCCGGCTGTGGAAGGGGAGGCGGAGATAGTGGTGGCATTAGATGCGGAGAAGGCCTTTGATAGGGTTGAGTGGGGGTATCTGTGGGAGGTGTTGGAAAGGTTTGGGTTTGGGGAGGGGTTTGTCCGTTGGGTGAGGCTGCTTTATGAGGCCCGATGGCGAGTGTAGCCACGAATAGGAGGAGGTCGGAGTACTTTCGGCTGTACCGGGGGCCGAGACAGGGGTGCCCCCTGTCCCCCTTGTTCTTTGCGTTGGCAATTGAGCCCCTGGCCATGGCGTTGAGGGAGTCAGGGAACTGGAGGGGCCTGGTGAGGGGTGGGGAGGAGCATCGAGTGTCGTTTTATGCGGACGACCTGTTGCTGTATGTGGCGGACCCGGTGGGGGGGGGGGGGGGGGGGGGGGATGCCGGAGTTGATGAGGATTCTCAGCCAATTTGGGGGCTTCTCTGGGTATAAGCTCAACCTGGGCAAGAGCGAGTTGTTCGTGGTGCATCCGGGGGATCAAGAGGAGGGGATTGGTAGGCTCCCACTGAAGCAGGCAGGGAGGAGCTTCAGGTACCTAGGAGTCCAGGTGGCAGGGAGTTGGGGGCCCTGCACAAGCTCAACCTCGAGGTTGGTGGAGCAGATGGAGGAGGAGTTCAAAAGGTGGGATATGTTACCGCTGCCACTGGCGGGGAGGGTGCAGTCAGTCAAGGTGACGGTGCTCCCGAGGCTTTTGTTCCTGTTCCAGTGCCTTCCAATCCTTATCCCGAAGGCCTTTTTTTGGAGGGTTAACAGGAGTATTACGAGATTTGTGTGGGCGCATGGGACTCCGAGGGTGAGAAGGATGTTTTTGGAGCGGGGCAGGGATAGGGGGGGCTGGCGCTGCCCAACCTCTGTGGGTACTATTGGGCTGCTAACGCAGCGATGGTGAGTAAGTGGATAATGGACGGGGAAGGGGCAGCATGGAAGAGGATGGAGATGGCGTCCTGTGTGGACATGAGCCTGGAGGCGCTGGTAACGGCGCCGTTGCCGCTCCCTCCAACGAGGTATACCACGAGCCCGGTGGTGGCGGCTACCCTCAGGATTTGGGGGCAATGGAGACGGCATAGGGGAGAGGTGGGGGGCTCGATGGAGGCCCTGAGATGGGGGAACCATCGGTTTGTTCCAGGGAGCATTGATGGCAGATTTCTGGGCTGGCACAGGGTAGGTGTTAGGAGGTTGAAGGACCTGTTTGTGGATGGGAGGTTCGCGAGCTTGGGGGAGTTAGAGGGGAAGTTTGGGCTCCCCCCCGGAGAACATGTTTAGGTACATGCAGGTTATGGCGTTTGCCAGGCGGCAGGTGGAGGGGTTCCCCTTGCTGCCCCCACGTGGGGTACGGGACGGGGTGCTCTCAGGGGTGTGGGTTGAAGGAGGGAGGATTTCAGACACATACCGGGTAATGCAGGAGGTAAACGAGGCCTCGGTGGAGGAGCTGAAGGGTAAATGGGAATAGGAGCTGGGTGAGGAGATTGAGGAGGGGACGTGGGCGGATGCCCTAGAAAGGGTGAATTCCTCTCCTTCCTGTGCGAGGCTTAGCCTCATACAGTTCAAGGTGCTGCATAGGGCCCACATGACTGGGACGAGGATGAGTAGGTTTTTTGGGGGCAAGGACAGGGGGTGCTAGGTGCTCGGGGAGCCCAGCGAACCACGCCCATATGGTTTGGGTATGCCCAGCACTGGGGGAATTTTGGAAGGGGGTAGCAAGGACGGTGTCGAGGGTGGTGGGATCCAGGATCAAGCCAGGCTGGGGACTCGCAATTTTTGGGGTTGCAGTGGAGCCGGGAGTGCAGGAGGCAAAAGAGGCCGGTGTTCTGGCCTTTGCGTCCCTAGTAGCCCAGCGGAGGATTTTGCTTCAATGGAAGGATGCGAGGCCCCAAGTGTGGTGGCCTGGATCAATGATATGGCGGGGTTCATTAAATTGGAGAAGGTGAAATTTGCCCTGAGGGGATCAGTACAAGGGTTCTTTCGGTGGTGGCAGCCTTTCCTGGACTTCCTGGCGGAGCGGTAGGGAAATAGGCCGGCAGCAGCAGGAAGCCGGGGGGGGGGGGGGGGGGGGGTTGAGTTTGGGGGGGAGGGAGAAGTGTGTACATGGGTTTGTGGGATGTGGCGGGTGTTATCTCTTTCCTTTCTGTTGCTTGTTTTCTTTTTGTTTTCGATTTAGTCGTTGCTTTTGTAGGGGGGGTGGGTGTTGTTCTTGGGTTCTTACAATGGTTATTCTGTTAATATTGTTTTGTTGTTTATATTTTGTGAAAATCTTAATAAAAATTATTTTTTTAAAAAATAACCCCGCTAATGACTCAGTCAAGAGCTGACACCTTAGAGAAACCACAGGGCCCAATAAATAGTTGAATTGGTTTCAATTGTTTTGGGGTTATACTGCTGAATTGGCTGGAAGAGGACGAGGTGGGAGGTAGAGGAGGATAAGGAAGAGGGGGAGTTGCAGGGGAGGTGTAGGGAGGGTGAGGAGGAGGATAATGGGAGAGGCGGAGGAGGAAAAGGAGGAGGGTGGGGTCGAGGTGGGGTGGGTTAGAAGCCAGCGAGGTTGAGCTGCCGGTGGAAAAGGGGGGGAGTTGGCAGGAGGCCGAGAAAGAAGCTATGGTGCTTAGTTAGCTGTCAAATGTGTTCACTATTTCTGCTGTTTGAAGCTTAATCTGCACGTGACAAATTTGAATGTTTTGTTCTGAGCAGTTCTGTTGTTTGCAGTCTGTTACTTGATACTGGATGATCAATCCCTGTGAGCTTAAATTCTTTGCCCAGTTAAAGAATCAAAATGACTGTCACTCACGATAACAAATATGTGGTCAGAGAACATTGCAATGAATCTTTGGATTTTCAAGCATTGAGTCATGATTCTTTCTTATTTTGTTTCGGCCTTGCGGTTAATTGGCTTGTGTCCAACATCTTCCATCCCACATTTCATCCAGGCTGCTGAGCCTTGTGTTAACCCTAATGTTCCCTTTGCTTTACCAGTCATTACTTTTCAGGCATTTCACACAGTAGGATGAAAATGTAGCCCCCATGGCGATTCTGCTTCAGAGCTTGCAATGGAATACCCGCCCCTTGTGCACAAGGACACATTGTTCTTGTCTAATGTTGCGTGAGCTGAGAAAGGGCAAACATGTCAATGGCATGTTAATGATTTTGTCAAGATACAAGGGCATTGTTTAATTAAGTACTGAGAGCATGTATAAAGAGAGACTGCTGGGACATGGGGTTGGTCGGTAGGAAGCAGACATTTATAATGCTGAATTCTGTGATTAAAACCCATTATCACGGAAAGTATTAGGGCGAAATTCTCCGGAAACATTTCTAAGTGTGGTAGCGAGTGGGAATTGCCGCAAACTTCCCAGCGCCCGGCCTGACGAGGCGGGCAATGCTATTCAATGTTAATTGGTCCACTTAACAAGGCCCCACGGGCTTCTAGCCGCAAATGAAGGCTCGCCAGCCAATTTGCCAGCACCGCGCTCGCCAGCCCCCGCTAACAAGGTCGAGCAGCGCTTAAGCTGCACTTGCTCAGCCAGCTGGCAACAATGGCACCGAGGGGCCAGCCCCAAGATTCGGGGAGGCTGACCTGGGGAGGCTCCTCGACGCAGTGGAGGCCAGGAGGGATATCCTGTTCCCCCGAAGGTCCAGGAGGGTCAGCCATGCGGCAGCCAGAGCTGCCAGGGATGAGTTGGCGGCGGCCGTGAGCGCCGGGAGTGTGCCCAGGAGGACTGGCCTCCAGTGCAGGAAAAAGATCAACGACCTACACCGGGCAGCACGAGTGAGTAGACGCCCCCTCGACCCCGGGACCTTTCCACCCCAAAGAGAACATCCACCCCCAAGTCTCCATGCAACCCCCAACCCGCTCTCCACGCCCCCCCCTTCAACCCCCTCAACCCTTCCATCACATCCCCTCCCCACCACCACTGTGAACCATGCGTGTGGCTAACGATGCCCTCTCTGTCTCCTCAGGAAAAGTTCTCCCACACTCACTGGCAGAGGGCCCAGACTGCCAGATTGCTGGAGGCGTGCCAGACATAAGAATTCTCACCACCTTCGAGGAGCGGGCCCTGGAGGTGACTCGGGTAGTCGAGGACAGGGCGGTCACCAAAGCGGAGGCTGGCGGAGGCCGCAGAGGTGAGGAACCACCGGGCTCCACCCGGAGGACGTGTCAAATGTGAGTTGTTATTGCCTTACTGACTGACCCATCCCTCCCACTGACCACATGCCCATTCCCCAGCAGGTCCTCCAGCCAAAGGTGCCAGCCCATTCCGGGCGGCCCCCTCTCCAGCCTCCCAGGAGACCACCTTGGAGGAGAGCTCTGAGGGTGCCATGATCGAGGAGTCATAGCTGTCATCCCCACCCTCCACCAGCGCCGTTACACGCACCTCAGAGGGAAATGTTAGTGGTCAGGCTTCTGGGGCACAATCTGGTGAGCACCACACAGCTGCTGATGGAGGCAGGAAACCCCCGGGCGAGACGGCAGTCGGAGGGCTGCTGGATCCCGAGACCCAGCTGGGTGCCAGCCTGATGCTCAGCCTCCGGAATTGGGTTACCCGGAGCTGATGAAGAGGACAGGGAGTGGCTGGGACATTCAGAGAGAGATGTCAGTGACACTCCAGAAGATCCACAGCCGCTTGGAGGAGTTACAGAGACTACGGGCGCAGGAGATGTCACCGGCAACGCGTGGCACTGAGGCCAACACTGCTAGGGTGGCGACTGCAGAGCCTGATGCACAACGTCATTAATGAAGGTGTCCAAGGTGACACGCAGTTGGTGACGGCCATGGCTGAGGGTCTCAGCAGAATGTCCGACTCGCTGGGGGATGTGACCCAGTACCAGGCTAACCTTGATGATTTGGGGGCTGGTTTAGCACAGTGGGGTGATGGAACTGGCTACTAAGTGAAGTGGGCGAGTATGAGGGCCTCCCTGGGCCTCCGGGCGTGCCAGGCCCTCGCCACTGCTGCCTGTCCTGCAGCCTCCGGCTGGTCCTCCGGTTCCTCCCCTGCCTCGTCCTCCAGCTCCTGCTGCCACCTCGTCAACCTCATCCTCCTCGTCCTCCTCGGAGGTGGCCACATGTTCCTCGTCACCAACTTCCAGCTTGTCGCCCCGCTGCTGTGCGCGGTTGTGGTAGACACGGCAGGTGACCCTCCTGGGGGGGTGTGGGGCATTGGAATCGTATTTTGAGCAGTCCGATGCTCCGCTCGATCACAATCCAGGTGGCTGTATGGGCCTCTTTGTACCGGGTCTCCGCTTCAGCCTCCGGAATCCGAACTGGTGCCATTAGCCAGATCTTCAGCAGATATCCTGTATCCCACAAGAACCAACCGCCACCCTGGGGTGCTCCACGAAGAGGCCGGGGTGATCGACAGCTCCAGGATGTAGCTGTCGTGGACACTCCCCCAGAAACGTCCACACACGCGCATGAGCTTCATGCGGTGGTCACACACGAGCTGTATGTCCAGGGAGTGGAACCCCCTTTGGTTATCCCTCAGATGAACTGGTGAGCACAGGGCAGCACGCGTGGCATCCGGGTGCCACGAGTCCCGAAAGCCGTGCTGTTGGGTGAATTGGACATTCTGAATTCTCCCTCTGTGCCCCCGAACAGGCGCCGGAATGTGGCGGCTAGGGGATTTTCACAGTAACTTCACTGCAGTGTTAATGTAAGCCTACTCGTGACACTAATAAAGATTAGTATTATTATTACCCCCTGGATCTGGGGCATCCTGGCAATGGCAGAGAATCCTGCTGCCCGAGCACCTTGCTGGGTTTGGCCCATGTCAAAGTGATGTTGTTTTCCGCCCTGGCAACAGGGCATCTGTGACCTGCCGGATGGACCTGTGACCTGTGACCTGCCGGATGGACCTGTGACCTGTGACCTGCCGGATGGACCTGTGACCTGTGACCTGCCGGATGGACCTGTGACCTGTGACCTGCCGGATGGACCTGTGACCTGCCGGGTGGACCTGTGACCTGTGACCTGCCGGATGGACCTGTGGCCTGTGACCTGCCGGATGGACCTGTGGGCTGTGACCTGCCGGATGGACCTGTGGGCTGTGACCTGCCGGATGGACCTGTGACCTGCCGGGTGGACCTGTGACCTGTGACCTGCCAGATGGACCTGGGGGCTGTGACCTGCCGGATGGACCTGTGACCTGTGACCTGCCGGATGGACCTGTGACCTGCCGGATGGACCTGTGGGCTGTGACCTGCTGGATGGACCTGTGGGCTGTGACCTGTGACCTGCCGCATGGACCTGTGACCTGTGACCTGCCGGGTGGACCTGTGGGCTGTGACCTGCCGGATGGACCTGTGGGCTGTGACCTGCCGGATGGACCTGTGACCTGTGACCTGCCGGATGGACCTGTGGGCTGTGACCTGCCGGATGGACCTGTGGGCTGTGACCTGCCGGATGGACCTGTGGGCTGTGACCTGCCGGATGGACCTGTGGGCTGTGACCTGCCAGATGGACCTGTGACCTGCCGGATGGACCTGTGACCTGCCGGATGGACCTGTGGGCAGTGACCTGCCAGATGGACCTGTGACCTGTGACCTGCCGGATGGACCTGTGGGCTGTGACCTGCCGGATGGACCTGTGGGCTGTGACCTGCCGGATGGACCTGTGGGCTGTGACCTGCCAGATGCCACACAGCTCCCCACCCGAGCCCTGGAAGGATCTGGGCTGCGGTGACGTTGGCGGCCACAGGGAGCGGGTATCCACCTCCTCCTCCATGTGGTGCCAAGTCCACGAGGACATGGCACAGGTGCCGCACCGACTCCTTGTTGAGGTGAAGTCTCCTGCGGCGCGCACTATCCATTATCTGCTCGAACGACCAGCGACGCTTGCACACCCTGGGCCGACGCAGCCTAACCCTAACCCTCCCTGGCCTGATGGTTGGCCGGTCCGTCAGGGTGAGTGGCAGGATCCGGCACATGGGCCACCACATCTCGCATCTGCGGACGCTGCTCCTGCCACTGTCTCCGGTGTCTGGCCGCCCGGGATAGCAGCAGCACCACTAGGGCAACGTCTGCCCGCCACAGCGTGCAATATTTGTAAGACATTGGGAGATGGCGTTAGACCGACAAACACCAAACCGTCCAATTCCCCCATTGATCCCCCCCCACCCGGAACGCCGTGCCCACGCACTCCCGGCCGCAGTGGGCCCCCCCTCACCAGACCCCAGACCCTGTACCCCGGACACCCACTCATAATTTCACCCGGGCCAGGAGCTGCCCCCCCCCCCCCCCCCCCCCCCCCCCCCCACCGTGGCACTCACCCACCCTCAGGCCGTGGACATGTCCCCGGTGCTGGGGCCCATCCCCTGGGTGTTCGGATGCTGTGTGTGAGGTGTTGCCTCCCGCAGTGTCCAGGCATCGGGGTCTGATAGGGATGCTGGGTAATGCCTCCCACATGCGACATGGAAATCCACTTGGGTTGTGTGAAGTGCTCAATGAACCACGATTGCCAATTTCCTCATAGCTATAGCCTTCCGCCGCACGGCCGGAGGCCTCGGCAGTTGATGGGGGTTATGGGGTGGTTGGTGGGGTAGATGGGGAGGGACAAGGGCTGCCCCCAGAACGGGTACACACTATCCAAAGGTTGGCATGACGGTGCTGACAGCCCCCCAGGTGCCACTCAGCACCTCCCCTCCACCCTCCCATGGCAGCCCACTCTTGCAGAGGGTCCTGCCCCCAGCTGAGGGCCCCCAGCCCCTGCCGAGTACTGGGGTAGCAATCCCAGTGTCCCCGGACTCTTTGCCTGTGAGATGGTTGCTCACCTCCTCGGCGCCCCGCAGAAGCCCTTCCGCCAGGTTCACGTCTTTCATAAGGACTACTAATCGGTGCCAGTGTGAGCGCTTGCTGGGGAGGCGGCTGAATGGCAGGAGGCCATTGGATACGGGTTGGCTCCCGTTAATTGTATAGAAACAGGACTTAAGTGGTGAGAATTGGTATCTCGCCAGTTGTGGCGAGATCTCGATTTCACCTATGGGGGGGGGGGGGGGGCCGGTTGTATCACAAACTGTTTGATGCCTGCCATGGTTCTCGTTTACTGGATAAAAGCAAATTACTGCGGATGCTGGAATCTGAAACGAAAGAGAAAATGCTGGAAAATCTCAGCAGGTCTGGCAGCATCTGTAGGGAGAGAAAAGAGCGAACGTTTCGAGTCCGATGACTCTTTGTCAAAGCTAACAGACAGAGAAAGTGGGAAATATTTATACTGAGGAGTGAGAATGAAAGATGAGTCATAGCCACAGAAACCCAGGGAAACCGGGTGCTAATGGCCACAGATACCCAGGGAAAAGAGTGTTAATGGCAGTCCCCAGAGAGAACAAAAGATGTGAAAGGTCAAACAGCAGAGAAACTGACATCAGAGGATGTGGGGGGAGGGTAAGGGGGAAGCAAAGAGGAGAAAGGTTAAGGAAATGTGGATAAGGTTGGGGGGGTGTGGAATTATATATATAAGCATCTTCGGTCTGTGCGCATTCAGGACCCTGACCTCCCTGTTGCTTGCCATTTTATCACAAGACCCTGCTCCCATGCCCACATGTCTGTTCTTGGCCTGCAGCAATGTTCCAGTGAAGAGCAACGCAAACTGGAGGAACAACATCTCATCTTCCGGTTAGGCATGCTACAGCCTTACGGTCTCAACATCGAATTCAACAACTTCAGATGATCAGCTCTACCCCACCTCGACCCATTTGTTTTCATTTCATTTTAACTGTCTTTTACCATTTCTTTCTTCCTTAATATACATTTAATTCCCCCCCCCCCATCTTATCCACCTTTCCTTCATCTGTCTCCTCTTTGCTTCCCCCTTCCCCACCCCCACATCTACAGTTCACCCTCTGATATTAGTTTCTCTGCTGTTTGACCTTTCACATCTTTTGTTCTCTCTGGGGACTGCCATTAACACTCTTTCCCCTTGGTATCTGTGGCCATTAGCACCCAGTTTCCCTGGGTTTCTGTGGCTATGACTCATCTTTCATTCTCACTCCACAGTATAAATATTTCCCACTTTCTCTGCCTGTTAGCTTTGACAAAGAGTCATCGGACTCGAAACGTTAGCTCTTTTCTCTCCCTACAGTTGCTGCCAGACCTGCTGAGATTTTCCAGCATTTTCTCTTTCGTTCTCGTTTACTGCCTCTCCCGCTATTCACCGGCCTCATTTCGCTCGAGCAAGAATGAAACCAGGCCGGAGAATCACACCCTTAGTATCTAGTCTCATCCTTCACCAACTGGTTTGAGATTGGACTAACAGATGGCCCTAATTCTACAGCCCTCGGGCTGGATTCTCCGCCGGCGAGATGCTTCATTTTGCCGACAGCCCGGGGGTTTGCCGATGGGAAACCCCATTGACCGGCCGGTGTAACGGAGCATCCTGCCGGCGGGGTGAAATAAGAAATGTGGCGGGCGGAGAATCCAGCCCCTCATCTCTCAGAATGACACAAAATTCCCTCCTCCCTTTAAATATTTGAAAAAAAAATTAGAGTACCCAATTCATTTTTCCCAATTAAGGGGCAATTTAGCTTGGCCAATCCACCTACCCTGCACACCTTTGGGCTGTGGTGGTGAGACCCACGCAGACACGGGGAGAATGTGCAAACTCCACACGGACAGTGACCCAGAGCCAGGATCGAACCTGGGACCTCGGTGCCGTGAGGCAGCAGTGCTAACCACTGCGCCACCGTGCAGCCCTACCTCCCTTTAAATTTAAACAATACCCGTTGATCCACCAAAATCTGATTCCGAACCCACAAAGCCATCGGCATATCACGCTGAAGAATAAATGTTGGAGCCTAATATACATTTTTTTGTATTCTTAATGTAACCAGAAATTCTGTTATGTACGTTTTGTAGCATAACTTAAATCACCAAATCTTCACTCCCCTTATGCCTGGAACCTGCCCATAACTGAGGCTTTTCTTGTATTTACGGTAGGTAGTCAGGGAGAATTTCATTGACATTAACAGTACAGAAACAGGCTGTTCAAGCCAACTGATACATCAAGAGTCTTTTCCCACCCGACTTCATCCACCCCTATCACCCTATTCTGCTTCAAATTGATCGTGATGTGGGAAAATATTATTTAAAAAATAATTTAAAAGACATCAACATTAATGGTGAGCCGAGAGTAAACAGTGCCTTCTGAGAACAGCTGATTTAACTTCCAGTCTCTTTTTATTACTTTCCAACAAGCATTGGTTGGAAATTTTCCAAACAACATCTTTTTGTTGGAAGCCAAAGAGCTCAAAGTTTTCATCAGTGACTTGTAATAATTCTTTCAGCTATTTTACTGCAGGTTTTGTTAGACTCCCTGTAACCCACAAACTCCCAACCTCATAAAGCTCCACTCTCCCTTTCTCCCAGTCCTCCACATTGTACTAAACTCTGCAACTCCATCCAGATAAATGTGTGCGTCACATTGTGAACTGGAGTAACAGAATGCACAGCCATTGGGCCCACATGGTCTTTGCTGGAGATTCTGCTCTGCACGAGCTTCCTTGCACATTGTTCCAGAGGGCGGCACGGTAGCACAGTGGTTAGCACTGTTGCTTCACAGTGCCAGGGTCGCAGGTTCGATTCCCAGCTTGGGTCACTGCCTGTGTGGCGTCTGTACGTTCTCCCCATGACTGCGTGGGTTTCCTCCGAGCGCTCCAGTTTCCTCCCACAAGTCCCGAAAGATGTGCTTTTTTAAAATAAATTTAGCGTACCCAATTATTTTTTTTTCCCAATTAAGGGGCAATTTAGCGTGGCCAATCTACCTACCCTGCACATCTTTTGGGTCGTGTGGGTGAAACCCACGCAAACACGGGGAGAATGTGCAAACTCCACACGGACAGTGACCCAGGGTCGGGATTCGAACCTGGGTCCTCAGCTCCGTAGTCCCAGTGCTAACCACTGCGCCACCGTGCCGATCTTCAAAAGGCGTGCTTGTTAGGTGAATTGGACATTCTGAATTCTCCCTCAGCTTACCCGAACAGGTGCCGGAGTGTAGCGACTAGGGGTTTTTCACAGTAACTTCATTGCAGTGTTAATGTAAGCCTACTTGTGACACAAATAAAGATTAAAAGTGGTCCGATCAGCATATCCTTTTATTCTTTTCTCCCGGATGTGATTTTCCAGCTTCCTATCAAATGTTCCCATGTTATTTGACTCAATCTCTCCCTGTCGTAGCAAGTTCCGCATTCTGTCGACTCCGGTCCGGCCAAGGTCGTTGGCCATTTGTGTTGCTCGCCAGCGGGGAACGGGCGGCCAAGGCAGCACTTTGCCCCGTTTCCTGCACTGAGGGGCCCCGCTCGCCAAAACTCCTCAGTGCAGGGAGAGATTTAAAAATGAGGCATGAAGACCCTCTCACTGGGGGAGGAGGGCGACTGCAGTGTGAGCTGAACCCCAAATTCAGGCAGTACTGTGAAGACAAAGGGGTTAAGCTGCAGGGAGGTTCAAACCCATTTGTCAGGGAAGTTTGACTGTCAGGAATTGGTGTTGGGTTGGAGGGCTGTGGTTGACCGAAGGTTTGCCAACTCTGCCGCCCTGTGACCTGGGAGAATGAGGGTGCCCTCTAGGGGGTGTGCTCATTGCAGGGCGTCACTCGAATCAGCTGTACCTCAACTGCCACAAGACGCATTCATTTTTCTGAAATACGGCCTCACTTTTCCTTAACTAGTCAATTGTGCCAATGGAATCTGCCAACGGTGCCACTGAGTAGTTCCAAGCTCTTAACCCTTTGGAAGTGTTGTCCCCAAGCATTGAACTAAAATGCCCATACAGGCATCAATACTGATGTGTACCCCTGTGCAAAGCGTGATGGTGATGTCTATCATTATATCATTACTCACCCAGTTCAAGATCATGATGGGGGGGGGGCTCATCATTGAGATCCCCCGTGAGGATGCCAATGCTGGTCCCATGCATCCACTCAACTGCTCTTTTGCCTAACGCTAGGGTTGCCGGCAGGGGGTGGGGGGTGGGGGGTGGTGGGGGGTGGGGGGGGGGGAGGTTGGGGTGGGGGGGGGAGTTGGGGGGGTGAGGTAAGTTGCCAATGAGCCTTTCGAGGGCCCATGCACCTCATCCAGATGGAGTTGAGAGGGACAACTGTGAGAAAGTGGCTATAGTGTGAGAGGGGGAGGGTGAGAGACATCAAGAGGAAAGCACTTGGGTGGATGTCCCAGTGGCGTGGGAGGGGCTGAGGGTCAGGGCTCTGTCAGGAATCCTCAATACTCACTTTGCTATTCTCTTCTTTTCAATGTATGATTCTGGAGAATCATGGAACCTGTTGAGTTGGCTTTTGTATCTTATCGCTCAAGCAAAAGCAGAGACACGACGTGCCACTGCACACGGCTAGGACCAGCGCCCTGTGGAGGAGGAGGACTCTTGGCCCATAGCTGCCCTGGGAGCTGGACCACATATGGTGGAGCCTCGTGGGAGACACTGTCGGCAAAGGGTATTCCGACTTTGGACATCCTACCTGCAGATATCGGCGCTTCAATGGCGGAGGAGAATGCAGGGGGATGGGGGACCACCTTTTCCAGGTCCAGCAAGAACTGGGCCTCAGTCCGCAGGAAGGCGATGCTCGTTCATCGTCTCAGCGCAGCAGGCCAGGAAATATTTGAGCTGCTCTTAGAAGACAAATGTACAAGTGATGGTTGTGCTCTCGAAAGATGCTTGGGGCCAAAGTGGATCGATTGATATTTTGCCAGAGACCCAAGTGAAGTTGTGAGACCATGAACAACATGTGGCAGCGTTGTGGTTCTTGGCTCCTACATGTAAGTTTAACAGAGCAATCAATGAGTTCATTAGGAACCAATTAGTTTAAAGGACTTCAATTCCCCTAAGTTGGGAACAGAATCACAGAACCACAGAATTTACAGTGCAGAAGGAGGCCATTCAGCCCATCGAGTGTCTGCACCGGCCCTTGGAAAGAGCACCCTATCTAAGCCCCTATCAAACCCTATCCCCACACTTCCACCCCATCCCCCGTAACCCCACCTTATCTTCCCTTTTTTGGACACTAAGTCCAATTTAGCATAGCCAATCCACCTATCCCTGCCCATTTTTGGACTGTGGGAGGAAACCGGAGCACCCGGAGGAAACCCACGCAGACACGGGGAGAACGTGCAGATTCCGCACAGACAGTGACCCAGCAGGGAATCGAACCTGGGACCCTGGCGCTGTGAAGCCATTGTGCTAACCACTCTGCTGCCGTGCTGCCTCCTCACGGAGGATGATGATCAAGCCCAGGCTGTGAACCCTCTCAAAGATCCCGCGGCAATATTTCAAAATAGGAAGAGGAATTCGCCCCGATATCTTGGGCCAATTCTTATCTATCAATCGATATCACAAATTATCACACTGCTCTTTGTGGGAGCTTGCTGTGCATAAATTGGCTGCGGCATTTCTATTGATAACAGTGGCTACACTTCAACAGTTCTTCATTGGCTAGAAAGTGCGTTTTTACATTGAGACAAAAATGTGTAGGATATTAAAAAAAGGTGTTAAGGTGAAGGAGAAAGGTCAAGTCTAATGTTGCTGAATTTAATGTTGCGCCCTGAGGGCTGTAACATTTCCAATAGGAATCAGGATTCCACCTTGTCTGGTTTATTCTTTCCATGCAAATCTCTCACAGACCCTGGGAAATAGGAACACAGGAACATAGAAGCAGGCGGAGGCCACTCGGCCCCTCGAGCATGCTCCACCATTCAATAAGATCACCACCTTTCTGGTTGTGGGTTCCATTTTCCTGTCTGCCCCCCCCCCCCACCGCGCGCACCCCATCACCCCACAGTCGACTCCTTTGCCTATCACAAATCTGTCCAACACTGCCTTAAATAAATTCAAAGACCCAGCTTCCGCACTTTCTAGGGAAGAGAATTGCACCCACCAACGATACTGTGGGGGAAAAAATGTCATAATCTCTGTCTTACAGAATGATTTGATTTGATTTATTGTCACATGTACCGAAGTACAGTGAAAAGTATTTTTCTGCGGCCGAGGGAACGTACCCAGTACGTACATCGTAGACAAAAAGAATAATCGACAGAGAACATTGACAAATGGTACATCGACAAACAGTGATTGGTTACAGTGTGGAACAAGGGGCCAAACAAAGCAAATACCTGAGCAAGAGCAGCATAGGGCGTCATGAATAGTGGGCGGGATTCTCCGATAATGGGGCTAAGTGTTGAGGTGATTGTAAACGCCGGAGCATTTTACGACGGTGTCACCTGGCCTCTAGGAGCTGTGATCCTGCGCTGCACAGGGGGTCAGCACAGCACTGGAACGCTTCATGCTGATAGGGGCGCCAGCATGGCCGGCGCGGATCCACGCATGCGCGTGGTTTCCCCTCTCCATGCCGGCCCCTGGGCAACATGGCAGAGCCCTACAGGGGCCCGGCACGGAGGAACACAGGCCCGCCCCGGGATTAGCCCGCCCGCCGAAAGGTAGGCCCCGATCGCAGGCCTGGCCACCGTGGAGGCCCCCACCCAGAGCCAGATCCCTCCTCCCCCACACCAGGAAGCCCCCGCAGCCAGAACGTCGCAGTCCCACCCGAACCGGACCCCACACGAACAATGCCGGCAGGACTCGGCGGGCATTCGGCCCGTCGAGTGCGGAGAATCGGCGGGGGGGGGGGGAGGGGGGGGCGCGTGTAGTGGACCCTGACCGAATCTGTGGCGGCCTTGCAGCGCCATTAGCACCAATTCCCAGAGTGAATAATTGGATAGCTCTTTCAAAGAGTTAGCATAGACACGATGGGCCGAATGGCCTCCTTCTCTGCCTTGTGACCCAATTACATGCGCATGAGCCTCTATCCTCTTCTCACATGATGCTGTTGTGTCATGCTAAATATAATTTGGTTTGCAAACAGAGATGTCATCAAACTGATCAGCTGTCATAAAACCTGGCTTAATCTGATGGCTATAAATATCCCGCCAGTTACGAAATGAAAACACAGAATCATTGAATTTACAGTGCAGAAGGAGGCCATTCGGCCCATCGAGTCTGCGTCGGCCCTTGGAAAGAGCACCCTATTTAAGCCCACGCCTCCACCCTATTCCCCATACCCCACCTAACCTTTTGGGACACTGAGGGGCAACTTATCACGGCCAATCAACCTAACCTGCACCTCTTTGAATGTGGGAGGGAACCGGAGCACCCGGAGGAAACCCACGCAGACACGGGGAGAATGTGTAAACTCCGCACAGTCACCCGAGGCCGGAATGGAACCCGGATCCCAGGTGCTGTGAGACAGCCGTGCTAACCACTGTGCTACCTTGCCACCCTCGCCCTGAAGGCAAGACGGGGAAAGAAAAGCTGTCCCCAATACCAGATGGTGTCAGGTCTAGAGAACAGAGGTTTACCGTTTGGGCAAGAGATACAGGGCGGGAAAGGCAGCGAGTGGTAATGACCTGGAAACCATTGCCCACAAGGCAGGAGGAAGCAGAAATGATCAATAATTTCAAAAATAAATTAGATGGACAGCTGAAGGAAATAAACTTGCAGGGCGACAGGGATGGAGTGGGGATATTTTTTAATAAAATATATTTATTCAACTTTTATACAATGTACCAGACAATCAACCAACGAAGGAGGAAGGGTATCAAGTCAAAGAGTTACAAACAAATCCCCGATAAAAAACACAAACTAAAACCAAAACAAAACTAAACCCCCAAACAGCTGACGGTGTCTAGGTCCTTAAAAAAGGAAATAAAAGGTTGCCATCTCAGGAATGACATTAAAGTGCCCAGGTGGGCGGGTAGACCTCCAGCGAAGCAATATTCGCCTCTGGGCTCCCAGTGAGGCGAAGATGACAATTTCTGCCCCTCTCCCTGGTGAATCCGAAACGCCAAATATGGTTACCATTGGACATGGCTCCAGAGCCACCCAGAGAACCTCCGATTTTGTGTTGAAAAGGGAAACCCTAAGGGTGGCAAGTTTGGGCAAGGCCAAAACATATGTGTGTGGTTAGCTGGGGCAAGCGAACAACAGTCACACTTGCCCCCCCCCCCCCCCCCCCAACGTTTGGGGAAAACCCACTCATTTTTGCCTCGGTCAAGTGCGTCCTGTGTGGCACTTTGAACTGGAATAAACTCAATCGGGCACATGAGGGCATGGAGTTGACCCTGGTAGAGGGCTCCCCTCTACGCCCAATCAATAAGCACAGGACCCAGTCCCCACTCCCATCTCGCTCTCACCCCATCCAATGGGGCTGGATCCGAGAGGGGAATATAGCCATACAGCTCCGAAGTAGACCCCCTCCTCCCGGTCAGGTTGAGCCAAGGATAAAACCTTCTTCAGCAAGGAGGAGGGAGCGACCCAAGGAAAGGAAGGAAAATCTTTACGGGAAAAGTCAACGAATCTGAAAATAACGAAAGAGGCCAGAATTGGGCAACTGAAATTTATCAGCCAGATGCCTAAAACTTACAGCGCTGGGGAGTTGCAGGAGATGCTGTGCAGTGTTAAACAGCCATGGTCAAACAGTTTGTGTGGCAGCCTTCCTTGTGACACCCAACTGTCCGTCTCGGGGTCGTAGCAATCAAATGAATCGCTGTCTTCAATGTTGTTGTCTGATGTGACATAGCGCCCCCCCGTGACGTAGACCTTGTTGTTTATTACAGTAGCTCCGTGGTGCATCTTCCTCTCTTTCATATCAGCACATTTTACAAATTGGCTTGTCTTTGTGTCGAAGGCAATCACTCTTCTTGTATATCCTGGAGGGGACGACAACCACATTTAAAAATGAACAAAGCAGTAGTTCTTTGAAATAATGGCGCACGATCCACCGGCCGCGTTTCCCCCCCCCCGTTCACCCTGGGGACGCCAGGAGGGGCCTCATCCCGGATCTACCTGGCTGGCCAGGCCCGTGGGGTACAGCAGAATCTTGCGAATGTCACAATCTAGATCCCGCCCAAATCTGCATAGCCAGTCTCTCTCTAATATGCAACTCGCCTGGCCCACCTGAGGTGTTGGGATCTAACCCTTGGAGACCTGAGGCGAGCGCTGTTCAGTACTGGTCCCTACAAAGCGGGACCAGGCGGGACGGCACTTGGAAAAGGGAAGGGGGTGTCTCCCAGGGATCAGAGACCCCCGGGTGATTGGCCTCCCGGCAGGGTGGCACCCTGGCACTGCTGATGCCACCTTGGCACTGCTGAGGAGGCACTGGCTGGGTGGCAGGCTTGTGGTGCCAGGCTGGCATTTTGGCCGTGCTGGGTACTGGGTGCAGGGTTGCACTGTGTATGTGGGGGGGCCATCTAAATATGGCGTTCCGATTTCTACCTGCACTAAGGAATTCTGGCGAGTGGGGCTCCTCAGGATAGGAAAGGGGACAAATTGCAGCCTAGGTGGGACGTTCCCCACTGAGGCCACGGATTGTAACAGAGTCCCATTCGATAGCATGGTCTTTCCCGGCACTGAACATAGCAAGATCCCACAAACATCAATGAGATAATAACCAGATAATCGGTTTTCATGACGTTGATGGGGGTTAAACATTAGTGGGGACAATGTGAAAATTCACCCTGCTTTTCTACAGAGTGGTGCTATGGGGCCTTCTGCCTCTAGCTGTGCGCAAAACTGCAGGGCGATTTCAACCACTTCATCATGAACCTTATGGATTCAGGATGTCACCCTTAAACTCCCTGTGAGTTTATTTGTACCGTAAAAACAAATTGAACTCTCTGTGTCAAGTTAAGGCTGGCACTTAACAATGTAAGGACTCTTTTGATGAGGATATTTATATCCCTGCATTGATGCTGAACTCCAACAGCCCAGAAAGAGAACAATTAAACCTATGATTGAGTCTCATTCCTGCAGGTAGTGAATTGTTCTGAGAGCACTCTTAAATATTAAATTTGAATTTCTTTCCTACTTTTTCTCACTGCCTCTTTGCGCTCTCTCTTAATCCAATATTTCTCCCCCTCTCTTTACTTCTCTTTCTGGACCTGATTTGACTCTATTTCACCAGATTTCCTCCGCCATTATTTTTCTGTTTCTTTCTCAATCCTTAAATTTCATCGGTTAAGGAGATCCGATTGTTCATTGAGGTCTCAGATGCCTTGTTGCTCCTTGTACACCACGAATCAGCTGTGTAATACCCCAGTCCAACTGATTCTGGGGTAAAGTATTATCTTAAAGCCAATCTGCCGTGTGGTTATTTTTTACATCTGTTCCATCTTACCTCCGACAATAATAATCCTGTCTCCAATCACAGCTGCAGGTGCACAGATGTTTTTTACCATCCTTGTCTCCATCCTGAACCACATATTCCTTGGTATGTTGTAAACCTAAATAATGATACAGAATGAAAACATTTCAGAAGTAATGCAGAACGATGCGGCACAAACTCTTTGGGGGCGATTCTCCCAAATGGAGCCCAAGTGTTTGCGCCGTCGTGAACGCTGTCGCATTTCACGATGGCGTGAACTGGGCCCGGGTACGATTGACTCTGTCCCCCACAAGGGGCCAGCACGGCGCTGGAGTGGTTCACGCCGCTCTAGCCTCCCTTCCCGGTGCCAAATGGGCATGGCGCCAACCTGCGCACGCGCGGGGATCTGTTCCGTGCGCCGGCCCTGACTTAACATGGCGTCGGTGTTCAGGGGCCGGCCGCGTAGGAAAGTAGGCCCGGGGGGGGGGGGGGGGGAGAGGCCGGCCCACCAATCGGTGGGCCCCGATCGTGGGCCAGACCCCATCGGAGGCCCCCCCCGGCCTGGCACAGGGCTCGGAGAATCGCCCCCTTTGGATCGTACCCTGCTCGACTATCAAGGCTGCCCCGGTGCTGCCTTTTCCCCTAAGCAAGGGGAGGTCGAGGGGATGACCTAATAAGGGAAGACTTGGAAAAGACGGGCGGGATTCTCCGTGGTGAGCCCGCCTCGCCACCACTGCCAGAGAGGACGGAGAATTCGGCCGTCAGCCAACTCTCCCATTCACTGCAGTGGCAATGGAGATGCCCGCCCTCAGAAAGGAACGGAGAGTCAAAGTCGATGTTTCCACTTGTGGGAAAATCCCAGAGACCAGGGGTGGGATTCTCCATTGGCCGGCCGCGAAACCCGATTGGGCGGAGAATCGGTTCCGACGTCAAAAGTGCGGCGGGCGTAGCTTCATTGAGAATTTGGAGGCAGTTTCGCCAACACTTCGGGTTGGAGGCAGGGCCAAGGGAAATGCCGATTCGGGGGAATCATAGATTTGAGCCAGGGAAGTGGGATGGAAATTTTCGGAGATGGGAGGAGAAAGGAATTAGAACACTAAAAGATTTATTTCTTGGGGGTCATTTTGTGGGATTGAAGGAGCTGGGAGCGAAGTATGGGCTGGAGCAAGAGGGAAATGTTTAGATACATGCAGGTTCGAGACTTTGCCAGAAAGGAAATACAGAGCTTCCCAGTAGAGCCGGCTTCCACATTGCTGGAGGAGGTGCTGACGACAGGGGGACTGGAAAAGGGGGTAGTATCAGCGGTTTATGGGGCTATTTTGGAGGAGGAGAAGATGCTACTAGAAGGGATCAAGGCAAAGGGGGAGGAAGAGTTGGGAGAGGGTATGGAGGGGGGGTTCTGGTGTGAGGTGCTCTGGAGAGTGAATGCCTCTATCTCGTGTGCGAGGTTTGGGCTGAAACAGCTGAAGGTGGTGTATAGAACGCACCTTACAAGGGCGAGGATGAGCCGGCTCTTTGAGAGGGTCGAAGATGTGTGTGAATGTTGCAGGGGAGGCCCCGCAAACCACGTTCATATGTTTTGGTCATGTCCAATGCTGGAGGATTACTGGAAGGAGGTGTTTAGGGTAATCTCTAAAGTGGTGCATGTGAAACTGGACCCGGGCCCTCGGGAGGCCATATTCGGGGCGTCGGACCAGCTGGGGTTGGAAACGGGCGCGGAGGCAGATGTTGTAGCTGTGGTGATATGCATCACTGTAGATACACAAGGGGTTAATGTAAGTGCACGTAGACTAGCTAGACACCAGAGGGAGCACCAGAGACATGACACACAGACACTCAACCAATAGGTCGTTAAGATAGAACATGACCAGTGGGCATTCACGATACACACAGAGGTGACACTACCACAGGAGGGCATTACACCAACCCATATATAAAGGACACAGCACACATGATCTTCCTTTTTCCAGTGGAGACACTCAGTAAGTACAGACACAGGGTTGATTCAATATCACACCCACCACGTGGATTGTAGCAGACTGGTTTGTCAGTCTGAGTAGCTATAGAAGGATTAACAGTAATGGCGAATCCGAGTAGGAGAATTGTAAATAGTTTAATAAACGTGTTGAAGTTATCTCCACGTCTGAACCTTCCTTTGTCAGAGTGCACATCAAGGAAGCTGCTTATGCTACGCCAAGAGCATAACAGGCTTGTTGATCACCCAAAGGCGGATCCTGTTAGGGTGTAGATCAACCACTCCACCCTGTGCCCTGGCGTGGCTGGGGGGGGGGGGGGGGGGGGGGGTGGGGGGGGGGGGGCCCTGCTGGAATTCTTAACGCTTGAAAAGGTCAAATTTGAACTGAGGGGAAGGGTGGAGGGATTATGCAATTCCTGGGCATTATTCATTCTGCACTTTCGAGAATTGGATCACGTCGAACATTAGGGGAGTTCGGGGCTGGAGGGTTGGGGGGGAGGGGGACTGTATGTGTTAATGGTGACTATGGGTGATTCCTGGTTCCTTTTTGTCATTCGTTGATGTCAATATGCGGACCAATGTCTGGGGTTTGGTGGGAGGATGGGATCGTTGTTATTGATATGGGGATTGACATTACATTCATTAATGATTATTGTTTATTGTTGGGTGTAAATTTGGGAGAAAATATGAAATAGGAGGAGAATAAAAAAATATTTTTTAAAAAAATGCGGGGGTGTCGATTTGAAGCCAAATCACGATTCTCCATCACCTGGACAGCGGTGTCAATGAGTTCCGGAACGCACGTACAGTAAACACCATTTGCATGTCATTAGCGGGCCTGACCCGGTATTCTTTGGGGCCTCTGCTATTCTCCACCTCCGATGGGCCGAATTCCCGACGGCGCGGTTCACTTGTGCTTTTAAAAACCGTGAAATCAGCCCCGTGGCTGCTGAAGGAGAGGGGGTAGGGAAAGTGTCCAACATTGCCATAGTTTGCTGACAGATGTGCCGCTGGCCGGAGGGGAGGGGCTTCTGCCAGGGCTGGGGGGAGGAGTGGGGGGTGGCCAGGAACTGGGCTGTGGGGTCGGGGTGGACTGACACGGAACACCATTGCCGCAGCCGGCAAGGCAGCCATGCAGCTGCACACACCGCTGACAGCCCACTGTGAACTCAGGGTCACAGGTCGTATAGGTGTCCCCCCAGGCCACCCCCCCCCCCCGCCCCGGGTGCCCCCTGGCCACAGCCGACCCATCAGTTGTGTGGGCGCCCTCCCAGCACAACCAGTGCCATCTTGTTGTCTGGAATGAGTGTGTGTAGGGAGTGTAATGTGCGGCTATAGCTTGTCAGCCTCCCGAGTGTCAATCACGGACTCGGCGAATCCCGCACCGTTTCTCATTGGAATCGATTGTGTCCCACGTGGCACCGGTGATAGCCCCTCCACGGGAGCGGAATCGATCCAGGTGTGGCGCCAGTTTTTCTGTTGTGAAAGTCGATGAATTCTGTGTTGGGGGTCAACACTTAGTGTCAGAAACAGAGAATCCACCCCTGAATGTAAGACCGTTCTCTGCCTGGAGG
Organism: Scyliorhinus canicula; assembly: GCF_902713615.1. Taxonomy (NCBI): domain Eukaryota; kingdom Metazoa; phylum Chordata; class Chondrichthyes; order Carcharhiniformes; family Scyliorhinidae; genus Scyliorhinus; species Scyliorhinus canicula. The sequence continues at coordinate 184,804,004 of NC_052155.1, read as the reverse complement.
CAGATCCTAGTGATTATTAGGAACTCCCCCCCTAACTGCACAGTGGGGGTACCTACTGATGGAACCATCAATTCACCAGACACGTGTTTTCCGATATGAATATAGGCTTTAATCTACTTACTACAGAGCCAGCCTGTTACCCGTTGATGAACTCTCGGTGAATTGCAGGCTGACTCTGGACAAGGGTATTTATACAGCAGCACAAGGGGGAGGAGTCGTGGGCAGAGCCAAGGGTGGAGCTCTGTACAAGCTCCTGAGCATTCCCAGAGCTACTCCCCCTAGTGGTTGGATAATGCTACTGCGCTTACAAAGATACAGTGTGAATTACCATGTTACATTCACCACACCTACACCGCATAGACTGCAGCGGATCAATAAGGCAACTCACCCCCACCTTCTCAAGGAGCAAATAGGGATGGGCAGCAAATGTTACCCTCACCAGCGAAGCCCACATCCCGTGAAAGTTTAACTAAATGGAAGTTATTTGCTGAAACATGGTGACATGCCACCATTCCGTTTCACTGTGGGTAAGGGCAGAGGTCGACCCTGAGTCTGCCTCAGCTCAATGGGGATTAAACCCCATGCTGTTGGTGCTAATTCGATCCACGCATTGCTGACCAACTGAGTGAACCAGCCTTCCCACCCCAGTACAGGAGAGTCACAAAGAAATCCAATAGTGAATTCAGGAGAAACATTTTTATCGAAAGTGAAGAGAGTATGGAACCCGCTACCACAAGCAGGTGAATAGTATTAATGCTTTCAAAGGGAATGTAGATCAACGCAAGTGAGATAGAAAGGAATAGAAGGATTTAAAAAATAATAATAATTTACAGGATGTAGGCGTCGTTCGTTAGGCCAGCATTTATTGCCCATCCCTAGTTGTCCTTCAGAAGCTGGTGATGAGCTGCTTTCTTGAACCGCTGCAGTCCCTGAGGTGTAGGTACACCCACTGTGCTGTTAGGGAGGGAGTTCCAGGATGTTGCCCCAACAACAGTGAAGGAACGGTGATATATTTCCAAGTCAGGGTGGTGAGTGACTTGGAGGGGAAGCTCCAGGTGGTGGGGTTCCCAGGTATCTGCTGCTCTTGCCCTTCTAGATGGTAGTGGTCGTGGGTTTGGAAGGTGCTGCCTAAGGAACCTTGGTGAGTTACTGCAGTGCACCTTTGGGGCAGCACGGTAGCATGGTGGTTGGCATAAATGCTTCACAGCTCCAGGGTCCCAGGTTCAATTCCCGGCTGGGTCACTGTCTGTGCGTAGTCTGCACATCCTCCCCGTGTGTGCGTGGGTTTCCTCCGGGTGCTCCGGTTTCCTCCCACAGTCCAAAGATGTGCGGGTTAGGTGGATTGGCCATGCTAAATTGCCCTTAGTGTCCTAAAAAATAAGGTTAATGGGGGGGGGTTACTGGTATAGGGTGGATACGTTGGCTTGAGTAGGGTGATCATTGCTCGGCACAACATCGAGAGCCGAAGGGCCTGTTCTGTGCTGTACTGTTCTATCTATCTATCTTGTGGACGGTACACACGGCTGCTACTGTTCGTCGGTGGTGGAGGGTTTGAATGTTTGTGGAACGGGGAGCAATCAAGCGGGCTGCTTTGTCCTGGATGGTGTTGAGCTTCTTGAGTGTTGTTGGCACTGCACTCATCCAAGCAAGTGGAGAATATTCCATCACACTCCTGACTTGTGCCTTGTAGATGGTGGACAGGATTTGGGAGTCAGGAGGTCATAGGGTGAGATGAAGTAGGGTAGGAGGAGGCACCTGTAAACTCTAGCATAGATCAAGTTATTTGCGTGCTGTAAATTCTATGTAATTCTGTGCAACAGCAAATAAATTATAGTCTTTATAAATCACTGCTTAGACCCCAGCTGGAGTATTGTGTTCAATTCTAGACACAACGCTTTAGGATGGATGTCACAGTGGGTGTCGAGGGATTTACGAGAATGGTCCCCGACACTTCTGTTTTGTGGAGAAGTTGGGATTCTTCGCCTAACAGCAGAGAATGCGAGGGGGAGATTTAATAGAGATGTTGAAAATCATGACAGGTTTTGATGGAGTAAACAAGGAGAAACCGTTTGCGGTTCCTGGCAGGAAAGGGTTAACCACGCAGAGCTCACGGATTTACCGTAATCGGCAAAAGGTCTTGAGGGGAGATGAAGGGAACTTTGTTTTTCTCCAGCTTTCTGTCACGTACTCCCTAAAAGGAGATGCCAGCAGATAGTCACTTTCAGAAGGAAGTTGCTAAATGCTTGATAAAAGAAATATTTGGAGGTGTGTGGGTAAAGAACAGGAGGAGAGGGACTAACTGGATATTTCCTTCAAAGAGGCAAGCTTGGCGGAATGGCTTGATTCCGTGCTGTATGATTTCAGGAAGTGCACTGTAGGAATGCTACCTGCTGAAAACCTGTGCTCTCTTTCTCATGGCTGGAACTTGTTTCTGGACTCTGGCAGTGTGGGAGACACTGCACGTGACCCCCCCCCCCCCCCATGTGGATTTGGCACTTAAAGGAATGCGTTCTTTCAGGTACACCCATGAAACGCAGGTGGGCTGGTAATTCCATTTCTGCGAGTTGGTATTCTGACATGCCTGCAATTTGTGCCAGCTAATTCGAAGAAGAATTAAAGATTTAGGATATAGGAACATGGGAATTAGGAGCAGGATTAAGCCATTCAGCCCCTCGGGTCTGCTCCGCCACCCAATAAGATCATGGCTGATCTGGTGGTCTCCACTTTACTGCCTGCCCCCCATAACCCTTGACTCCATTGTCCATCAAAAATATATTCAATGGCCCAGCCGCTACTGGAGTCTATGAAAGATAAATCCTCACACTAACCTTCTGAGAGATAGGGGCCGGGATTCTCTGCCGGCGGGATTCTCCGTTTTGCCGGCAGCCCGGGGGGGTTTCCCGACGGCGTGGAGCTGCCCCACAATGGGAAACCCCATTGACCGGCCGGCATAACGGAGAATCCCGCCGGTGGGGTGAAACAGAAATGTGGCGCAGCGGGGCAGAGAATCCGGCCAGGATTTCTTGTCATCTCCCTCTTAAAGCAGAGACCTCCTATTTTTAAAACTGTGCCCCATAGCTCTAGTCTCCCTCACAAGTGAAAACATCCTCCAGTATCCACCCAGTCAAATCCCTTCAGGATCGTCGTTTCACTAAGATCGCCCCACTTGTTCTTCTAAACTCCGAGCAATAGCGGCACAACCTGCTGAACCTTTCTTCAAAGGGTAAGCTCCTCACCCCAGGAATAAGCTGAGGGAACCTTCTCTGTACTCTTTCTAATGCATTCGAATAAGGAGACCAAAACTGTACCCAGATCTTTTCATAGAATCCCACAGTGCAGCAGGAGGCCATTCGGCCCATCGAGTCAGCACCAACCCTCTGAGAGAGCACCCCACGTGGGCCCACTCCCCTGACCTATCCCGGGAACCCCACCTAACCTTTTGGACACTAAGGGGCAATTTAGCCTGGCCAGTCCACCTAACCTGCACATCTTTGGACTGTGGGAGAAAACCAGAGCACCCGGAGGAAACCCACGCAGACACGGGGAGAACATGAAATGAAATGAAATGAAAATCGCTTATTGTCACAAGTAGGCGTCAATGAAGTTACTGTGAAAAGCCCCTAGTCGCCACATTCCGGCGCCTGTCCGGGGAGGCTGGTACGGGAATTGAACCGTGCTGCTGGCCTGCCTTGGTCTGCTTTAAAAGCCAGCAATTTAGCCCAGTGTGCTAAACCAGCCCCATGCAAACTTCACACAGTCACCCAAGGCTGAAATTGAACCCAGGTCCCTGATGCTGTGAGGAAACAATACTTTTATTTTTCTTAATTTTTCAGTATGATTTTAAAAAAAATTAAAGTATCCATTGATTCTGTCTACATCTCAGGAAGGCAGACAGCATTATCAGAGACCCCTCACACCCAGGCATTGCCTTCTTCCAGACCCTTCCATCAGGCAGAAGATACAGAAGTCTGAAGACCCACACATCCAGACACAGGAACAGTGTCTTCCCCACAGCTACAAGACTCCTCAACGACTCCCTTTCAGACTGATCTGCTGCCTATAAGACACTATTCACGACATCCTATGCTGCTCTTGCTTATGTCTTACTTGCTTTGTTATTTTGCCCCAGTTCCATTCTGTAACTAATGATTTATTTGTCAATATACTGTGGGCGCGATTCTCCCAAAACGGGAGAAATCGTAAGGCTGGCGTCAAACCCGGGCGGGTTTGACGCCAGCGCGCCCCTTCCCGACCGGGAACCGATTCTGGTCCCCGGTCGGGGCTAGCAGCCCGACGCCGCAAGCTCCGGCATCACGGGCTTAACGAATTTCGTTAAGCCCGCTTGCCGGAGTTAGCGCCGGCTGACACGTCATATGACGTCAGCCGCGCATGCGCAGTTTGGAAGACTCCAACCCGCGCATGCGCGGATGACATCATCGCGTATTTGCGCGAAACCCGCGCATGCGCGGGCCGGGATGCCCCTCAGCCGCCCCGCGAATGGATACTGCGGGGCGGCGGAAGGACAAATAGTGCGCGGGCATCGGGCCCGCTGCCCGCGATCGGTGGGCACCGATCGCGGGCCCATGGCACCCTTGGCACGGCCGTGGTACTGCCGTGCCAATCGGTGCCATGGTTATAAAAAGCGAGTTGTTCCCGCCGTTTTTACGAATGGCCAGACCAGGTCTGTTTGCCGTTCGTAAAAACAGCGTAAAGGGCTGGGACTTCGGCCCATCGAACAGCTGTGAATCGCTGCCGGCCGTAAAAAAACGGCGGCAGCGATTCGTGTCGGCAGTTGGGCGGGGGGGGGGGGGGGGGGAGAATAGCGGGAGGGCGGGAAAAATGTCGGGAAGGCCCTCCCGCTATTCTCCGACCCGTCGTGGGGGTCGGAGAATTTCGCCCTGTGTACTTTTTCGCATTCACTGTAACTATCTACTATTTCTTTTGTCTACTGAGTTCGTACTGTGTACGTTTCCTTGGCCGCAGAAAATTACTTTTCACTGTACTTCGGTACATGTGACAATAAATTAATCAAATCAAATAAAATCAGTTAATTATTTTTCCAATTAAGGGGCAATTTAGCATGGCCAATCCACTTACCCTGCACATCTTTGGGTTGTGGGGTGACATCCACGCAGACACGGGGAGAATGTGCAAACTCTACACGGACAGTGACCCAGGACCGGGATCGAATCCGGGACCTCGGCGCCGTGAGGCAGCAATGCTAACCACTGCGCCACCGTGCTGCATAAGGCAGCAATGCTAACCACTGTGCCACCTTGTCACCCATCTTTTAGTGCGGTCGCCTTAAATCTGCTGACCGCATTTGTGTCCCCGGAGACGGCCTATTTGGCCCATTCCCCTGTCAGCATTAGCGGACGGCGCTCTGGAATCTTGGGCCGAGATGATGTGCCGCTTGTTGTAGTGAATATGGTGCAATGCCTCGAAGACGACTTGCTCGAAAATGTCGACTGCGAAGGAACTCAGGACCCTCGTGGCCTTGGACGGGGGATCTGGGTGAAAGCGCGGACCTGGGTTGGCACCCGGTACACCCGGGTGGAGCGGCTCTGCTGCCGGGTTTTCCTCCGCTTCCTGGGCAGCTTCTCGGTGACTTTAGCCAGCGGCTGCTGAGATGCCGCGCGGGTCGCCCCGCCCTTAGCCACAGCCGCCAGCTCTGGAATTCCGCTCCACTTCGACCGGCCCCGGGGACTGACTGTCACTACTTTTATATTCCATTACCCCTTGCAATAATTACAGATCAGTATTTTACGCAACGTAACAAAGTCCTCACTGTGTCTTTTTTAAAATAAATTCAGAGTACCCAATTAATTTATTCCAATTAAGGGGCAATTTAGCGTGGCCAATCCACCAACCCTGCACATCTTTGGGTTGTGGGGGCGAAACCCACGCAAACACGGGGAGAATGTGCAAACTCCACATGGACAGTGACCCAGAGCCTGGATTCGAACCCAGGTCCTCAGCGCCGTGAGGCTGCCTCACTGCATCAATGGCACTCCAAAAGGAGATGCCACAGTTAAATATTTTACCTCAGTTTCTCAGGGATAGGAGTACACTTGTTATCCAGTGTGTTAATGCCGACTGTCTCATGTTCTGGTTCTGCACGGTAGCACAGTGGTTAGCACGGTTGCTTCACAGCTCCAGGGTCCCAGGTTGGATTCCCGGCTTGGGTCACTGTCTGTGCGAAGTCTGCACGTTCTCCCCGTGTCTGCGTGGGTTTCCTCCGGGTGTTCCGGTTTCCTCCCACAGTCCCAAAAGACGTGCTTGTTAGGTGAATTGGACATTCTGAATTCTCCCTCTATATACCCGACCAGGCGCTGGAATGTGGCGACTAGGGGCTTTTCACAGTAACTTCATTGCAGTGTTAATGTAAGCCTACTGGTGACAATAAAGATTATTATTATTATGATGAACCTATTGGCTGATGTTAAATTTAATCTAATTTGTCAAGAACTTGTGTCTTGACACTGAGGTGTGTGTTATGCAGAAGCTAATTTTCATTGTCCAATGTTAATTTTAATGCTCCACTGGTCCTAACTTGTTCTGGATTCAGACTCTCAGCTTAGTTCAAATTCAAATCAGCCTGATCAAATAGGCTGAGTCTCAATTAAGGTTCTTTTATTCCAATCCTCTTGTTGTCTGTGACTCATTAATTCCTATTGCGTGTTTATGTTTATAACACAGATCTGTGATTAATTGAGCAATTCCAGCCTCATCAGGCCTGTGCTTGGACGAACCTCCTCGCTAATCGGCGTATCCCGACTCGCAGGGCAATTGGAGGATGAGGTGACAAATTGCCAGAATTTTCTGCACGAGATGACTCCCAATACATCAAAACTTGAATTGAAAATCTCTCGTTTTAAGCAAACGGAATTAGCAATGCTGTAAACGACTGGGCTAATCAGGTTTCTCCTGAAGGGTTTCCATTTGGGACTTTAAAGCCGCTCAATCCTGTGATGTTGCTGATTGGTGTCGGGCACGAGAGTTCCTCAGGCAAGGGAAGCTTTTCATACACCTGGTCTGCCTGAAGCATGTTGGTTTTCCAGGCAAAGAGTTGTCCCCGACTGGATGTTGCAGATGGGCACATTCCAAAGCCCAGGACGAGACGTTGAGGAACGCACTAAAGCTCGGGGCAGTCACCGCTGAGGCGCAATGGGGGAAGGTCGCTGTCTAAGACTTTTCAGCCATAGTGAAATGAGGGGAATTGTATAGAACCCCCTCAGGCTGAATGACTCACTTTGAATGGACACAGTGAATATGACATGTATCACAATCGTATTGAAGCACCTCAGAGTGCAGCTTGATCGATGTAGACAACTTTGCACCATTTGTAATGTCCATTTTGAAATGTCTGTAATGTTTCTTTGTCTGAATCAAAGCACTCAGAGTTCAACACTGGGCGCACTGTAGCACAGTGGTTAGCACTGTTGCTTCACAGCTCCAGGGTCCCAGGTTTGATTCCCGGTTTGGGTCACTGTCTGTGCGGAGTCTGCACGTTCTCCTCGTGTCTGCGTGGGTTTCCTCCGGGTGCTCCGGTTTCCTCCCACAAGTCCCGAAAGACGTGTTGTTAGATGAATTGGACATTCTGAATTCTCCCTCAGTGTACCCGAACAGGCGCCGGAATGTGGCGACTAGGGGATTTTCACAGTAACTTCATTGCAGTGTTAATGTAAGCCTACTTGTGACAATAAAGATTATTTTTAAAAAACATGATGTATGTAGAGAACCTGAATAATTTTGCCCTTTGTGTGAGGGCCACTTTGAAATGTTTGTGATGTTCCTTCAGATATTTTACGAATTGTGGTGAACGTATTGTACCAACCATTCACCACTGTATCACATTGTATCATGCTGTTGCCCATGTGGGCTCCACCTATGGACCATTGCACTGTACTACACGGAATGTATCATGTTGGTGCCCCTGTGGGCTCCGCCCCTGGCCCCGCCCCCTTGAGGGGAGGTATAAAGAGCAGCAGCCCTGTAGGCGACTCTCACTAGCAGATCAGTCGCAGGCAGGCGCTGTTCTAGTCGATTAAAGCCACTGTTCACTTCAACTCTCTGTCTTGCGTGAATTAATGGTCGCATCACGAATAAAGTATATTTTTGCAAAATGAAAGTTTTTCATGTACCCGAACTGAACTGCTGCCAACGGTCATGTGGTGATAGAGCAGAGATGAGGAAATACAGTAATTGGGATGGGGAGAACCAGATTTCGGAGCAGGGGCGGGCGAGGATTAGGTTTAATTATAGTGATGGGGAACAGCAGCCTGAAATAATAAAATCAGGGAAAGAGGATGTGAAGAGGCATATTCTGGACGATTGCATTGCGCCTACACTGAAAGAAAAGAAAGGCTTGTGTGAATGAGCCATGTTGTGGACAAAAGGGAAGGTAGTTGAGGGCTGAAATGACATAAGGTTTGGCTTTTGAACCAGGACAGCCGTCTGTCATTTAGTTCCTCCTGTCCTTCACACTATCACACACCTTCCCTGTTGTACTTCGCCCTCTCCTCTCTTTCCCTGTCTCTGCAATTGTTTAAAACCCCTTACATCTCTTAATTTGTTTGCCAGTTCTGATGAACGGTCGTTGACTCCGCTTCTACCTCCACAGGTACTGCGCATTGCCTACACTCTCTGACATGATTACCCTCCTCCTCAGGCAAATAGACACAAGTTTGGGAACAAAATCCATTCATTTAGATGGGAAGCCTTGATGGAATTTTGGTGTCAGCTGGGGTAAGATTGAGGATGACGTATTCCTGGCGACATAAAACTTTTAAGAGACCGCAAAGAAGGAAAATAACAATGGAGGAAATGAATTATTCGAGTGCACCATTGCAAATCTGGAAAGTGCAGTTTTGATTGGTGGCATTTGCTGAGTTTACAAATAATAAGCAATCAGTTACTACAACAGGAATACATTGTGAACTAGTGTGAAAGATATTGAGGTTGAAAGGTGTAGTTGTTTGGTATATTGATAATAGGGGGGGTGGTTTAGAGACAGGGGAGAGTCTTAATTAAGGGGCAATTTAGCGTGGCCAATCCACCTACCCTGCACATCTTTGGGTTGTGGGGGGTGAGACCCATGCGGACACGGGGAGAATGTGCAAACTCCACACGGGCAATGATCTAGGGCCGGGATCGAACCCAGGTTCTCAGCGCCATGAGGCAGCAGTGCTAACCACTGCGCCGCCCAGATGGGGGAGGGTTTAACTATCCTAAGGTGCATTGAGAGGACTGGGTTTTTGAAAGAAGAATGGGTTCTTGGGATTCATCCTGGAGGCTTATTTCACTCAGGGGTCAGTTAAGTCTGCTGGCTAGATGATGCCAACAGCGTGGGTTCAATCCCTCGGCCGACTGTGGTTGTTCATGGAGGCCCTGCCTCCTCGCCTTGCCTACGCCTGTGGAGTATTGCCCCTTAAGCTATACATAAAATCAGTTGTCTTTCTCGAATGAGAGAGAGGGAGAGAGAGAGAGACCTATGGTCATACATAGACGATGGTTAATTACAAATTGCCAGTGATTGAATATTCGAGGAAGTGACGTTCGATTTGTTGGTGACATAGATTGGGCTGTGGTCTCTGTATTCTGTGCCGTTCTGATTAGTCGAATGACAGTGATAGCTTATAGTTAAAGTTTCTCCCCCAATAGACCAGATTAAAGATGGATATAACAGTGTTTCAAACGTACGAAAGCTTTTGATGGGGTAAATATCGGAAAATTATTTATGCTGAATTGGTAAATCTGTAAGGGGCATAAATTGAAAATTAGTAGAGGAATGAAGTTGAAGGAATATTTTTCACCTGGAGTAGAGTACGTACTGAAGTCTGCTACCTTAACATAATTTAAAACGGTCAAATGAAACGAAATGCAGCAGTTTCTGGGACTGACATACACGATAATTGCCGGCGACACCACGGCAACACCTGTGAAAGGAAACAGAGTTACCGACCGCTCACGGATGGAACGGGAAACTTGCCGGACCGGCCAAAGGTGCGCTGAATTTGGGCGGGAATTTCCGGTTCCTCAGTGGGCGGGACTGGAAAACGCCGGCCAACGTTTCAGATCGAAGACATTTCCAATGTCGTCAACCCCGCGCCGTTTCATTTTTTTTTACATAGATTTAGATGGAATTTACAGCGCAGAAGGAAGCCATTCAGCCCATCGAGTCTGCACCAGCCCTTGGCAGGAACACCCCATTTAAACCCAAACCTCCACCCTGTCCCACAACCCAGTAACCCCACCAAACCTTTTTGGACATGACGAGCAATTTAGCATTTAGCCAATCCAGCTAACCCGCACATCTTTGGAATGTGGGAGGAAACCGGAGCACCCAGAGGGAACCCACGCAGACACGGGGAGAATGTGCAGACTCCGCACAGTGACCCAAGCCGGGAATCGAAGTTGGGACCCTGGCACTATGAAGCAACAGTGCTAACCAATGTGCTGCCGTGCCACCCACCATTTTCTTTCCATCCTAATTAGTGGGCTCTTGTTTTCCAACATGAGCACTTTTGTAGGTTTAAAAAAAATCAGCAACCATTCATAGTCACAATGGTTAGCACTGCTGCCTCACGGCGCCAGGGACCTGGGCTCAATTTCGGCCTCAGGTGACTCTCTGTGCTGAGTCTGCCCCCGTGTCTGCGTGGGTTTCCTCCGGGTGCTCCAGTTTCCTCCCACAGTCCAAAAACGTGCAGGTTAGGTGGATTGGCCATGATACATTGCCCCTTAGTGTCCAGGGATTTGCAGGTTAGGTGAGGGTACGGGGATGGGGCAGGGGAGTGGTCTATGTAGGGTGCTCTTTCAGAGAGTTGTTGTAGCCTCGATGGGCCGAATGGCCTCTTTCTGCACTATAGGAAATCTGCAGTTCTACATTCCTCTCTCTGGGCTCCAGTACAATATAAAATGTACTTGGATCAAAAGAAAAGCATTAAAAAATTTTCAGCAACAAAGTCAGGAAGTGACATATAGAGCAGCAAAATAGCTATTGAAGGATTAACAGCTGAACAGCTACAATGAGTCAAACGCTGCCCTATGTTGTCCCTGTGTGATTCTGCGGATGGCGGGAGCAGCGGTAAGTTTTTGTAGGAATGTTTCTCAACGCTACTTCCGGTCAATTTATTCATAGAATTATTCGCAGAAGGAGGCCATTCGGCCCATCGAGTCTGCACCGGCTCTTGGAAAGAGCACCTTACCCAAGCCCATACCTCCACCCTATCCCCATAACCCAGTAACCCCACCTAACACTAAGAGCAATTTGGACCCTGAGGGCAATTTAGCCTGGCCAATTCACCTAACCTGCACATCACCTCCCCCACCTTTCAATGCAAAGGATTAGCGGCAAATGGCTGACGGCTGTACCTGTATCAGGCGAACGGCGTTCTGGACAACGTCTTCCCCACCAAAAACATAGAGTCTCTGGTTCTTGGCAGCAATCGCTGGGTGGAGCACGGCCACAGGCATTGGCGCCATTGACTCCCAGGTGCTGGAAACGCTGTCATATCTGTGCAGTGTATTTAGTATCTCTTGACTTGGCCCAACCCCTCCCAGGGAGAAAATGTAGTTCATGTGAGCGATGGTCTGGTGAGAGTAGCACGGCACCAGCATATCTACTTCAGACCTCCAACGGTTCATTTTCAAAGAGAAACTATAAACACTTGGACTTATGACATTCTTCTTGTTATCAATGATCAGTCCTCCAAGGATGTATATGTTACTGTGTAAACACACTGAAGAAGCTTTGTAGAGGTGCAGAGGAAACTTTGAGAGAGCCAGCCACCGCTGTGTCCTTGAATCATACAGTAGAGCTTCTCTTGTTGTCTGCTGGTTACTCTTCCTTCCTCCAACAACGACCAGGAACTCCTGGGAGGTGTACCTGCGGGGGACGTACCACATGGGCTTAATGTCAGGGCAGTTGGAAGGACTCAAGGGAAAGAGCAGCTGGCTGGCCGATTCCAGGATGCTTCTGCAAACAGGCGAGGCCTGAACAAAGGGATTATTGGCAATAAAGTGAAAGAGGTAGGTGGGATGGACATACTGGAGTCGGACTTTCTCGAGGAGCTCATGCACATGCTTCTGTCTGGTCGTCGGGTCATGGCTAATCCAGGTTGCGAGTGTATCGAAAACCTGCTCTTCCTCGGCACAGAGTTCATCGTCTCCCAGATAGTCTGCAAGCTCACTGCAGGAGAGTTCCTTCAGGTCCTCAGAGGATGCGACCTCGGGGAAGTGTTGCAAAGCGATGGCCTTGGCCCTTTTCTCCAAACTTTTGTAGCTGAATATTTGGGCCAATCGCACCATGCCAAGGCAGTTCTCGGCCGACAATTGGTTTTGCAAGTATAATGAGCATGCTTCAAGCACTTTGGGGTACTGGTAAATACCAGCTGCCTCCATCAGAGAGAAAACATTTGTTGCGTCTATGGTAATCTCGCCTGTATACACATAATCCACAATCTGAGTTAGAATGTCCTCATGGATCCCCAATAAATGAACCCTAGTTAGGAAGCTCTCTTTGAAGTTGTCACAGAACATGGCCCTGAAATAGGGGCTACTCGACGCCAACACATTTCGGTGACAAGGGACTTCCTTGTCTCCAGCACAAAGAATAACATCGGTCAGTATCGCTTCCTGCCGTAGAGTATTAAGCTGTTTTAATAATTGATAAGACAGATCTGTTTCTTTGAAATGGAAACAGTTGTGGAAAACCATATCTTGGCTATCTTCATCCATGCTGGAAAACAGAAGATTATATAAACATTGAACTTCACAATGATCACATTTTCTTGAAGTAACACAGCCTTCCTTAACCCTGTCCACACATCTTTTCAACCTCTCTGTGTCCTTTCTGAAGCTCACCTTTCTGATCATCGGCAACCTTAGATACATTGCCCCCTGTCTCCGTCTAAATCACTCATTTAGATTAGAAATAGGTGAGATGCCAGCTCTGATCCTTACAGCCGGCCATGAGCCACAGTCTGCCAATTTGAAAAAGCTCTGTTCGTCTCTATTCCTTGTCTGTTAAGTCCTGCGTTCATGAAAATATATCACCCCTAACTGCATGAGTCCTTATCCTGTGCATTAATGTTTTGAGTGGCACCTTATCAAGTGCCTTTTGGAAATCCAAGTATGCTACATCTACTGGTTCTCCTTTATCTACTCTGCTGGTTACATCCTCAAGAAACAACACCTCCACAAACATACACTCCCTATAGTGTCAGCGCCAATTGATATGTTCCTACAAATGGTTGTCTCTATCTCCTCATCATCAGTGTCTTCTATTGACAAGACAATCTCTGACTGTTTCCTTGTATTCCATACCATCCTCCTATCCTCCCTCAACTTCACTTGTGTGTGCACCTGTCCCTGGAAAGTTACTTGCTCGTGATTGCAGCCTTAATCTCCCAAATACCTACCCCTGGGCTTGTCCTTCAGCACAACAGTCCTTCTGCTGTTGATGTGTTCAACTGTATCCTCGTCCCCTCGATGGCCTCAACTTCAAAACAATCTTCATCCTCTCAGTATGCCCCCCATGCACCCCCCCCCCCCCCCCCCACACCCCCACCACCACCACCATGGCCATGAGTAGCTGACTTGAGTCTAACACATCCAAACTATGCTTGGCTGCATCAAGCGGAGGTGTAGCCTTGATCCCAGGATTAGCACTCCAAGATTTTTCATCTGGTATTTGATTTTTGCTAACTTTGGACATGGATCTTGCCCCGAATCTTGTTTTTATTTCAATGCCTACCCGTTTTTCTATCTAAGTCGTTCCTCCGGGGGATGGAGCGGCTCATAGCGGCTTTCGTACAGGTGGGGGGAGCTCCTCAGATTCAGAAGGGGATCCTGCAGAGGGATAGGTAGGTGGGGGGGGGGGTCTCCATATGGCAGCCACTCTGTCAGTATTTTAAGCAGTGTCAAGATGGGCCCCTATCTGTAGAAATCATTTGTTTGAGCCGGTGAAAGTGGATGTCATACTTACGGGGTGGAAAGGTAAGAGGCTGGAGAGGGTGAGGGGTTTGTTTCCGGAGGGGTGGGTTTGCCAGCTTGGAGGAGTTGGAGGAGAAAGCAGGATTTGGAATGCCGGATACCTTCAGGTACTTCCAGGTACGGGAATTTCCGACATTCCCGGCAACCCCATCGTCCACTTTATTGGAGCGGATACTCTCCTGCGCAGGGTTGGAGTACATCCTGGATACATGGATGGATCTTGCGGAGTAGCAGGATTTAGTAGAAGAGGTGAAGGCCAGGAGGGAGGAGGAGCTGGGACCCACCTTGGAAGAGGAGGTGTGGAGTTAGTCCCTCCGCAGGGTGAATGCTACATCATCCTGTACGAGGTTGAGCTTGAGCCAGCTGATGGTGGTGTTTAGGGCGCACCTCACCAAGGCCAGGATGAGTCGCTTTCCTGCGGGGGTTGAAGATAGGCGCGAGGTGTTCAGGTGGGCCTGCGACCATACGCACATGTTCTGATCCGACCCCAAACTGGTGGGTTTTTGACGTCCTTTTTTAGCACCATATCGGCAATTGTAAATGTTGATTTAGACTCCTGTCCGTTAGTAGCTATCTTTGGGGTGTCGGGCCAGCTGGAGTTAAGGACGGGTGCGGGGCTGGATGCCCTGGCATTTGCCTTGTCAACTGCTCAGAGGTGAATTCTGCAGAGCTGGAGAGACAGGTGACGCCACCTAGTGCCTCAGTGGGGCTAGGTTCCTGTACCTCGAGAAGGTCATGTTTACAGTGAGGGGGTCAATCGATGGGTTTTACCGTTGATGGCAGCCTTTCTTATTGTAAAGGAATTGGTCCCTGTCAGCTGTTAGTGGGAGGTATGGTGGGTTGGTTGAGTTATATTTCTGTTGCTGGGGTTATTGTTACTATTGTCATTTGGAATTCTTTGATACATGCGTTGGTTTTGGTTGGTAAAGCTTTGATATAAAATGTTAAAAGTTCAATAAAAATATTTTCAAAAATAACTTTGGACGTGGCTGCACAGTGTTCTTCCGGAGCAATGGGCATCACTAGCAAGGCCAGCAGTTATTGTCCATCTCTAATTGCCATTGAGAAGCTGGTGGGGAGCCGCCTTCTTGCACCGCTGCAGTCCATGTGGTGTAGGTACAGCCACAGTGCTGTTAGGCAGGGAGTTCCTGCTTTTTGACGACGAAGGAACGATAGTTCCAAATCAGAATATCAACGATAGCACAGAACGCACCTTCAAAATGATTGTGAAAAGGGTCAGGTCCTCCTCTGCCACTGTAATAACAATCAGACCAGGTTTCCATCTATTGTCTCTGGGTCGGAATTCATTGGGTGGTTATTGGTGTAGTTGGGTGAGCTGCTGGTTGGGAGGTTGGGGTGCTGGATTGGGGGGGGTATGGTGGGGAGGGGAGTGGAGAAATTCAAACAATTGGCTGGCTCCTCATCTTAAGCCCAGTTGGTCAACCTGAAAAAGCTTTCAGAAGAACCCCCAAGGCAAGTGATAACTTTGTTACCGGGTCTTATAAGAGGCCTTGCATTGCCAATTCTGAGCCCACTTCTGCCACTTGCCAAGAACACAACAGTTAGGCATTTAATGGGTTGCTTCACTCCAGTACCACTAACGCTTCGCAAAGGCGAAAAGACACATGTTCTACTAAAACATTGGGAAGTAACACCACTTTAATGTTGCCCAATTTCTGCCCTGCTTTTTAGTCCTTCATGGGATTTGGGGATCACTGCCAAGGTCAGCATGTGTTACCTAATTGCCCTTGAACCGAGCGGCTCGCTGGGCCAGTTAAGAATCAATCACATTGCTGTGGGTCTGAATCACGTGTCGGCCAGGTCAGGTAAGGACGGCAGATTTCCTTTCACTAAAGGACATTAGTGAACCAGATGAGATTTTACGCCAATCAATTCATGGTCACCAAGTACCAGACTATCGTGATATATTATCATGGGATTGAACCCCTGTCTCCAGAACATTAGCCTGGGCCTTTGGATTGCTAGTCTAGTGACATTAAGGCCCCCCCACCCCCCCCCCCCCCCCCACCTCCTGATAACACCCCAAATTGCACCAAAATTTCTCTCGGAGATTTGAGGCCAGGAAAGACAGTCTATCGAAGCCACAATAACTTTCTTTGTAATGGATCTTAGGCGCAACTATTTCGGGGATAGTTATTCACGAAATCCATACAAGACATTTCACCAGCTCTGCCAACAAATTCGGTTCAAGTATGACATTATTTTCTTTAAGCAGCGTGCAATAAAGTGACAAACACACAAAGACGACAAGTTAGAGGAAAGACCGGACGCAGTCTTTCAATGGGTAACGACTTGCTAATACATTTCTCATGGATTGTTCAGCTACCTGAAAGGCGTCTCTTCTTGTGGCTGTGGGGTTCAAAGCAGAGTCTTCTGCACTGTGTTGAACTTTTCCCTTCTTTGCTGACCCGATGCCACACACACAGACGCACACACACGCGCCCGCGCGCACAACAAAGTATAGTAAAGGACCTCCGTTGAGCAGCGGCAGAGAATTTTCCGGAATTAATGTTTTTCCAGATTAGTTAATGAGCAGCCGACCTTCCTTTGATACTTGTATTTAGCTGAGTGCTCAGGCGAGTAACATTGTCTACATTCCCCAACTATTAATAGGGCAGCGTGCACTTGCAGCTGATAGCGCATGTGACGTTTCAGTTACTTGTTTGTACTGAGGGGTTAGCTGAGCCATATCACATTTTGCTGCCAACTCTTTGGGGATCTTGTTTATTAGCTCAATGCACAGGCAGCGATGAGCGTCAAGATGCACCCTCACCTAGTTTAAGTGGCGACACACCCAGTGGAAATCAATGCCAACAGTTGCTAAGGCTGGATTAATCTTTCTGAGCTCCACTTTCCATTGGGTCATTAAGGAGGGGTTATTTTGCTTTGCGAAATGTTCGGGGAAAGTCACTCAGGGTGGGCGGAGGAATTATGCCGACCACCTTTCTTGCAGTTCGAAATAAGTTTTTGTCAGTTCATCCCCCCCCCTCAACCCCCCACCCCCCACACTCCCTTCCACCCCCACCCCCATGAATATTTGCATCTGTTTTTTGAAAGATTTAGAGTACAAAATTCTTGGGCTGGATTCTCCGCCGTTGGGATTCTCCGCGGTGCCGGCAGAGCACCAACGCAGGGGGATTTCCCGACGGCGTGGGGCTGCCCACAATAGGAAGCCCCATTGGCCGGCTGGAGGGTCGGAGAATCCCACTGCCGGCTGGGGGCGAGATTCCCGCCCCCTTTTTTTTCCAATTGAGGGGCAATTTAACGTGGCCAATCCACCTACCCTGCACATCTTTGGGTCGTGGGGTAGAGACCCACGCAGGCACGGGGAGAATGTGCAAGCTCCACACGGACAGTTACCCGGAGCCGGGATCGAACCCAGGTCCTCAACGCCATGAGGCAGCAGTGCTAACCACTGCGCCACCGTGCCGCCTGAAAATTTATATTTGTTCCAGTCTTTTCTTCAGCACAGAGATCTTTCACCAAAATCATTTATTAAAAACTGGAGCTCCGGAAGAGTAATAAAAAATAAAAAGACCAACAGACTCGCATTTCTATAACACCTTTCACGGTGCCCCAACAACCCTCACAGCCAATGACGCACATTTGAAATCTACTCGGTGTTGCAATGTCAGCAAAGTGGCAGCCAATTTGTGCACAGCAACTTTCCCCAAACAGCTTTGAAATCATATCCAAACAGTCTGTTCTTTTGTAATATTTTGGGGTAAATGTTGACCAATCTGCGTGGGGGAGGGAGGAGATGCAGGGACCTCCCTGCTCTTCCTCGAAATAGTTCCACGAACAGCGCTGAGCAATGTCATAACAAGTGGGCAACCCGCTTATTGGCTAAGAGATAAATACTAACTGGGACAGTGAAGGAAACACGTCTTCGAAAAGCTACTATGGGATCACTTACATTCAAGTGAGAGGACAGTCTGTTCAACATCTCATCCGAAAGATGTACTTTTAGCAGTGCAGCGCTCCCTCTGCACTGCACTGGGAGTGTCAGTGACCATGTCTGTGGAGCGGTGATTAGAACCATGTGATCTATTGACTCCAAGTTGAGGTGGCTATTCGCTGATATTACTAACATTGCCCTCTTAGCGATGGCCTTCAGCTGTGCGGCTACAGCCCGTCACGGCCAGTGGGGGTTAAAGTGACCTTCACCGTATTACCACAGAAGGGACAGCGTCCTGGGTGTGTTCGGTGGCACAGACTGGCAGATACTGAAGTAGCCCCTGGTATGGGGACACAGTCTGGAGGGGACTTCCTTCAGACCCGTGAGCGTTGAGCCCCCTGCCTCCCCAGCCCAAGGGGCGACCCCCCCCCCCCCCCCCATCGGTGGCAGCCGACACCCTAACCGGGCCCTCGCCCTGCTCCCTGGGGTGCTCCCACACCCCCGATCACTGGGGAAGCACTCACCTCCTCCGATGCCCACAGCGGCCATTGTGCCAGCTTCATTTTTAGAAATAGGTGTTCTGGTCAGATGGGCGGCCCTTCCTGCTAATGGGATTGAGATTGGCCTTAATTGGTGAATATCGGTTACTGGCCTGAGGATCCTGAGGAGCGGGCTGGTTAGATCGGAAACCGATCGGCGCTTGGCACGTTTCCTGATTTCAGACCCTCTCTGCAGCCTAACCAGCCAGCGGTTAGATCGCGTCAATTGTGGCAACGTAATGGAGGAAAAATATTAATATTGTTAATAATGTCGACTTGGACCTTTTGTCTATTTGCAGCTTACTTTAGACTTTACCTGTAAATAGAAGACTTTCTGCGCGATTTAAAAGCCCTTGCTCGGGACTGCAATTTTCAGGCTGTAACAGCCGCCCAGCATATGGAACTCGCTGTCCGTGATGTATACGTTGCAGGGCTCCGGTCTAACTATGTGGGCCAGCGATTGCTTGAAAAAGGGGCCCAGAACTTGGAGGACACTGTAGAGTTAGCTACAACTAAGGAGGTCGCATTCCGCAGTTTGAACTCATTCCCCGCGGACCAAGCAACCCCATCGTGGGCCCCCGACCAGCGAGTGCCCCAGGCCTGCGCCGCACGGCCACCCACCCACTATGCAGCACCAGCGTGCCATTTTTGTGGCCAGCCCCAGCACCCACGGCAGCGCTGCCCGGCCGGCAACGCGACCTGCAGCAGCTGCGGTCGCAAAGGACACTATGCCCGAGTATGCCTCGCAAAATCAAAGTCAAAAACTCCAAACCCCCCCGCAGTCCAGAGCACTCGCCTCCCAAACTCACAGGCCCCGAAATGCTGCAGCGTGTCTGCCGACTCCGCCCCCACCCGACATGTGCGACTCATGGGGGCCGCCATCTTGGCAATCCTCCTCCACGCAGCCGGCCACGTGCGACTCATGGGGGCCGCCATCTTGGATGCCATCTTCTTCAGCACCTGCCACGTGCGATCAACGGGGGCCGCCATCTTGGCCATCAACCGAACTGAACCTCGACGACTACGCCCTCAGAGGACAGTCATCGCGGGGCCACTCCAGCACAGCTGATCGAGCCGCCGACTACCCGCAACTCAGCGCAGTCACGTTGGACCAGTCGCGTCCGAAGCACCTCCAGAGCTCGACGATGTCCGTTCAAATCAATGGGTACAGGACACCGTGCCTCTTCGACTCCGGGAGCACCGAGACCTTCGTACATCCTGACCTGGTAAGACACTGTTCGCTCCCTATCTTCCCTGCACGGCAAACTATCTCCCTCACCTCAGGCTCACACTCAGTCCACATACAAGAGAGCACCATCGCGACCCTAACGATTCAGGGCGCCAGCTACTCTAATTTCCAGCTGTACGTACTCCCCGACCTCTGCGCCCCACTCTTACTTGGACTTGACTTCCAATGTAACCTCAAAAGCCTCACACTCAGCTTTGGCGGACCCCTACCTCCACTCACTATCTGCAGTCTAGCGACACTAAAATTCGACCCCCTTCCACTCTTCGCTAATCTCACTTCGAACTGCAAACCCGTAGCCACCTGCAGCAGGCGGTATAGCCTGCAGGACAGGGTGTTTATTAGATCCGAGGTCCAACGGCTCGTATGAGGGAGTCATAGAGGCCAGTAACAGCCCCTGGAGAGCTCAGGTGGTGGTCGTCAAGACCGGGGAAAAGTTCCGAATGGTGGTTGATTATAGCCAAACCATTAACCGGTTCACGCACCTCGATGCGTACCCTCTCCCCAGAATTGCAGACATGGTTAATCAGATCGCCCAGTATCGCATATTCTCCACGGTGGATCTGAAGTCTGCTTACCACCAGCTCCCAATCCGCCTGGAGGATTGCCATTACACGGCATTCAAGGCCGATGGCCGCCTCTTCCACTTCCTCCGGGTCCCCTTTGGCATCACGAATGGGGTCTCGGTGTTCCAACGAACAATGGACCGAATGGTGGACCAGTACGGGCTGCGGGCCACGTTTCCATACTTGGACAATGTCACCATCTGCGGCCATGATCAGCAGGACCACGACGCAAACCTCCACCGATTTCTCCAAACCGCCCAGAAACTCAATCTCACCTATAATACGGAGAAATGCGTTTTCCGCACTACCAGACTAGCCAACCTCAACTATATCGTGGAAAACGGAGTCCTGGGCCCCGACCCGGACCGTATGCGCCCCCTCTTACAACTCCCTCTCCCTCATTGTCCCAGGGCCCTCAAGAGGTGCCTGGGATTTTTCTCTTATTATGCCCAGTGGGACCCTCAGTATGCGGACAAAGTCCGCCCACTATTTAAGACCACACTCTTCCCACTGTCAGCTGAGGCCCGCCAGGCCTTCAACTGCATCAAGGAGGACATCGCCAAAGCCGCCATGCAGGCGGTGGATGAATCCGTCCCCTTTCAAGTGGAGAGCGACGCCTCAGAGGTCACTCTCGCCGCCACTCTGAATCAGGCAGGGAGACCAGTCGCCTTCTTCTCCCGAACCCTCTCCGCTTCGGAACTTCGACACTCCTCGGTCGAAAAAGAAGCTCAAGCCATTGTGGAAGCTGTACGGCACTGGAGGCACTACCTCGCAGGTAGGAGGTTTACCCTCATCACCAACCAAAGATCGGTTGCCTTCATGTTTGACAACTCGCAAAGGGGCAAAATTAAGAATGATAACATCTTGCGGTGCAGGATCGAACTCTCCACCTATAATTACAATATCATATATCGACCGGGGAAGCTCAACGAGCCCCCAGATGCCCTGTCCCGCGGCACGTGCGCCAGCGCGCAAGACGACCGCCTGAAAGCTATCCACAACGACTTCTGCCACCCGGGGGTCACCCGGCTTGCCCACTACTTCATAGCCCGAAATCTGCCTTTCTCCAACGAGGAGGTAAAAGCC
Source organism: Scyliorhinus canicula (assembly GCF_902713615.1). Taxonomy (NCBI): domain Eukaryota; kingdom Metazoa; phylum Chordata; class Chondrichthyes; order Carcharhiniformes; family Scyliorhinidae; genus Scyliorhinus; species Scyliorhinus canicula. The sequence continues at coordinate 184,782,653 of NC_052155.1, read as the reverse complement.
ATCACCAGGGATTGCCCGATCTAGCGCGGAGTGCAAACCGCACTTCTATAGACCAGACAAGGCCCACCTGGTAAAGGGATCCCGGCCCTTTGAATGCCTGAGCATCGATTTCAAAGGGCCAATCTCCTCGACCAATCGAAATGTGTACTTTCTGAACGTCATCGATGAGTTCTCCCGTTTCCCGTTTGCCATCCCATGCCCCGATATGACCTCCCACACAGTCATCAGAGCTCTGCACAGTATCTTCACCCTGTTCGGTTTCCCCAGCTACGTACACAGCGACCGGGGTTCGTTCTTTATGAGCGACGAGCTGCCTCAGTACCTGCTCGACAAGGGCATCGCCTCGAGCAGGACTACCAGCTACAACCCCAGGGGGAACGGGCAGGTGGAGAGGGAGAAGGCGACGGTCTGGAAGACCGTCCTACTGACCCTCCGGTCCAGGAATCTCCCGACCTCCCATTGGCAGGAGGTCCTCCCCGACGCGCTCCATGCTATTAGGTCCCTCCTATGCACCGCCACCAACCAGACCCCTCACGAACGATTATTTGTTTTCCCTAGGGGCACTACCACGGGGGCTTCACTCCCATCCTGGTTGAGGACACCGGGCCCGGTTCTCCTCCGGAAACACGTCCGGACACACAAAACAGACCCGCTAGTGGAGAGAGCGCTACTGCTTCATTCAAACCCCCAATACGCCTTCATTGAATACCCCGACGGCCGTCAGGACACCGTTTCCCTCCGGGACCTGGCACCTGCAGGATCCACCACCACCACCGCCGAGGTACCCCTCACACTACACCCCACCCAAACCCCCATGTCCTGCGCCTCCGAGCCTGTAGGTTCCCTGCCCACACTCGTCGCCCCCGCGCCTATAGGTTCCCTGCCCATGCTCGGCACCCCCGCGCCTATAGGTTTCCTGCCCCCCCCCCCCCCGTCGCCCGTTGCACCGGTCAGGAATGAAGCTCGGACCGAAACACCCCCGGAGTCCGCCCTCGTACCCACACCAATCGTCACCACCCAGCCACCCGAAGAGGCTGCAACCCCGGTGCTCCGCCGATTCCAAAGGACGACTCGGCCACCGGACCGACTCAACTTGTAGACCCGTCACCCCCGCCGGAATTGATTTTTTTACAGGGGGTGAATGTGGTGAATTATACTGTATGGTAATGTATTGCATTGCATTGTATTATGTCCTTGTGGGCTCTGTATGTGAGCCGTTGCGCGGCTCTGCCCATAGGGGGAGATGAGGAGCTTGTACAGGGTTCCACCCTTGGCTCCGCCCATGGCTCCGCCCATGGCCCCTCCCACTACCGGACGTATAAAGTGCTGCAGCCGTGAGCCTGCCCTCAGTTCCTCTGGTCGCAGGCTGGCACAGTTGTAAGACTATTAAAACCAAAGTTTACTTCCAATCGTGTCTCTAGTGAATTAATGGTCACATCATATCCCTGACTCAGACAGTATGGGAAAGTTTGGGCAGCCGTTCGCTTTTAGAGGCCATAAGTAGAAAACGATCACAAGTATATCGGGTGGCACGGTGGCAGAGTTAGCACTGCTGCCTCCCAGAGATCCAGGTTCAATTCCAGCCCCTACCCAGAGAGGGAACGTGGTACTCAGTACCACTGGGACTAGATGAATAATACATCTGTGTATGTAAAGGGATAAAGCATATGAGGGCGGAAGGAGATGAAGTATAGGGTGAGGTGAAATAGGGTGGATGGAGACTCGCGTGGAGCATGAGCGAGCACAAGCGTGGAGTTGTTGGGCTGATTGGGCTGTTTCTGTGCTGTTAATTCTATGCTCCAGCCCCGACCTAGCGGAACAGGAAAATTTGGAGAGCCACTAAAAGCGAACGGCTGCCCAAACTTTCCCGAACTGTCTGAGTCAGGGTTGGAAAGTCCCCGACCTATGTTTCTGCTACTCCAGTTCACAATGCAACGCACAGATTTATCTGGGTGGAGTTTCAGCGTTTGGTACGATGTGGAGGAGTAGGAGAAAGGGAGAGTGGAGCTTTATGGGGTTGGGAGTGTGTTACAGGGAGTCTAACAAAACTTGCGGTAAAGTAGCTGGAAGAATTGTTACAAGTAACTAGTGGAATTTTTTGCTCTTTGGCTTCCAATAAAAATATGACATGTTTGGAAAATTTCCAACCAATGCTTGTTGGAAAGTAATAAGAGGGGTCTGAAAGTTAAATCAGCTGTTGTTCATTTTCATCTCGCTGTTAATGTCGATGTCTTCCTCATTAACTTTTTTTAATAACATCACCTCCAGAGCAAGATCAATTTGATTGCAGGTTTGAAAAATTGTGCTGATGATATTGAAGCGGAACTGTATTTGTGTGGTCCCGGTGCCAGGAAACTATTCGCCTTGGCTGAAGTCTCGCATAGCAGAGGAGGCATCATGGAAAATAACATCAGTCACTCTGTACCTGCACTGCAGTTGACCCACATACAGAGCAATTGGCAGCATTGAAACATTATGGCCCTGCTCCATATCACAGTGTGATAGTCAACAACAACTCTTGGTTTGCAGCTAGCAACAGTATTTTTGACCGTCTGGCTATGTTTTGCCTTGAAAGCGTGTATAGGGCCTTCCAACACACTCTCTCCAGCAGAGGGAGATTCAGTGAGGCGCAGTTAATGATCTCACCCCATGCAATGTAAGTTATGTTTGCTGAATTAAAAGCAATTGATGTGTTGGGTATGCTGGGTCTGCGAGGGCTGCGTTTACCAGAGCAGTGAGAGAGACAGGCTACCAACACTTGTAGAAGTACAACTCTATTTTATTTAGCTAAGAGCTGTTAAACATACTTGCACTGTGGGTCAACACTATGTTAGGCTGACTGAAGACCTATGGCTAACCTGACCAGACTATACTGCTTAGCACATGGTAGATATTCGTGCTACTGATTACGAGCTCTGGCTGTCTCAGAGGCTGCATCCCGAATGAGCGGGAAAACTAGTGCCCTCTGGCTTTAGAGTGACCGTGCCCTATCTGGTGATTGGCTGCTGTGTTCTGTGTGTTGATTGGTCTTGCAGTGTGTCAGTCAGTGTGTGTCTCTGCACCATTATATACTGATGTGTATATTATGACAGCAATGGCTCTCTGTACCTGATCTGTGTCTCCTTTAAATACCCATTGTGATAACGGCGCTCACCATGAGGCAGCTTAGTGCCCAGTAATCAAATCCTCTTCCCTATATTATTCAGAAGTTATCCAGCTTGTTGCTTTAACTCTAGTCCCTAATGGTCACATGGTCACCACAATTTCTGATCTGAATGTGAAGTTTTAAAAAAATATATGTTTATTCAAGGCTTTTTTTTCCCTTGCCCCCCCCCCCCCCCCATTCCCCCTCCCAACTGCACCTCTTAAAATCCACCTTCATTCCCTCAGCCAATCGTACATTGTTTAATTTGTGTAGCCAAGCGCCCAGCTCTGCGCCACTTGGATTCCGAGATACCAAAATCTCTCTCCCACCACCCTGAACGTTAACTCCCCCAACCTCCTCTCTTGCCCTCTGGCATTGGTCGGGAACACCCCGCTCTTCCCCATGCTCAACTTGTACCCCTTCATCATCCAAATTCTCTCAAAATCTCCATTATCCTTTCAATGCCGTACACCGGGTCTGAGATACATAATCACAAATCATCTGCATATAGCAACGCTCTATGCTCGGTACCGCCCCCCCCCCCCCCCCATCCCCGCTCAATCTCTTTCCAATCTCTCGAGCCCTAAGCGTTACTGCCAACGCTTCTATCACCAAGGCAAAAAGCAAAGGGGAGAACGGGCAGCCCTGTCTCATCCCACGATGTAACCCAAAGCAACCCAAACTCATCCAGTTCATCCCAACACTCGCCATCGGCGCCCTGTACAACAGCCAAACCATATCCACAAACCCCTGCCCAAACCCCAACCGCCCCAGCACCTCCAGCAAATATGCCCACTCCACCCGATCAAAGGCCTTCTCCGCGGCTGTCGTCACCAGTACTTCTGTCTCCTGCCCCTCAGAGGGCATCATAATTATGTTGAGTGGCCTGCGCACATTCGCTAACAGCTGCCTTCCCTTCTCAACTCCCGTCTGGTCCTCCCCAATCATCCCTGCACACAGTCCTCAATTTGTGATGTTAGCACCTTCGCCAACAACTTTGCATCAACTTTCCGCAGCGATATCAACTGCTCTGGGTCCTTATCTTTCTTTAAGATCAGGGAGATGGACGCCTGCGACAATATGAGGAGGAACTCCCCCCCCTATCCCTCACCTCATTGCATGTCCTCACGAACAACTCTGCACCAAACCTCTTATGAAACTCCACTGGGAACCTGTCTGGCCCTGGGGCATTTCCCGCCTCCATCGCACCAATGTTGTCCATCACCTCCCTCAATCCAATCTGGGCCCCCAGCCCCTGCATCCTCTCGCCCTCCACCTGAGGGAACTCCAACCCATCCAGGAACCACCGCACCCCTTCCTCCCTGGCCGGGGGCTCTGACTCATACAGCCTCCTAAAGAAGGCCTCAAATACCCCATTCACCTCCTCTGGATCCGTCACCACCTCACCCCTCTCATCTCTCACCCTTCCAATCTCCCTCGCCGCTGCCTGCTTCCTCAGCTGAAGGGCCAGCATCCTACTCATCTATTCCCCGTGCCCATACACTGGCCCTCTGGCCCTCCGCAACTGCCCCACCCCCCTTCCCCATGGACACTAACCCAAACTCCATCGGGAGCCTCTGCCTCTCCTTTAACAGCCCCTCCTCCAGTGCCACCGAGTACCTCAGATCTCCCCTCAGAATCTCCTCTACCAGCCTCACCCTCTCCTCACATTCCACCCTCTCCATGTGCGCCCGGATCAAAATATATTACCCCCCTAATTATCACCTTAAGTGTCTTCCACAGTGTGGCAGCTGTGACCTCCCCTGTATCGTTCACCTCCACATAGCCCTGATTGACAGCCCTCACCCGCTCACACGCCCCCTCACCCGCCAACAGATGGTGAGATGTTTTTACTGGGTGAAGCTACCGAATATGTTGGCAGCTGCCCATGCAATCCAAGGGATTGTTGCTGTCCTTTAAGTCAAGGCCAATCTCCCTCCCTTTCCCGGTGTTTAGGGTTTGATGACCTGTCTTGTTTTGATATGTCTGGATGCAGAGCATCCCCCAGGCCCAGCTCCCAAGGCCTTCATCCTGGAAACAAGAGCAGAAATCCAACTGTTGGGACAGAGTCTCCTGACTTCTTGCAAAAAAAAAACAGTGGCCAGAAGTTCCCCAGTTCCCCACTGCTGAAGATTCAGGGTGGGTGGGGAGAGGTTGTAAAAATAAGGCACTTACTCGTTTGCCTTGCCTCGTCCTCCTCAAATCTGAGTTAACAACAACAACTTTCATTTATGTAGCACCTTTGCTGTAGAAATGTCCCAGAGGCGTTTCTCCCAGGAGCATTACTAACTAAATATCTGAGAGCCAGGCATGTGAGGAAAGACAGGAGGCCAAAAACGTTTTTTTGTTTATTCGTTCATGGGATGTGGGCATCGCTGGGCTGGGCCAGCATTTGTCACCCATCCCTAATTGCCCTTGAACTGAGTGGCTTGCTAGGCCATTTCAGAGGGCATGTAAGAGTCAACTACATTGCTGTGGGCCTGGACTCACATGTAGGCCAGACCGGGTAAGGACGGCAGATTTCCTTCCCTCAAGGACATGAGTGAACCAGATGGGTTTTCACGACAATCGACAATGGTTTCATGGTCACCGCCAGACTTTTGATTCTGGATTTTTGTTGAATTCAAATTTCAGGTCTCTGGATTACTAGCCCGATGATAATATCACTACGCCATTGCCTCGCCCATAAATTAGTCAAAGAGGGCAGTTGAAAGGAGCATCATAAACAACAGGAGAGGTGGAGAGGTCTAGGGAGGTAATTCCAGAGCTTGGAGCCAAGGCGGCTGAAGGTTGAACATCGACATTTTGGCATTTGCAAGAGGCCGGACTTGGAGGGGTCGAAGGGTTGCAGGACTGGACGGGGTAACAGACAGAGGAAGCTAATGGTCTTCTGGGCTCTCCTCTCTGTGCTTGTCATGGAAACGGTGGAGGTAAACCTGCTTTCCTTGGTGCCTTGTTTCAATTCTTCCCTCCTCTTCAAACAATGCCTTGAACAGATGACTGCATTAACACTAGAGCTTTGTGCGAGCTTATGGTTTAACAGGAAAAGGCACTGTACTGGTGGCTACATACAAGCTTGCCCTTGAAGGAATAAAGTCCCTGTTGGTATTGAATGTGCAACGTGAAAAGAGCTGAAGTTTGGAAAGACCTGTTATTGAGCTGTTTTGTTCTGGAAAGCCGTTTGATATTTACATCCTTTCTGCCATTCTCCCATAGCTATGTCTGCTACAGCAGACTCACATTGTTAAGAAAGAACTTGACATGTCTACAGCCATATCAAACACTTGGGGAGGTAACATGTTACTGGACTAACAATCCCGAATACTGGGAGACATCAGTTCATAATCCCAACAGCGGAGGGAGTTGAAATTCAGTTAACAAATCTGGAATTAATATGCTATCCTCATTAATAATGACCATAAAACTGCTGAATTGTTGCCAAGATAATGCCCCTTTAAGGAAGGAAATCCACTACGCCGTTTAAAAATAAGGGGTGGCCCATTTAAGATAGAGATGAGGAAAAACTTTTTCTCCCGACCTCAAAAGGCAATGGAAGCAGAGGCTTTGAATATTTTTAAAGGCAGAGCCAGATAGATTTTCGATAATTGGCTAATCGGGGGTCGGTGGGAATGTGAAGTCGAGGTTACAATCAGGCCAGCCATGATCTTATTGAATGGTGGGGTAGGATCGAGGGGCCGAGTGGCCTACTCCCGCTCCTGGTTTGTTTGTTCATCCTTGTTCGATCTGGTCTGTGTGTCACTCCAGTGGGTGACTCTTAACTGCCTTCTGAAATGGTCCAGCAAGCCACTCAATTGTTAACAGCTCACCGTCTCTTGCTCCTGGGCATTTAGGGATGGGCAATAAATGCTGGATTTACCGAGGGCAGCATGGTGGCCTAGTGGTTAGCACAACCGCCTCACGGCGCTGAGGTCCCAGGTTCGATCCCGGCTCTGGGTCACTGTCCGTGTGGAGTTTGCACGTTCTCCCCGTGTCTGCGTGGGTTTCGCCCCCACAACCCAAAAATGTGCAGAGTAGGTGGATTGGCCACGCTAAATTGCCCCTTAATTGGAAAAAAATAATTGGCTAATCTAAATTAAAAAAAAAAAAAATGCTGGATTTACCAGTGGCATCCACGTCCCAAGAATAAATAAAAAGCACCTTGAACAATCTCAGGGCATTCGGGCAGAGATTGAATACTTATGCTAACAGTAAATGCTGGGCCGTTATGTCGACAGATGAGTTGTCATTAAGCGTGTTAGTATGTGAACAATGGTGAACAGGAAAAGACTCTCTGATCCACATACTCTGGATCTCACAATCTAGACACTCCCCACTTCACCCAAAAGCCATGCGATCTCCAGGGAGAGTCAAGAAAAAGCAGATTTAAAAAAAATACTCATTTGTATTTTGGGGGGACGACAAAAATCTGTGAAATTCCTCTTCAAACTCCTTAGGCGATCAAGTATAGATGTCCTAACACCACCCCAGCCTTGGTCATTCTATAATGTGTCTGCTTCTTGTACAAGGTGATTGCCCCTCCAACAAGAAACAGCTCCAGCTCTCACTGGAGGGGATTCAGCGAGTTGGTGTCCGTTGTATGAGTTGGCAGCTTTTTCGAGAAGGCCTGGAATTTTTACTCAATAACTATAAGGATCTCTTGTTACTGTCATCTCTGAATTCCTTCAAAGTTATTTTTAGTTTAGTACTTGTTTGTGTGCGGGCTACAGACGGGGCTACACTTGACCTGATTGAATGGCAGAACAGACTCAAGGGGCTGAATGGTCAGGTCCTGTTCCGACATCATATTCCATACCATTGGGGCTGGTTTAGCACACTGGGCTAAATCGCTGGCTTCCAAGGCAGGCCAGCAGCACGGTTCGATTCCCGTACCAGCCTCCCTGAACAGGCGCCGGAATGTGGCGACTAGGGGCTTTTCACAGTAACTTCATTTGAAGCCTACTCGTGACAATAAGCGATTCTCATTTTCATTTCATTTCATTTCACATATTATTCATAGTATCCAGAAAACAAGTGATTTTCCAATGAAGATTCATTCTCAAAATAGCTGACTAGTGAAATATATAAAATAGTCACCGAGTGAAAGTCTATAAATGTCTAATTCCTCTCCCCCCCCCCCGCTGCGCCTTTGTCCTTCCTGGAGAAAACAAACGAGCAAATGGGAAATTATAACCGAGTGGGGATCCTTGTGACTTGCTGTTTTGCCTCATCTGATCCGTGTGTTATTTCTCCGAAGCAGGCTCGCATAAATATTTAGACGTCTGATCCTCGCATGGATTGCTCCCTGGATTAAACAAGCCCAACTCGTGTTTATAATCACTAGATTTCATGATCCAGATAAGACTCGAGGAGTGTGCTTCAAGCTGAGACAGTTAAGGAGATGGAATCAAATGAGCGGTGTTCGGACGAGCTGCGGTGAGATTGAGAGCTTGCTGGCCAGCTCAAAGCACACTGACGAGGGGAGATTTTCACGGTTTGATGTGTGAAATGCAAGAAAATAAGGTGCATAATAAACCGGTGACCGACAAAGACACCAAACAGAGTCTCTGGGGGAGATTCTCCGGCCCCCCCCCCCAGCCACGTGTTTCACCGCCGGACGCCGCTCGCTGGCGGCGGGATTCCCGCCACGTGTCAGTGGGATTTCCCATTGTAATCACCCCACACCACCACAAAACCCTCTGGCGGGAATGCACTCCCAGCGGGAAAAGTGAATCACAAAGACGGAGAATTCCGGCCTCTGACTTAGTTGGAACAAGCTTATTTTTGACATGATAAACAGAAGATAGTTTATTAGTCCACGGTTTCCATTTTGTTTATACTGATTGTGTCCAGATGAAAATGATATTTTACAGGTAAAATATATTATATTGAATCGCTACAATGGATAATTTTGATGGAAAATTATGAACCAAACAAAGTTTTAAAATTCCCCTCGCTATTCCAAGAGTTTTAGCCCCGGGTGTTTGTTACATATTAAGGCGACAGAATGGAACACCTTTTCCCATTTTGGACAAGCACCGTGAGACTCAGGCACTGCTGGGCCAGGGATAGAACGGACCTGACCCAGAACTATAACCTCACTTTTCTCTGTTCCCACAATCAACGTTAACTTCTGCCTCAGAAGAACATCTCCCACTGTGCCAGTGTGGCACTTACATTTCCCACACCAACCACCCTTGCCTCTTTCCAGAGGGAAGTGACTAAGTTGTGTGAGAAAATTGCGAGCCAGTTAATGCAGGAGCCTGGTGAGCACATATTCGTTGTGCGTGCCTGGAGTGTACCTTGCATTGGGTCCTGAAGGATAGACCTGCATTTCTATAGCACCTTTCAAGACCACAGCACGTATCAAGGTGCATCGCAGCCAATTAATTTTTGAAGTGCAGTCACTGTTGTAATGGACGACATGCAGCAGCTAATTTCTGCATCGCAAGATCCCACGAATGGCAAAATGATAATGGCCACATGCTCTGTTTTGGCGATGTTGATTGAGGGATGAATATTGACCAGGACACCAGCGAGACCTCCCTTGCTCTTCTTCAAAGTAGCACCATGGGATCTTCTGCATGTATGGGAGACAACATACAGACCCTTGGTTTAACATGCTCAATACCGCACTGGAATGTCAACCTAGATTTTGGAGCTTAATCCTGGAGTGCGACTTGAACACATAGCCTTCTGATACAGAAATGAGAGTGCTACCAACTGGGCAACAGCTGACACAAGTTCGAGTTCCTCTGATCAGTCTTGGGAGGGTTTTGAACCCATCCTCCAGGTGGACTGAGTTTTCAGAAATAGTGATTCCAAAATTTCCAGCAAATTAACCTCTGTACTGTATTGGAATTTGTGCTTTTTTCCTGACGTATTATACCTCTTCCTCTGGGAAACACGGACATCATTGGGTTTGAAATATTGAAAATGTTAAAACTGACGCTGTTAAGATGGAAAACAGAGGGCAGCACGGTGGCGCAGTGGTTAGCACTGCAGCCTCTCGCCGCCGAGGACTCAGGTTCGACCCTGGTTCGATCTGGGTCACTGTCCGTGTGGAGTTTGCACATTCTCCCCGTGTTTGTGTGGGTTTCGCCCCCACAACATAAAGATGTGCAGGGGAGGTGGATTGGCCACCGTGATCTGCAGACTGCCATATTGTGCTAAGTTGCACCTTAATTTGAAAAGATGAATTGTTTACTCTAAATTTATTTTTAAAAAGATGGAAAGCATTTGGATCGATGCACATTGCTTCTATCAGGAGGATCTTGTGTTGAGGTGGGTGGTGCTGAGTTCAAGACTCACCCAGCACCCAATGAGCAAGGAAGGTGTGCTCATAATGGAGCCTCACAGGTTGAGTATCAACCTGAAACTCTTTTCAACGCAGGCCAGTGGCAGACGGTAAAAACAAGATAGATTCCTGGTCAGCCATATGATGGAAAGAAAGCTGGAACCTCTACCATCTCTATCCGTAGCTCCGCAACACAATGTGCATGTTGCCACGGTAACCTGGACTCCGTGAGTGATCCGCAGACCACCATACTGGTGCTAATCGTAGAATGATACTGTACGAACGCAAGCTGTTCGGCCCACTCTGCTTGTACTAGCTCTTTGCTAGAGCTATTCCCGTACCAGCCTCCCCGAACAGGCGCCGGAATGTGGCGACTAGGGGCTTTGCACAGTAACTTCATTTGAAGGGCCTCACGGTAGCATGGTGGTTAGCATCAATGCTTCACAGCTCCAGGGTCCCAGGTTCGATTCCCGGCTGGGTCACTGTCTGTGTGGAGTCTGCACGTCCTCCCCGTGTGTGCGTGGGTTTCCTCCGGGTGCTCCGGTTTCCTCCCACAGTCCAAAGATGTGCGGGTTAGGTGGATTGGCCATGCTAAATTGCCCATAGTGTAAGGTTAATGGGGGGATTGTTGGGTTACGGGTATACGGGTTACGTGGGTTTAAGTAGGGTGATCATTGTTCGGCACAACATCGAGGGCCGAAGGGCCTGTTCTGTGCTGTACTGTTCTATGTTCTATGTTCTATAAGCCGACTTGTGACAATAAGCGATTTTCATTTCATTTCATTAACTAGTACCACTCTTTAGCTCTCTCCCCATACCTCACAAACTTTTATCATGTTTTTGTCCAACTTGGTTAATTTCATCTCCCCCACCCCCAATAGAAATAACTTGATAATTTTTTTTTTTTTAGAAAGCAATAATTTATAAAAGCATTACAGATGGTGACATTGATTCACATAACCAACATGGGTTTGTACATTGCATATTACCGGGACACCGTGAGGCACATTGATTAAAGTAGTGTCCCAGGTTTGATTGCTCCTTATTTTACTAAGGCCAACAGAACCTTCTGGAAATCACCGGACGAGTCAGATTGGACTGCCTTTGCCAAAGACGTCTTGTACATCTCCTGATACCGCTCCTTAATGGATGGAAGATCAACCTGTTAATAGAAGAAAGGAAATCCAGTTTCTTTCTATCATACGATCGCAGGATATCATTAACATAAGTGAACATTTACATCAAGACAGCATAACCTCCTGGTCAAGGGTGGAAATGGGCTGGATCTTGCTGTGGGGCATTTTTCCTGCTCTATGTTGTTATTTTGAATATCATCTCCACTCTTCGTCTTGAGAATGCTTTGTGCCGTAACTTGCTGGGAGGGTGAACTGATAACGGCGCAGAGAGGGCGTCAGTGAATAATGCGACCAAGAGTTTGTCTCCTTAACCGCTGAGGCTTAATGATTGAGGAAGAAACGGGGGCTTGACGGAGAAGCAAATCGGGTGAATTCAAATCAATTCAGGTCCAGAAAGAGAAATAAAGAGAGGGAAAGATTGGAATAAGAGGGAGAATAAAAGCCAGAGCGGAAAAGTAAGAAACAAAATAAAAACATTCAAAATGTATTATTATTGTAAAACAGAGAATGCCATTTGTGAAAATGAAAGGCCATTGAGCTGAAACGTTCACACTGTTTTCCTTCACAGCGTTTCTGACCTGCTGACTATTTCCAGCAATTTTCTGTTTTTTTTATTTCAGATTTCCAGGATCTACCGTGTTTGGGTTTTGTTTCAAGACTTGGGGAATCTCCAGGTAGAATTGACTACCTGCAGGAAAGAGACCGAGTAGTTTAAATTGTTCCCATTCGGGGCCAGAGAGGTTGAGCAGCTTTGCGTTGGCAATTATCATGTGGTTGAAAGGGTAGTTACGTTGTTAGGTTCCAAAACCAACTTCCTGCTGCAAATTCAATGGGCAAATACAGCACGTTTGCCAAAAAGAAACTGGGAGGCTGGGGGGTGAAAAGTCATTTGTGGAAAGCAAATCCTGAAGTTGTTTACATTGAGCCACATTTTCTAGGAATTCGCTACTCATGGTGTATGCCATCGTCCACTGAACCTGTTGGCCAATATGTGCATTAATTAAGGTGTGTATTGCTACCTTGTTAATATTTTAACAACGTTAACTTTTGGGCGAGGGTTTGGCTCTATTTTGAGGCGGCACAGTGACACAGTGGTTAGCACTGCTGCCTCACAGCGCCAGGGACCCGGGTTCGATTCCGGCCTCGGGTGACTATGTGTGTGGAGTCTGCACGTTCTCCCCGTGTCTGCGTGGGTTCCTCCGGGTGCTCCGGTTTCCTCCCACCGCCCAAAGATGGGTGGGTTAGGTAGATTGGCCATGATAAATTGCCCTTGAGGGCAGAGTTCCAGAAATAGGGCAGGGGAGTGGGCCTAGGTGGGGTGGTCTTTCCAAGTGTGGGTGCAGACTCGATGGACAGAATGGCCTCCTTCTGCACTGTAGGGATTCTATGATTCCATAAACCATTGACACTAATTACTCTGTTACCCACATGTAAAAGACACTCTAGGGGATTTTCACAGTAACTTCATTGCAGTGTTAATGTAAGCCTACTTGTGACACTAATAAAGATTATTACTATTAGTAGTAGTAATCTCAAGCCCTTGGGTGAGATTTCCTCCGCTATCGGCCTTTACAGATAACAGGGGGTAAAACAGAGTTCAGCCTGCCAACGAGAATGGTACCATATAGCTTGGTACCCCCGTCATATAGCTTGGTACGTTGATGTGAAACAATTGCAGGAAGGGTTCCACGATGTATCATTAGCGAACAGCCCCTGGTTCACCTGCCACGCCTTCAAATCAGCGACTCGATGATCCGGGTGCCATTTTTAAAGGCCTGCCTTGCACACTCTAATGAACCAAGAAACAAGCTTCACCCAGGTGCACGCCCCCTAATACCACCTTGGCACCCCTTGGCATTACCGTGGCATGACCCGCTCCCGCCTGAGCACCGCGCTCACCTCCGAGCTCGCCTGGGTGTGTTGCTCACGAGGTGCATGCCTTCTGCGTTCAGTCGTGCTTCATGCTATTTTTACATCACACTGCCACGGACCCATTTCCTGCCGTGAGGGGTACGATCCTGCCGTATGGGCCTGGTAGCCAGGCGTTAATTGATTACGATGAGGTTCCCGACTGACGTGGGAGGGGACAATCGCTTCCTGCTTTCATGCCGACCGGAAATTTGGCCTTCTCGCGATATTTTCTGCTTTCCTGTCTCCGAGCCTGCCCAACACGAACGGGAGCAGAAAATCCTGGCCCGGCTTTTAGTTACAATTATTCGCTGATGTGTAGGTTTAAAGGGAATAGACGATAGATGCTCATGGCAGGTAGACTGTATCTAAAGCCTCTCACTGGCCCTACGTCATCAGGGGTTAGCAATCAAGTGAAATCAGGCGTGGAATATGCGTTGTGCCCCACGGGAGCCTTCACATCGGAACCAGACATGAACTATTCAAGGTAGCCTGTGTTTACCATGTACCGCAAATTGTGTCGTATACGTCAATCCGGCCTATGAGACCACCCCAATTTTCAGGCTCCAACAATAATTTTTTTGTATATGGTTGGCATATCAGTCAACTCTCCCCTTTCTGCCATGACATGCTGTCCATGCTATTGATGGTCAGACTCTAATTTACACCTCGCAAGGGGGTGCGAGGGATCAGGCTAGTGATACGGGCTGTGTTACAAAGATGCGTGGAGTTTAAGACATGCCCACGCTTTGCACCAGATACCAGTGAATTTGGCAGGTTTTATATCGCTTTGATTGTGGGCAGCATGGCGGCACCGTGGTTAGCACTATTGCTTCACAGCTCCAGGGTCCCAGGTTCAATTCCCGGCTTGGGTCACTATCTGTGCGGAGTCTGCACGTTCTCCCCGTGTCTGCGTGGGTTTCCTCCGGGTGCTCCGGTTTCCTCTCCCTTGTTCCGGAAGACGTGCTGTTAGGTGAATTGGACATTCTGAATTCTCCCTCAGTGTACCCGAACAGGCGCCGGAATGTGGCGACTAGGGGCTTTTCACGGTAAACAGTTGGTTTAGCTCAGTGGGCTGGATAGCTGGTTTGTAATGCAGAACAAGGCCAGCAGTGCGGGTTCAATTCCCGGACCAGCTCGTTACCCGAACAGGCGCTGGAACGTGGTGACTAGGGGCTTTTCACAGTAACTTCATGGCAGTGTTAATGTAAGCCTGCTTGTGACAATGAAGATTATTATTATTGTGATTAAGAGTATCTTTGTGGAGTTGATCTATTCAATAAGCTGCGACACAATAAGTTAGTATAAATTACGGGAGTTGCGGTTCCTTTTGCTCACATTTTAAGGTGACGACCACCCACACCAATGTCCGTCATTCTCTTTTATATTCAGTGTGTAAGCCGGCCCCTATTTGGGGGGGGGTTTGAGGGTCCGAAGGTTGACTTTTACACCGATATCTAGGGTGCCTATCTGTACCTCGCAAGTTTAATTAAAATGTTTCTCCTGCACGGCAAGGACATTCTCTGAAACAAAACAGAACATTCCGGAAATACTCAACAGGTCAGGCAGCATCTGCGGAGAGAGAAAGATGGAGTTAATGTTTCAGCTCGCTGACCTTTCATCAGAACTGGAAAAAGTTAAGAGATGGGAGGGGCTTTGAACAGGTACAGACAAATAGGAGAACAGAACGCAAGTGAAGGTCTGCGATGGGATGGAAGATGGGAGAGATTAAATGAAAAGAGATAATGGTGCAAGGCAAGGAGAGATGGTACTGGGACAAATAATGAAACAATAGATGAGCCCAGAGGAGGTGCGAATGGCAAATTCAGAAATATGGCCAGCTCCTGCTGCCGGAAAGGAAATGGGGGCAGAGGTTATGCCCTAAAATTATTCAACTCAGTGTTGAGCCCAGCTGCTGCAAAGTGTCCAATCGGAAGATGAGGTGCTCTTCCTCAAGCTTATGGATCAGTGCTGGACGCCGAGGACAGAGGGGTCAGAGTGGGAGTGGGGCGGAGAATTAAAATGACAGATGGTTGGAAGCTCTTGGTAAAAACATTGGGCAGAATTTTCCCAGATTTTTTTCAGATGTCAGGCTCTGATTGAAAACCAACGTCATCTCTCCAGATGCCCAGTCGAGGTTTTGGATCAGATCCTCAGCCACGCCAAAAAAAAAATAAATGGGTGTGGTTTTGTGGTGATATGCATCACTGTAAATACACAAGGGGTTAATGTAAATACACGTAGACTGGCTAGACACTAGAGGGAGCACCAGAGACATGACACACAGACATTCAACCAATAGGTCAGTAAGATAGGACACGACCAATGGGTATTCACGATACACACAGAGGTGACACTACCACAGGAGGGCATTACACCAACCCATATATAAAGGGCACAGCACACATGATCTTCCTCTTTCCAGTGGAGACACTCAGTGAGTACAGACACAGGGTTGATTGAACATCACACCCACCACGTGGATTGTAGCAGACTGGTTCGTCAGTCTGAGTAGCTATAGAAGGATTAACAGTAGAGTCGAATCCGAGTAGGAGAATTGTTAATAGTTTAAGAAACGTGTTGAAGTTATTGCCACGCCTGAACCTTCCTTTGTCAGAGTGCACATCAAGGAAGCAGCTTATGCTAAGTCAAGAGTATACCAAGACATGGTAGCAGTGAGTGACTGTTTCAATCCATATCGTTACAACTCAGAAAACAGTGACAACCAGCAACAACACCCAGGCAAGATTCCGGTTCCACAGCGGCTCAAGTGCCACGGCAATCTCAGTGAAAACTGGCGTGCATTCAGGCAAAGGTTTGAGATCTTCCCGGTAGCAGCCGACCGACAAGACGTGGCTGATGCTGAAAAGACAGAGCTTCTGCTCACCATCGCCGGTGCCAGAGCAGAAGAAATCTTCAAAACATTCAGGTTCTCCAAAGGGCAAAACAGGAGCGACATCCTGGCAGTCCTGGACAAGTTCGAAAAATACTGCGAGGAAAACACAAACAAACCAACAGAAAACGGTAAGAGAGGCGCCAATACTCACCACGAGGCCGAGGTCCCGGATCAGAGAACGACAATTTTGATCGGCGGCCATCTTGGTAAAGGTGGCTGCACATGTGCAGTTGAG
Organism: Scyliorhinus canicula; assembly: GCF_902713615.1. Classification (NCBI taxonomy): domain Eukaryota; kingdom Metazoa; phylum Chordata; class Chondrichthyes; order Carcharhiniformes; family Scyliorhinidae; genus Scyliorhinus; species Scyliorhinus canicula. Next base: position 184,766,039 of record NC_052155.1, on the reverse strand, counting down.
AAAAAGGCCCCAAGTAAAGAAACAGCGATCTGAGCATGCCCAATCGCTTCTTACAACCTACGTCACACACTTTGTGACGTCAGAGGCCCCGGACCACGCCCACTTAAAGAGGAAATGTCCCAAAACACGTACAAAAAAAATTTAAAGCCGTAAAACCTGATTCCTTCACCTGGAACGACAGCACAATGCCTGAAAGTCAACCAGTAGCTGAAAGTAACCTCTGCAGAACCCTGCAACAAGCAGTTAGCACCGTCCAAAGAGATTATACAGTCCTTGAATACTACACTCCGCCCGTTATTTCTTCTTCGGACATCACAAGCCCAGTGCCAGCTCCGATACAAAAAGTGATGATATGGTCCGAGAAGACTACGACTCAGATGAAGGTTTCATCATTTGAGATGGCGACCCCAATACCAAATCCGAACACAGACGCGGATGTGTTCTTCGGATTTGAGGATCTTCAGCCCAGCATATATGACATCCCGACTCGTGAGTGCAGGATTATGCTGCTGCCTGATGCCAAGGGACAGAGAGCGATACAAGCCCACAGTGAGCGGCCTGCTGCCACACAGAGAGTGGTCCATGCACCGCAAAGGGTTCCCGACTCCGCACAGAAAGCTATGCAAGACTCCACACCGCAGTCCTTGCACACACAAGAAGTGACTCAAGTCACAAACCTCCACAGTGAGCTCGTGGACAGCCTCCACGATAGAAGCAACGCAAGACTCCAAAGCGCAGTCCTTGCATGAACAAGGCCATGAGGGTCTCGCAACCTTCACTGAGCAACCAGCAGCAGACGATGCAAGTCTGCCACGCTCAAGTGAACAACAGAAAGACTATGACAGTCTGCCACGCTCAAGTGCACAGCAAGAAGACTATGACAGTCTACCACGCTCCAATGAACAACAAAGCGACTATGACAGTCCATTCACATTGTTTGAGCCATCAGAAGAAGACTCTGACAGTCTACCCAGCTCAAGTGAACAACAAGAAGCTACTGAGGCTCTATCCACTATATGTGAGACAAGTGACGACGGCTCCCACTTCCCATACAAGATGTGCAACATGACAGACCTCAGCTAGTGTGTACAGAGGCACTCGACAATCACAGTGAGACAACTGGTGACTCCGGTGACACCACGTTACTACAAACCTCATTCACTCGAGCCTCTCCACAAGCAAATGCATTCCTGAATGTTTTGACTCCTGACGTGGAGCATCAAGAAACCTCAGCTGACTCAAGTGAACCTGCAATGACTCCGGACGGGAAGCATCGACAAGCCAAAACTGACTCAGATGAAACAGACCAGACTCCAGACGGGAAGCATCGACAAGCCAAAGCTGATTCATGTAAGCCGGACATGACTCCAGACGGGAAGCGCCGCCAACTCAGTGACGGCACGCTCAAGAAAACAGAAGATGCCACAAAGCTGACTCGAGTAACTGTGTGAAGGACTCGTATTATCCACAGAGTGTGGTCCTTGAGCGCAGCAAACACGGCAACAAAACCAACCGACACAATAACACAACCTATGAAAACCATATCAAAGACAACGACATGACACGTACCAAAGGCAACATCATCGACAGCAAGCACGACAGAGACTACACCAATGGAACTATGACTGGTACGACATGGTACAACTCTGCCCATGAGGGACACTGTTACTGCTCAGCTCAGTACAATGACATACCATGGCAGGACAGTGCATCTTTCCCCTTCACATTTGCTGCACTACCAACAGGCAACCTGGCTTTCAGGACAGATGCCATCCAACATCGCTACCACAAGCATCGGAAGAAAAAAAGACTCCAAATCAGACAACAAAGTGATTTGACCACTTCTTGGTTCCTCACGCACAGGGACAAGGATGGCGTTTACAATGCAATGCCACCATCAACATCACCACCTCACCAACCCAACAAGAAAGACATTCGACCATAATAATTGATGGGTTTTGGACTCATACATGTGATTTGGACTTATTGTTTACTGATCACTGTTATCATAACTTGTACATAGCATCACTTATCTACCTGTTTTTGTTCAATTTTCTTTAATACTGTACAGAAAATCTGTAACACGCAAAAAAAGGGGATGTGGTGATATGCATCACTGTAAATGCACAAGGGGTTAATGTAAGTACACGTAGACTAGATAGACACTAGAGGGAGCACCAGAGACATGACACACAGACATTCAACCAATAGTCAGTAAGATAGGACACGGCCAATGGGCATTCACGATACACACAGAGGCGACACTACCACAGGGGGACATTACACCAACCCATATATAAAGGACACAGCACACATGATCTTCCTCTTTCCAGTGGAGACACTCGGTCAGTACAGACACAGGGTTGATTGAACATCACACCCACCACGTGGATTGTAGCAGACCGGTTCGTCAGTCTGAGTAGCTATAGAAGGATTAACAGTAGAGTCGAATCCGAGTAGGAGAATTGTAAATAGTTTAATAAACGTGTTGAAGTTATCGCCACGCCTGAACCTTCCTTTGTCAGAGAGCACATCAAGGAAGCAGCTTATGCTTTCGTCAAGAGCATAACAAGACAGGTTTATGATGTGAGTCTGAGTGGGGTCTGATAGAGTCGGCAAGGCCGGCTGCCCAGAAATCGGGGGCGCCAACTTTAGAGGGTTCTCCGAGCAGCACAAAAAGTAAACGCACCCCCTGCCCCCACCCAGGACCCCCACCACAGATTAGAGCATCCCCTCACAAGCATAGGGGGCTATCCCCCCAAACCTCCCAATGTCATAGCGCAAACATCAGGACTCGCCCCTTATACTTACCTTTGTGTCCATGGAGAGGGTCTCCTTGGCTGATTTAAGCCTTTATAAACCTGTTGCTACGTTGGCGTTGTATTAATATTCAGTGAAGGGAGCATGATGTGGCGGCGGGCTCGCTAATTATACTGTAATAAAACGTATTACAATGAGGTTCTTACCATTTGTGGGCGGGAACTTCACTATGTCGCCGGCGAGGAACCTGCAAAATCAGGAAACGGGATCTTGCCAGTGGGAGTCACATTTCCCGATTTCCGTGAGAATTTGTGCCCACGTTGCCGTTCTCGCTGATGGGAGACGCGGGCGCAAAATCGCCCCGGTTAACTTTCAAGTATCAGAAGGGTAATTGATTATTTTCTGAACCATTTGCGCTGATTTTCCAGTGGCTGGTTTCCGACGGCTAGCGGTTTGCATTTGAACTTGGTGAGCGGATTGTTGCAAACCAGCCGACGAAAGCTCTTCTCACACGTTTCTAACAATCTTGCTGGGAAATCAGACACAAGAAACCAAGTTATTTCTCCACTTTACCTCTGAGCGAGACACCAAGATGCGAATCAGTGTGTCCTCGTCCGTTCCTGTACCTTTCATCGCCTCGTGTAACAGCTCAGCAAAATACGCCTGGCAGTCCCTTGTGCACTGAACTGGTGGATGGAATGGGACAATGCGGAGTTATGGATCTGTCGGCTCATACTTAAATGAAATTCTTTGAAGGCATTGGCTGTGCTGCATCTCCATTCATTCCTAACCCTCCCCTCGATATTCATGAGGATCAATCATTGTTGAAGAAAAACCTGCATTTATACAGCGTCTTTCATAACCTCAGGATGTCCCAAAGCACTTCGCAACCAATTAAATACTTTTGATATGTAGTAAAGTAGGAAACGTGGCAACCAATCAGTGCAGAACAAGATGCCATAAATGGCAACATGATAACTTACAGTCATTTTTGTTTTGGTTTTGATTGAGGGTGAACTATTAGATGGGAAACCAGGGATAATGGGCTGGATTCTCCGGTCGCAGATGCCAAAATCGCGTTCGGCGATTGGCCGGAGAATCAAAGTTGCCGACTGAATCGGAGGTGGCGCCGCTTTCGTGATGCGCAGCCCCCTCCAAAGCGGCGTTCTATGCAAGTACTTTCCAATAACATTTGACGACTGCAACATAAAGAGGGAAAAACTTGAAAACATCTCGTGTGATCAGAGATCAAGCTAAGATTTCCTGTGTTGGCTATTTTTTTTTTAATAAATTTAGATTAGCCAATTATTTTTTCCAATTAAGGGGCAATTTAGCGTGTCCAATCCACCTACTCTGCACATTTTTGGGTTGTGGGGGCGAAACCCACGCCGGGATCGAATCTGGGACCTCGGCGCCGTGAGGCGGTTGTGCTAACCACTAGGCCACCGTGCTGCCCTTACTGTGTTGGCTATTTGTGGTTCAAAAATAATTGAGCGCTCTAAATAAAAATAAAAAAAATTGATAGATCATCGTTCGACGAGGGTATTACGGCATACAGAAACAAGACAGTAGATGGATTTAAGATCAGTCGTAATCTAATTGGATCATGCAACAGGCTGGAAGGGTTGAACAGCCTCCCCAGGACTTGTAGTCTTGCTGGGTATTCAGCTGGCATGCTGAGGATCAATATTTAAGGCTGTGATGCTCAATGTGACTGTGTATCAAAGAAAATAAAACTAATTTCACACGCGGTGTTTAAATTTAAAAATCCAAATTATTATCAATGTTGGCTCAAATCCTTACCGATCGTCAGATAGGCCTTCTCCACGTCGCCTGATGATTCTCTTTTAATCACTTCATCGATGGCTGTGCCATGAAGCTGCGTTAATAAGAGAGAGCGCAGTTACAGCCTCTGTTTAATAATCTACCGATAATCCCGACTAGAGTTCCAGAGGGAAGCACTTTGGCCCTTGAATCGGAACGTTGGGAGTTCAAATCCCACCATCCAGAGGCCAGAACACAAAATCCAAGGTAATGCTCCTAGTGTGGTACTGAGGGAGTGCTGCATTCCTGGTGCTGCTGTCTTTCAAATGAGATGTCAAATCGAGGCCCTGTCTGCTCTTGCAGGTTGGTGCAAATGATCCCACGGCACTATTTGGATATGAACTAGAGGGTTCTTTCCTGCTCGCTAATTATCCCTTAATCAATGCCGCTGAAACTGTGCGAGCTTCCTGTTTGCAAACTGGATGCTACATTATGACAGTGAAATGAAATGAAAAATGAAATGAAAATCGCTTATTGTCACGAGTAGGCTTCAATGAAGTTACTGTGAAAAGCCCCTAGTCGCCACATTCCGGCGCCTGTCTGGGGAGGCTGGTACGGGAAAGCAGGTCATTGGCTGTCGGGATGCCACGAAAGGTGCGAAAGAAATGCTGGTCTTTCTTTCAAAGGGCCAGAACAGGTACGGGCAACACAGTGGCGCAGTGGTTAGCACTGCTGCCTCACGGCTTTGAGGTCCCAGGCTCGATCCCTGCCCTGGGTCACTGTCCGTGTGGAGTTTGCACATTCTTCCCGTGTTTGCGTGGGTTTCGCCCCCACAACCCAAAGATGTGCAGGTTAGGTGGATTGGCCACACTAAATTGGCCCTTAATTGGAAAAAATCAATTGGCTACTCTAAAAATTTTTTTTTTTTAAAGATTCTACTGTGAGCTTACGCAGAAAGGAGGCACTGCATACGTGAATCTCTAGCGTTGATGTACTTTCTCATAACATTTTATGACTGCAACATAAAGAGGGGGAAACTTGAAAACATCTCGTGTGATCAGAGATCAAGCTAAGATTTCCTGCATTGGCTATTTGTGGTTCAAATCTCTGAAGCGTTACTCCAACCCGCAAACTCCTATTTCAGAAGAAAGGATACTTCTGACTGAATCCTCACCAGCCCCACTCACCACACTTTCCTCAGAACCTTTCAACTTTTTCCTGTTCAGGTATCTATCCACAGGTACAGGCAATCTGTGACACCTCTGGTTAAGTGGAACTGAAAACCAAAATCCTTGTTTGGGCAAATCAATGGCACAGGAGTTGGCAGTTGCCTTTTGCCGGCTTGACAGTTCCAGGTTCTATGTTTCAGTATCTCGGCCGAAGCACGATCCTTGAAGCAAGAGTTCAGGGAGCGAGCTGATTATACTGCAGCAGGGGTCACTTGCTTAAGATTTATTCCATCTCTAACTTCTCCCGGTTCTGGTGAAAGGTGATGACCTGAAACATTAACTCTGTTATTCTGTCGCCACAGACGCTGCCTGACCCACTCAGCATTTGCCATTAATTCAGGTTACCAGCATCCCCGGTATCTTGTTATTCTTGTTTTTTTTAAATCTAGAGTACCCAATTAATTCTTTCCAATTTAAGGGGCAATTTAGCATGTTCAATCCACCTACCCTGAACATCTTTGGGCTGTGGGGGCGAAACCCACGCAAACACGGGGAGAATGTGCAAACTCCACACGGACAGTGACCCAGAGCCGGGATTGAACCCGGGTCCTCGGCGCTGTGAGACTGCAGTGCTAACCACTGCGCCACTGTGCTGCTCTCGTATATTGCTATTCCATTAACAAATTTATAAAATGGTTATTGGAGTGAAAGAATGTATAATACTAAAATGAAAACTTTGCATTTATCTAGCACCTTTCACGGAGATCACAAAGCACTGTTAATAACTGTTGTGATGTGGGAAACACAGCAGTCATTTTGAGCACAGCAAGCTCCCACAAACAGCAACGTGATAATGACCAGAGTCGGTAATCTGTTCTGGTGACGTTGATTTGTGGGATAAATATTGGCCAGGACACCGGGGAGAACTGGCCCGCTCTGCTTCAGAATAGAGTCATGGGATATTTTACATCCCACCCAAGCAGGCAGCTCGGGGTTGGGTTTAACGTCTCACCCGCTGACAGTGCCGCACTCCCTCAGGACTGCACTCGAGTGCCAGCCTATAGATTCTTGTGCTTAAATCCAGAAGGACTGGAATCCAGAACATTGAAAGTCAGAGGGAAGAATACTAACAACTGAGGCGCCGCAAACATCAACTGAATAGATAACAGCAACAATTTCTTAACCAAGATCCTTTCTCCATTTCACTTTTCTTTTGTTTGGTAGTTCAAAGCTAAAGTAACAATGGAAATTTCCAGCTGGACTAACTGTTGAGTATCAATCGGCTGTGCAAGATAGGCATACCTCAATCACAAGGCTGTCATAGAATTATAGAAATTACAGTGCAGAAGCAGGTCATTCAGCCCATCGAGTCTGCACCAGCCCTAGGAAAGAGCACCCTACTTAAGCCCACACCTCTACCCTATCCCCGTAACTCCACCTAACCTTTTTGGACACTAAGGGCAATTTAGCACTGCCAATCCACCTAACCTGCACATCTTTGGACTGTCTATGGAGACAGTCCAAAGATGTGCAGGTTAGGTGGATTGTAGTAACAGGAGGAGGCCATTCAGCCCCTCGAGCCTGCTCTTGCCATTTTATGAGATGATTATTATATGGACTCCACCTACTTTCCTTGTCCCCAAATCTTATCAGTATCCATATCTGGCACACAAAAAAACTAGCTATTGTAGATTTGAAAGTTATTAATTGAGTGAGCATCTGCTGCATCTTGGGGAAGGGCAATCCACACTCCTACTGACCCTTTACACGTGAGGAAGTGTGTCTTTACTTCGCTACAGCATGGTGTGGTTTGAATTTTAAGGTTATGTTTCCTTGGTTTATATTCATCCCACAATTTTAATTTCAAGTGAAGGCAAATTGACAATAACTGATACAACGTTGGCTGGAATTCTCCGGTTCCCTGGATTCTCTTTTCCCAGCGACATGCTGCCAAACCTGCTGAGTTTATCCAGCATCCTCTGTAATGAGTAATACTTACAGCTTCATAGGCCTTAAAAGTAGCTCTTAACTGCATACAGTTCCTTTTGGTTAAGACAGTATTAAATGCCAGTTCATCCGTCCCCCAGCGATTCTCTCCAGCCTGTGAAAGGGAATAAGTTGTCAAATTGAAAGTCATCGCTAAGAATATCTTCGCATCGTCTTATCACAGAGAGGGAGACGGTGGCACAGTGGGAATGTGGTATGGCCAGCAAACCAGTGGCACCAGGCTCATGATCTGGGGGTTGTCATGATATGTATATTGACTGGGATGTAGAGTTAACAAGCTGTCATGAGAATGTCACTTTAAGAAATGGTTAGCCGCTCATGTTACTGCAGTGATGTCAGAGTGTGGGTGGAGCTGAGTTCTGGTTCTGCTTTTTAGTTTCATTTTGATAAAAAGCTTGGGTGTGTCTGGGTTTTCCAGTGAGCTGCAGCGGAAGTTAAACAAAGAGCTGTCCTGTTAATCTCTCTGCCATCCAATGACCATCTCTGGATCATTTGGTGAATTCAGAATTATAAATGTTCTCAATAGTGAATGTGAACCTAATGTGCTCCTGTTTAAAGGTTTATTAAGTCTTTTGGACGTTAAAAGGACAGCTTAAAGGATTACTTAGTGTTGTATTCTTTGGGGGTTATCTTTGAATTAATGGTTGCTAAGATATTCACTGTTTGTTTTAAAAAGGTTAACTTGAATTAATAGAATAAACATTGTTTTGTTTTAAAAAATGCTGGTCCATTTCTGCTGTACCATACCAGTAGAGTGAGCCGTGTGCTCCCCATACCACAATCTATTAAAAGTTGTGGGTCAGGTGAACTCCATGATACACTTTGGGGTTCTCTAAACCCTGACCCATAACAAAGCTAATGATAATGCTTCTTACCACTAGAGGGAACCACAGAACAGTTGTATATATATATCATGTGACTTCTGGGATTCAGGGAGAAGACGGTGAGGCATGAGACAGAGCAGTTGTGTGTTTGAGAGTTCTGTAGTTAGAGATAGGCAATTTAATATAGTAACCTTGTTCTCTAGGAATAGAACAAATCTTATTTAGTCGTGTTACTAAATTAGTTTTGTTTGTTGACAAAGCTCGTTGTTCTTTGTTCAACACTACACATCCAAGCCATCCAGGTAAAGTAAAGCAGAGAACACCACGGGGGTATGGATTCAAATCCCAACATGAGCGGTGTAGTTTAAAATTCAGTGAGTAAATCTGGAATGTAAGGCTGCTTTCAATCGTGAAGACCATGATAATTATCATCGATTGCTGTAAACCCGCCCACCCCCCATTTTAAGGAAGGAAATCTGCCATCCTTAGCCACACATGACTCCAGCAATATGGTTCACCCTTAACTGCCCTCAGCAATGGCAAGACACTCAACTCAGGGTGATTAGGGATGGGCAATAAATGCTGGTCTTGCCAGGGGGTGCCCACATCCTACAGAAGAATAAAGCAAAAAAAAAAAACATATGTTGCATGTGGTTTAATTACCTCATACAGCTCTTTAGCATCTTGCTCTGCCAGGCTTTCATTAACTTCGAACCCCTCGTCTCGATCAGCCTGCATTCACACAATTACCAACAACGTTAGCCAGGCCTCACGGTAGCATGGTGGTTAGCATCAATGCTTCACAGCTCCAGGGTCCCAGGTTCGATTCCCGGCTGGGTCACTGTCTGTGTGGAGTCTGCACGTCCTCCCCGTGTGTGCGTGGGTTTCCTCCGGGTGCTCCTGTTTCCTCCCACAGTCCAAAGATGTGCGGGTTAGGTGGATTGGCCATGCTAAATTGCCCGTAGTGTAAGGTTAATGGGGGGATTGTTGGGTTACGGGTATACGGGTTACGTGGGTTTAAGTAGGGTGATCATTGCTCGGCACAACATCGAGGGCCGAAGGGCCTGTTCTGTGCTGTACTGTTCTATGTTCTATGTTATCGCTATGCTTAACATTAGATTTTTAGTGAACACTGTGACTCTATGATGGGGGTTGGGGTGAAGGACTTATATTTATATCAGGCTTTTCATGACCTCAGCTCAGGATGACCTAAAGCCACAACACCCAGGAGGGGATCAAAATTCAACACTTCTCTTTTGGGAAGTCCTTCCTTTCTTGGTGAGCTGTGGATGCACAAAACTAAACTCAACAGTGCCTTAAATTGGAACTCAAGGCTCCGTATCCCCAGTATTATAGAAGGTAAGCTTAGCTTCATGCTTTTTTATATTCTGTTATTACTGATATCGGGAGGAATGTGGTCCAAGCAAACTTAACCAAAGCTTTGGGAGCGGTGTCGAGTCTGAACACTGACTTCAACAAAATCAGCCTTTAATCAGATTTCTTCTTTATCTGCCGGATTAACCAAATATTAGTCACATCCCACATTTTGGACTCATCTCTGTGTCCCTCCTCTTTCCTTTTGAAGTGTCAGCCATGGCTCGGTTGGTCGCACTCTTACTTCTCAGTTACAAATCAAGGTCCTCGGTTCCAGTCCCACTCCAGGAATTAGGATATAAGTCAGAGCTGGTGCAGTACTGAGGGAAAGCTGGATTGTCGGAGGTGCTGCCATTTGGATGAGAAGCAAAACTAAACCCTTTACGCCCCCCCCCCCCCCCACCCCTTTCAGATGGATGTGAAACATAGAGAGCAGGAGGAGGCCATTCGGCCCCTTGAACCTGCTCCACCAGTCAATACAATCATGACAGATCCTCGATCTGAATGCCACATTCCCGCTTTCTCCTCATGTCCCTTGATGCCATTAAAATCTAAAAAATGATCCATCTCTTTCTTGAATACATTCAGCGACTCGGCCTCCACAGCCTTCTGTAGCGGAGAACTCCACACGTTCACCACCTTCTGAATGAAGAAATGTTTCTGCATCTCAATCCTAAATGGTCTACCTCGTATCCTGAGACTGTGTCCCTGGTCCTAGATTCCCCAACCAGGAAAAACATCTTCCCGGCATCTAGTCTCTCCAGCCCTGTTAGAATGTTATAAGTTTCAATCAGATCTCCTCTTATCCTTCTCAACTCCAGTGAATACAGGCCCAGTCTAACCAATCTCCCCTCATAGGACAGTCCCACCAATCCCAGTATCAGCCCAGTGAACCTCCACTGCACTCCCTCTATGGCAGGTATACCCGTTCTGAGGTAATGAGACCAAAACTGCACACATTAAAAGATCCCATAGTGTTATTTTGAAGAAGAAGAACAGAGGACTTCTCCCTGGTGTGCTGGGCAATATTTGCCCTTCATTCAACATCAAAATAAAATGAGATTATCGGGTCATGACCACCATTCTGCTCATGGGATCCTGCTGTGCGCAGATTAGCCGCTGTGTTTCCGACATTAAAACCGTGACTACAGTTCAAAAGTACTCCATTGGTTGTAAACAGCTTTGAGACTTCTGGTGGTAATTAACGTCTATCTTAGTGATGTCTGAGTTTCCTAGTCCATCGCCTCCTCCCACCGTTCTCCCCCCCCCCCTCCACCCCCCCCCCCCCCATCCCCCTCCACCACCCCCCCACCCCCTCACCTCACTCCCATGCCCTGCCTGGTTACGATGTGGTCAGAGCCAATAGGTGGCTTTCGGGCGAAACTATTCCATCAATTCCACTTTGATCCGTAGATGCTGTTTTGATACATCCATTTTATTGGGGGGGGGGGGGGGGGTGAGGATTATTTTGTGTAACGATCTGGTAAATGCTGCTTAAGAGTGCAATGGGAGCAGATCCAATGGTGTCTTTCAAGAGGCAATTGGGTGAATGTTTGGAGGGGGAAAAAGTTGTGGGGAAAGAGCAGGGCAATGGGACTAACTGGATAGCTTTTTCAAAGAGCCATTACAAGGAGGATGGGCTGAATGGCCTCATTCTCTGCTGTATGATCCCATGATTCTACCCTACGATGAAGTTTCAGACACTCAATGGAATATTTCCAAACAATTCAATTCTAATAAAGACATGAAGCTTGTTGATTTTATAAATTATCCTTTTAGTTGAATGGCTAACCTATTCTCCCTTGTGTGTACATTGAAAGCAAAAATTGCTGTAGATGGCTTGAAATATCTTATTACATCTGTGACACGCCAGTAGGAGTTGAAAGTGGTATTATGCCTTACCTCGAGCAACAAGAGTAACAATTTTCTCAGCGTGTTACTGGTTTCACTTTGAACATCATTTACCAGATCACTTGGAAACACTGTACCAAAACAAATGGGAAAGGCTTATCGTGAACAATGTTGCAAAATAGAACACTATCGAAATTGAGGTGGAAGATTGGTGTGAATTACAAAATATCGCCTTCCATTTGTGGAGTCCACCCAAGTCAGAATCACAGCAAAGCTGCATGATTTGTTACACTCATGATTTCGTTTTTTCTCCTCTTCTCCCGCCTCTTTCCATCTGTGCCAGCATCCTTCCTTCTGCCTCTAGAACAGCTTCCATTTTCCTGGTCCTAACCATCTCCTCTTCGCCATGGACGTCCTGGGCTGGATTCTCTGATCCCCGACGCCGAAATCGCGTACGGCGACGAGGCGGAGAATCCCTGACGATGCCAGAACTGGGGGCAGCGGCACTTTCACGATGCTCTGCCCCCTGAAAAGTGGTGTACTCTCGGAGTACGCCGCACGCCGTATCCACGGCCTCAGGCCATTGCCTGAGGACCGCCCCACGATGCTCAGCCCCCGACCGGCCGAGTTCCCGTCCGCGCGGCACTTGTGTGGGCTCACCCGTCGGGAACTCAGCATGGCGGCTGCCGACTCAGTCCAGCGCTGCTACAGGCGGGGGAGAGCCGATCCACGGGCAGGGGGGCTGGGAGCAATGTGGGGGGGGGGGGGGCGGGGGGGTCCGGGTACACGCGAGGCGGCTGAAGGGGGGGGGGGGACTATTTTTGCAGTCCGGGTCCGAGGGCTGCGTCCAACATGAAGCACGGCCTGCCGCTGCAGGTCGCCGCTGCGCGCACGTGCAGCCAGCCACGGACCCAGCAATGCTCCGGACCGTATCGGCAGCTGGGAGCTCTACGTCGCCTGGATTAACTCAAAAACAAGATACTGGTGCTCATCATTGGCTGTCGATAACACTCCCCATTTAGGTTTGAGACCCATGAGTTCCGACAGTATCCGCCTTCCATACTAATTACCCGGAGCAGGGAATCGGTGACCGATTTGCGCCGTTTTCCTGGCGTAAAACACCACCGTTTTCACGCCGGTGTGGGGTTTAGTCTCCCAAATGGAGAATCCAACCCCCTGTCTCTCCACACCTCCAACCCCCACCAGGAAGGCCCAAGGCCTCCCCACTTCTTCCTTCCAGACCCCACTCACCACCACCCTCCTCCACCTTACACAAATTTGCTTTCACCTTGAAAAACTCCTCACTTAATTCATGTCCACCAAATAAATGTTGTTGCTTTGGGCTGCCAGACAGGGCCGAGTTATGGTTGCCTTTTGTGGGTTATATGGAAGTTTCTTTTGTTTTAGTTCTACCCCGCCCCCTGCTCCCTCATTTCATTTTTCAGCACATTAATGACTGTGTCAGTGCCATTTCTTGCTCTCGTCCGGAACTGGAAAATTTCAACTTTGTTTCCGTTTCTACCCTTCCCTCATCTTCACATGGTCTCCGACTCTTCCTTCCCTTCCCTTGACTTCTCCGTTTCCCTTTCTCGGAACGGGACCATTGGTCAATGTCCGCAATAGGCCCACTGACTCCCACAGTTATCTAGACTACACTTCCTCCCACTCCATCTCCTGGAAGGACTGCATTCCACTGTCCCAGTTTCTCTGCCATGGTCACAATTGAACTGACGGATCCACCTTCCATACTAATTATCCTGGTAAGTCTTCCTTTACCCTCAACCCAGGATTACCCCCCACCCCGATTGGGAGGACACTGAACTATACTCCCATTTCCAACATTTCTCCCATTTCCTGGAGTCTCCAGGAAGTCAAGGCTAATTCCCAGCCAGCTGCTGGGAGCAAAGCCAGAGAAGAAATGAAAACGTTGCGCGTGTCCTTTCCCTACGTTTTCTTTGAAACCTTTTTGATGATCCATTGCGAAAAATGTTGCGGGTGGGAAAATGGCTGTTTGACTGGCAGCCGGACTGTGTACCAAAGAGGCTGCTTGCTTCCGGATTGTCCGTGGGAATATCCGTGAGGATGGATGGGTCAGGTGATCAAAGGTGGGAGACTGGGGGAGGGGCTGCTGGCGACATGCGGTCATGTGCTGACCGATGCCTCCAGGAATACGTCCCAAAGAGAGTTGGCGCCCCCACGTGCCCTCCACTCGGATATTAGAATGGGTAGCCAAAAGCGGGTTTTAAGGTTGAGATGTTAAACTGAGGCCTTGTCCAGGGCAGCACGGTAGCATTGAGATTAGCACAATTGCTTCACAGCTCCAGAGTTCCAGGTTCAATTCCCGGCTTGGGTCACTATCTGTGCGGAGTCTGCACATTCTCCCCGTGTGTGCGTGGGTTTCCTCCGGGTGCTCCCGTTTCCTCCCACAGTCCAAAGATGTGCAGGTTAGGTGGATTGGCCACGCTAAATTGCCCTTAGTGTCCAAAATTGCCCTTAGTGTTGGGTGGGGTTACTGGGTTATGGGGACAGGGTGGAGGTGTTAACCTTGGGTGGGGTGCTCTTTCCTGGAGCCGGTGCAGACTCAATGGGCCGAATGGCCTCCTTCTGCACTGTAAATTCAATGATTATCTATCCCCCCAGGCGGATGGAACCATTTTCGTAGACCCTACGGGTCTGACCAATCATTACCCCTCAACCAACACATTCCACCTGGAGGTCACATTGCAGAGTTGCAAGTTATTGCTCCAAGTTCCAGGAACATTAGGATGTCAATTCATGCATCAGTTTGAACACTTAAGCTAAGCGGCGTCCCCCTGGTGGTATGACAGTTAGTTGCAATCAGTTTATTTTATTTATTCATTTGCAGGATGTGGGAGTCACTGACAAAACCAGCCTCTATGGCCCTGGGAGAAAATGGTGGTGAGCTGCCTCCTCCAGAGCTGAATGGCTTATTCAGCCATTTCAGGCAGCCAGCCAGGTTGAAGCAGGTCTGGAGTCACCTCCAGGTTAGACCACATAACAACAGCAGGTTTCCTTCCCTAAAAGGCATCGGCGAACCACCCGATGACTTCATGGTCACAATTGCCGTACTGTGCGCACCTTCCGAATTCCACAATTATTCAATGTACTGAATTCAACTCACAAACGGTCGCGGTGGGATTGGAGCTCCTATACCTGGGGTCATTAGTCTGATCACTGGATTACTAAACGATGCTGCCGCACTCGGTTCTGCCACATACTGCAAACACTGCAGTGAAACCCAGGCCATTGAGGTTTCCCCATTAGGCAGTGGAGGTCACAGAGAACAGTTCAGTTCGGGTTTACCCAGAGCTTAGTTGGCCAGTAGACCATTTGTGCAGGAGGCCATCTCTGATTCTCCCAACCTTAAAGTAATGGTGAAGATTTAAGGGGTGGAATTCCTGTTCTTTAGGTCAGTAAGGAAGATAATTGGGCGGCAGTGCAAAGGATTTATTATACTCCCCTGCCTCCTGATCCCACTCCACACCCAGGGCAGAATTCTCCAATATGGAGGCAGAGGACGCGATTCTCTGATCGCGGGACAGAGGGTTCACGCCGCTCCAGCCTCCCTTTCCGGCGCTAACTGGGCACCGCGCCAACCCGCGAATGCACGGGGGACTTCCTCAACGCACCGGCCCCGACGCAACATGGCGTGAGAGTTCAGGGGCCGGGCGTGTAACAAAATAGGACCGGGGTTGGAGAGGCCGGCCCGCCGATTGGTGGGCCCCCGATCACAGGCCAGACCCCATCGGAGACTCCCCCCACCCCGGTGAAGGAGCCCCCTCTCCCCCCACAGGCCGCGCCCCCGACGCTACACACAGAGTTCCTGCCGGCTGCGAGCAGGTGTGAATGGCGCCGGCGGGGCACTGCCGTTTCCACGTGGCTGCTTGACCCATCCAGGCCGGAGAATCGGCGGCCCAGCCACGGACAGCGGCCCGCAACCAGCAGCGCGCCAAACGCACCGGCGCAAATGGCGCCGATTCTCCACTCCTCGGAGAATCGCGTGCCGGCGTCGGGGCGGCGTGGCGCGGATGCGGCAATTCTCCGGCGCGGGGCTCGGAGAATCCCGCCCCCAGCACCTCAACCCACTCCCAGACTGATTTCACCCCCTTCGCGTGCAAACAATCTATATTCCAAATTAGAAGCAGGCAGCATCTAAGACTCACGGGACCACAGAACGGTTCCGAAACAGAAGGGGACCATTAAACCCGTTGTGGCCAGTCTGATTCTGAATGTCCCGTTCCCCCATCCTTTCTCCAGGTGCCTTGCAGGTTTCTTTCTATTCGAATAATTACCCAATTCCCTTTTGAAAGCTACGGTTGGATCTGCCTCCTCCACACTCTTATTCCAGAAGATAACCACTCACCTTGTCCTCGCCTTTTACCCTTCACCTTAGACTGGTGTCTTTGTTTCTCAAGCTTTCAGTCAATGGCAACGCGTTTTTTCTGCCTATCTATTCTATTTAGGCCCCCTCGTGCTTTTGAGCTCCTCAGTTAAGTCTCCTCTCAACCTTGTCTTCTCCACGGAGAACAGCCCCAGCTTCTCTAAGCTATCCTCACAAGAGAAGACAGGGACCTGTTGGCAGTACCAGAATAAATCACCTCTCCACCACCAGTGATGTGAACTTTTTTTCCACTTGTGCAGTATAACTGCGAACTGAAAGATACAGGCAGGTTTGGCACAGGAAGCCTTGAGAATTTAGAAATAGCTCTGCTATGTCGACACATGACTGTAGGAGCGGGTTGAAGGCAGGCCATTGTATATTTATGCATCGCATGCAAACTGGATTTTTTTGAGCGTGGTGGAAAGACGATTATTGTCTTTTGAACACTAAGGGCAGCACGGTAGCATTGTGGATAGCATAATTGCTTCACAGCTCCAGGGTCCCAGGTTCGATTCTGGCTTGGGTCAGTCTGTGCGGAGTCTGCACATCCTCCCCGTGTGTGCGTGGGTTTCCTCCGGGTGCTCCGGTTTCCTCCCACAGTCCAAAGATGTGCAGGTTAGGTGGATTGGTCATGATAAATTGCCCTTAGTGTCCAAAATTGCCCTTAATGTTGGGTGGGGTTACTGGGTTATGGGGATAGGGTGGAGGTGTTGACCTTGGGTAGGGTGCAGACCGGTGCAGACTCGATGGGCCGAATGGTCTCCTTCTGCATTGTAAATTCTATGAGAATCTATGATAATTTATCACGGCCAATCCACCTAACCTGTACATCCTTGGACTGTGGGAGGAAACCGGAGCACCCGAAGGAAACCCACGCAGACACGGGGAGAACGTGCAGACTCCGCACAGTGACCCAAGCCAGGAATCGAACCTGCGATCCTGGAGCTGTGAAGCAACTGTGCTAACCACTGTGCTACTGTGCTGCCCGCTGTGGATCTGCAGTCACGTGTAGGCCAGACCAGGTAAGGAGGGCAGATTTCCCTCCCTAAAGGACATTAGTGAACCAGATGGGTTTTTACAGCCAGCGATGTTAGTTTCATGGTCACCATTACTGAGACTCGGGGTGGGATTTTCCACAGGGGGGGTCTTTGGCGGGATTGCAAGTTCCCGTCGACAGGGAAAACTCGGAAAATGCAACCCAATTCCAAAGTTGTTCATTCAATTTAAATTCCACCAGTTGCCATGGTGAGGATCTGAACCCATGTCCCCGGGGTTATTAGTTCAGTGGCATTACCACAACACCACCAGAAGGAAATGGGAGTCAATTTCTTTATCAAAGTATCTGGAACACTTACTTTGTTTGTAGGCTTCCTTCAAGGCCTCAATTTGCTGAAAAACACATTATAATAGACAAATATTAATACGTGCTTATAAAATAAAGACAAAACTGTTTGGCTCAGGGGGTCAGAGAATATCTTGGAAGGCAAGAACAGGAACAGGCCATTCGGCCCCTCAATCCTACTCTGTGCCATTCAGTGAGATCATGGCTGGTCTGCGTCTTAACTTCATTCCCCCCCCCCACTGCGGTGGAGTGAGAAGCAAAGTTAACATTTCAGGTTTGATGCCCGAAGGAGAGACCTGGAAGAAGTTAAAGATAATTAAGCCATTACGAAGCCAGGGAAGGGTTGTCAGAGGAGGCAGAGAGCGTGGTGGCAGGAGAGGGGGAGTGCGGAAAAGGAGGGAAGCAGGTCAACTGCAAAAGAGCCTGATAAAAAAGACAAAAGGGATGATGGGGCATGCAGTATAAGGGTATGGTATATAAAGACTTGCTGTTAACATAGAGAAGACTATGAAGACTCCTTCAACCGGCACATTCTGAAACCAACACCATCCCAACAGTGCAAGGCAGAAGGAGATGGTATGGGACAAGTGAAGAAACAAAAGATGGGTCTGCCAGTGTGACATGATAGGACCCGAAATAAGTGTCAAAAAAATAGCGGGAAAAGGCAGCAGTGGAGCCATCAGGCCGTACACTGCTTTTCCCACAGGGGGCGACACTTAGTCCAACAATGATAAAATTCCACCCAGTGTTAGGTTTGGGGGGCTCTATAGTGCCCGCTTGAAAGATGAGGCGCTGACCCTCGAGCTTGCATTGACCTTCACTGAAACCACACAGGAGGACAAGGATGGAGAGGTTAGAGTGGGAGTGGAGCAGAGATTGAAAATGGCAAACAATGGGAAGCTTGGGGTCTTACAAGTGATGAAGAAGTGCGAAGTTATGATGAGAAGTCATTGACCTGAAACATTAGGCCAGCTGGAATACTGCGGACGCTGGGAATCGGGGAAAAAAAAGCGGAAAACGCCGGAGACGCTCAACAGGTTGTGCAGTGTCTGTAGAGAGAGGGTTATAGCTAATTGGCTGAAATTTCAGGCCCACACTGAAATGGGGAATGGAGGGCAGGTTTGGGGGATTTGGGGACAGGAGCTGTAAAGGAAACATTTGCAGGGCGATGGGGAAAGAGCAGGGGAGTGGGGCTAACTCAATGGCTCGTCCAAGAGTCAGTACAGGCAAGGGTTCCCCAATGGCTTCCTTCTCGATTCCATGATTCTCTGTGTAACAAGAGAAACCCTTCCAAAGGCAGTGTCCTTGTGACGGAGTCACAATGTCATCATAAATAAATAGCGTAGCTTAAATTCAAGCATACTGAATTAGCTCGTGTGCAGAGGATCTCAATGAGGACTTCTTCATGGGTTCCAGCTCCTTTCATTGCCTCCTTTAACAACTTGGCATCAAATTCACAGGGGCGGTCCAGCATGGCCAAGATTGTCTTTTCTAGGCAGCCGCTCAGGTCCCCTTTCAGCACTTTTTCCAAATCCTGCAGAAAAGAAGAAAATAAAGGGATATTTTTCTGTGTGTTGAAACCCCCGGTGGAGGTCCCGGGATCAGGACAATACGATTTCCCATAACCTCCCTGGAATATGAACATCCCCTTTAAGGCGTGGGGACTTCCCCTTTAAGGGGGAGAGGCTTTCCCTCTACAAGTAGAGCCCCAGTTGTATAAAAATCCCGGCCCAGGTGCAGGTGGGAGAAAGAAACCCTCAGGGGCGTGGACGAGCATTAGAATCGTATTGAAATAAACCTTGTGCGTAATTTATTTTTAAAAACAAATTTAGAGTACCCAATTAATTTTTTCCAGTTGAGGGGCAATTTAGTGTGTCCAATCCACCTAGCCTGCACATCTTTGGGTTGTGGGGGTGAGACCCACGCAGACACGGGGAGAATGTGCAAACTCCACACGGACAGTGACCCAAGGCCGGGATCGAACCTGGGACCTCGACGCCGTGAGGCAGCAATGCTAACCACTCTACTATCGCCTATGTGTTCTACTTATCGCGGATTCAACATTGTGTTTTTCCTCCTTTCTGTTTTTTTCAGGTGAATTCAGTCACATTGTTTACTTCCCAGTCTCCCTGGTTACCCACCATCTGTGGGTTGCTAGGGGACAAGGTGTGGACCTCCTCCATGGGAAAACGGCAAGCCCTTTTGTTATTCATTCACGGGATGTGAGATTCTCTGGCAAGGCTACTATTTATTGCCCGTTCCTAATTGCCCTCGAGAAGGTGGTGGGTGAGCTGACTTCTTGAACCCGCTGCAGTCCATGTGGTGTAGGTACACCCACAGTGCTGTTAGGGAGGACTTTGACCCAGCGACAGCAAGTATTTGACAAGTATATTGAACAAGTCTGAATGAGACAGATTTACATTTGGTAGCATCTATCTGAAGTGCAAAAGCATCCCAACTCCCGACTAGGTCAACTGGGGGAACTTAAAATCAATCAACAAATTTGGAATTGTAAACCTAGTCTTGGTAGGTTGACCATGAAATTGCCCATCCAAAACACGCACCATCCTGACTTGGAAATATATCGGCCGTTCCTTCACTGTCACTGAGTCAAAATCCTGGAACTCCCTCCCTACCAGCACTGTGGGTGTACCTACACCACATGGACTGCAGCGGTTCAAGAAGGCGGCTCACCACCACCTTCTCAAGGGGCAATTAGGGATGGGTAATAAATGCTGGCCCAGCCAGCGACGCCCCCATCCCGTGAAAGAATAAAGAAGAAAAAATGCAAATGAAACCGGGGTGCAGAGAGTAGAGTGATGTTCCACTGGTTTCAGTACCAGTTGCTCCCAATGTACTAAATTTCATCTGAGCCTTGTCACAATTGTACTTACTTTCCCATACAAAGCTCTGTACCTCTCCTTTATCTTCTGCCTCTGTTCTGTCGAGCGACTTGCAAGGATTTTGATAATAGTGACTTCATCTGTTCCTAAAAATATGATAACAAATCATGTGAATGTGTGAAATGGCAACGTGGGATGTAAATAGTGTCACATCTCAGAATGAAGATTAAGGGGTGGTGTAGTTGAGGGGTTTAAGATGATTGAGGGATTCAATGGGGTAGAGAACTTAAAACATAAGAATGTAAGCAACAGGAGCTGGAATAGGCCAAACGGCCCTTCGAACCAGCTCTGTCAATCAGCAAGGTCATGATTGACCATCTACCTCAACTCCACCTTCCTGTACTCTCCCCACATCCCTCAGTTGCTAAGGATGTGTCGATTTCTGTCTTGAAGATGCTAAATGGCGACTCGGCCTTTTGGCTCAGATCAAGTATCAGATCAAGCTCAATATCATTTTCATTTTCGTTCATTTTCATTTCATATCAGGTGCAACGCCTTTTCTTTAAAACTTGCATCTTGTGGGAACCATGAATTGGATTCAATTTGAAGTTGAATTGATTTTTGAAGCAAGCAAGGAGATTGATTAAGGCCTTGCCCTGTCCACTCTGCGAATTGGCCTTGTAACTCTGAGAAAGGAATAAAACATTTAAAAAAATGTCTTGAATATACTCAATGGCTGAGCATTTGTATCTCTCTGGGGTGCATGGGTGGCACGGTAGCACAGTGGTTAGCACTTCACAACGCCAGGGACCGGAGCACCCGGAGGAAACCCACGCAGACACAGGGAGAACGTGCAGACTCCGCACAGACAGTGACCCAGTGAGGAATCGAACCTCTGACCCTGGAGCTGTGAAGCCATAGTGCTAGCCACTTGTGCTACCGTGCTGCCTATATGTCTGTATGTTTCAATTAGACACCCTTTCATTCCTCTAATCCCCAGGAAATATAGATCTAGCCTACTCAAAGAGTAAGAAAAACCATGGGTTGGATTCTCTGCAGCCCCGTGCCGAAATTGTGTTTGGCGCGGGGGTGGCGAATCCACTTTCACGCCGTAATCAGGCCCGGCACCGGTTCAGCGATTCTCTGGGACCCGAAAATTGGCATTACTGCGGTGTACGCTGGTGTTTCGCCAGTACGTCGATGGTAGGTGTTTCATGATAGTGACAGAACGCAAGCCTTTATTGGGCCTTCTTTAAAGCAGGTAGGGCAATCTCCCCTATCGGCCCTGCCCGGATACAGTGTTGGGTCTTGTTACTGGCAGCTTGCCAATATTCCTCAGAGCACTGCCCTGGGATGTGAGTAGCCAACGCTGATGCTTTGAGTCTGCCCACAAGTCTGGCCCCCCTGCCTGCGAGAGAAGAGGTACCAGCGAAGGAGATCGAGGCATGGGCACAAAAGGATCCAATGTTATCAAAGCTAAAACGCATGATCCTGAACGGCAGGATCCATAGACAACCTTCTGATGAAATGAAACCAAAGCTGACTAAGAAAGCAGAGCCCAGTGTCCATAAGACCATAAGACATAGGAGCAGAATTAGGCCACTCGGCCCATCAAGTCTGCTCCACCATTCAATCATGGCTGATATTCTTCTCATCCCCATTCTCCTGCCTTCTCCCCATAACCCCTGATCCCCTTATTAATCAAGAACCTATCTATCTCTGTCTTAAAGACACTCAGTGATTTGGCTTCCACAGCCTTCTGCGGTAAAGAGTTCCACAGATTCACCACCCTCTGGCTGAAGAAATTCCTCCTCATCTCTGTTTTAAAGGATCGTCCCTTTTGTCTGAGATTGTGTCCTCTGGTTCTAGTTTTTCCTACAAGTAGTAACTGTGGTGATATGATCTGCATACTCGTCTGCCATTGGGCCAGAACGTCGGCTTACCATTGGCCCTGGTCGGTCATGTGCCTCTCGACCGATTGGCCGAGAGGCTGAGTTAACCACACCTCTATTAACGAGGTATAAATACTCAGACGCCTGACGATCTTCCCTTTCCACTGTAGACGATCGCAGAGCTGTGTTCTAGTCAATTAAAGCCAGACTTTGGTAAATCTCGCCTCGCGTACAATCGATGGGACATCAATTTAATTGATTACGACTTTGAAGATGGAGTTCCGCATCAAGCCCGAATGCCTCCGCATCAGCCCACAAACTCCGAACTCTGCAGAACTTTTCCAACTCTGGCTGACTTGCCTCGAAGGGTTTCTAGCATCTACAACCACCCCCCCACCGGGGCACAGAAGCTGCACGTCCTCCACTCCAGCGTGGGTATTGACGCTTACGCAATAATCAAAGAGGAAACAGATTATGATGATGCTATACAAAAGCTAAAAGGACAATTCATCAAACCGGTCAACAGGGTATTCGCTCGACATCTGCTGGCCACCAGAAAGCAGGTCCCCGGTGAGTCTCTAGACCAATACGCCCGGGCCCTCTATGCCGTGGGGAGAGGTTGCGCCTGTGTAGCGGTGTCCGCTACAGAGCACATGGAGCTACTCATCAGAGACGCTTACGTGGCTGGGATGCTGGAAAGAGACAAACTCAGTTTAACTGAGACGCTGACTCTCTCTGCCTCCCTGGAGGTCGCAGATCTAAACGCTTGCACCTATGACCCTGGCCAGGCCGCCTCCTGGCACGCTTCCCACCCGCCACCCGCCGCTCCCGGCCTCCCTCAGGCTTGTGCCGCGGGGCGACCCGATAAATCCGCGGGGCCCCGCTGCTACTTTTGCGGGTACGCTAAACACCCTCGCCCGCGCTGCCCAGCCCGCTCCTCTGCATACTCGTCTGCCATTGGGCTGTGTTCTAGTCAATTAAAGCCAGACTTTGGTAAATCACTCACCTCGCGTACAATCGATGGTACATCAGTAACATCCTCTCCAGTCCACTCTATCCAGGCCTCGCAGTCTCCTGTAAGTTTCAATAAGGTTCCCCCTCATCCTTCTAAACTCCAACGAGTACAGACCCAAAGTCCTCAACCGTTCCTCATACGACAAGGTCTTCATTCCAGGGATCATTCTTGTGAACCTCCTCTGGACCCTTTCCAAGGCCAGAACATCCTTCCTTAGATACGGGGCCCAAAACGGCTCACAATACTCCAAATGGGGTCTGACCAGAGCCTTATACAGCCTCAGAAGTACATCCCTGGTCTTGTATTCTAGCCCTCTCGACATGAATGCTAATATTGCATTTGGCTTCTTAACTGCCGACTGAACGTGCACATTAACCTTAAGAAAATCGTGAACAAGGACTATGTGCTTCTGATTTCCTAAGCATCTTCACATTTAGTCTATGCTTCCATTTCTCCTTCCAAAGTGCATAACCTCACACTTTTCCACATTGTATTCCATCTGCCACTTCTTTGCCCACTCTCCAAGCCTGTCCAAGTCATTCTGCAGCCCCCTTGCTTCCTCAATACTACTTGTCCCTCTACAGATCTTTGTATGATCTGCAAACTTAGCAACAGTGCCTTCAGTAACTTCTTCCAGATCATTAATGTATAATTTGAAAAGTTGTGGTCGCAGCACAGACCCCTGAGGCACACCACTAGTCACCGGCTGCTATCCTGAAAAAGACCCCTTTATCCCCACTCTCTGCCTTCTGCCGCGGACCTCTGGCAATGGCCCCTCGGTGGCGCGGCGTACACTGCGGTAACGCCGATTTTCGGGTCCTAGAGAATCGCCGAACCTGTGCCGGGTCCGATTACGGTGTGAAAGTGGATTCGCGTACCCCGCGCCGAACACAATTTCGGCACGGGGCTACGGAGAATCCAGCCCATGGTTTTTCTTACTCTTTGAGTAGGCTAGATCTATATTTCCTGGGGATTAGAGGAATGAAAGGGTGTCTAATTGAAACATACAGACATATGGGCAGCACGGTAGCACAAGTGGCTAGCACTATGGCTTCACAGCGCCAGGGTCAGAGGTTCGATTCCCCGTTGGGTCACTGTCTGTGCAGAGTCTGCACATTGTCTGCGTGAGTTTCCTCCGGGTGCTCCGGTTTCGAAGGCCTCTTCTTATGGTGCCTCCCAGGACTATTTCCGGTATTTCCTCAATAGGCGATGCACTGGCACCAACAAGGAGGCTAAATTCAGGATGAATTTCCCATAAAAATTGACTGGTCCCATGAAGGATTTCAATTCCATGGCATTTCGTGGGATAGGTGCTCCTTTAATAGCCTTGACCTTGTCCTCAACAGGGTTTGGGTCTTTTTTGTCGACTCTGTCGCCTTAGTAATAATAATAATCACTTATTGTCACAAGTAGGCTTCAATGAAGTTACTGTGAAAAGCCCCTAGTCGCTACATTCCGGCGCCTGTTTGGGGAGGCCGGTACGCGAATTGAACCCACGCTGCTGCCTTGTTCTGTATTACAAGCCAGCTGTTTAGCACACTGTTTAGATTTGATAGGTTGCTTCACTCACTGGAAAAACACACTTTTCTCTTTTAAGATGTATTCTTGCCATTGAAAAGTGCTGCAGGACCTCAGGTAGGTTTGCGAGGTGCTCCTGCTCAGTAGTCCCTGCAATGAGAACATCATCCAGGTACACCACCACCTTGGGTAACCCCTGGAGTATATTCTCTATAACCCACGGAAATATGGAACATGCCAACGAAACCCCAAAGGGTGGACGGGTATACACATACAGGCCCTTATGTGTGTTAACTGTGACCTATTTTTGGGAGGGTTCGTGCAGCTTAAGTTGGAGTTAAGCGTAACTCATGTCTACTTTTGTGAAAGACTGGCCACCTGTCAGTTTGGCATTTAAGTCCTCTATATAGCATGACGTACCTATCCAATTTTGAGACCTGATTAACTGTGAGTTTATAATCATGGCAAAGGTGAGCCGATTTGTTGGGTTTGAGGACGGGTACGACAGGTGCAGCCCATTCTGTGAAGTGCACGGGTCCGGGCGCCCAAGCTCAGTTTCTACTTTTTCTAGCAATGTTTCCGGAAGCGGTCGTGCCCAAAAATGTTTAGGCATGGCGTCAGTGTCAACACAGATTCTGACTCTGGCTCCCTTTATTTTTCCCAAGGCCCTCTTGGAAGACTCCAGGGTATTTACTGATAATTTCGTGAAGGCCTCCAATGCCCAATCTGAAAATCTCCCGTGGGGAGATCAATCGACAATGCCCCGTGTCCTTTGTGGTCGTCATGGCACTTGATCAAAGAGGTAGGTTTGAGCATGGTAGCACAGTGGTTAGCAAAGTTGCGTCACTGCGCCAGGGACCCAGGTTCAATTCCCGGCTTGGATCACTGTCTGCGCGGGTTTCCTCCGGGTGCTCCGGTTTCCTCCCACAGTTTAAAGATGTGCAGGTTAGGTGGATTGGCCATGATAAATTGCCCTTTGTGTCCAAAATGTTTAAGTGGAGGTTTCTGGGTTACGGGGATAGGGTAGAGATGTGGGCTTGAGTAGGGTGCTCTTTGTAAGGGCCGGTGCAGACTCGATGGGCTGAACGGCCTCCTTCTGCACTGTAAATTCTATGATTCTATGAAATGTCTTAAAGGAGGGCAGAGAAAGGGTCGGTGAGGTTCAACAACTCCAACGCATATAGCACCTTTAATGTTGTAGGTCATTCCAGAAACATTGTCAAACAAAATGTGACACTAAGCGACATTAGGGCAGATGACTTAAATCTTGATCAAAGTGGTAGCATTTTATGATAGTTTTGAGAAGGAAATCTAGAGTTAAGGGGCAAGACAGCACTGTCGCCTATGGTGGAGCGATGAACGTCCGGCTTGCTCAACAGGCTGGAATTGGAAGAATTCATCGAGAAACATTACAGAGGCAGAAAATGTTGAGATTGTTCAGAATGGACTTATTCTTCCCACATGGCACCAAGCTTAACCAGAAGGCAGCAGAGTGGCCAGCGGTGAACTCAAAAGTATCATTTTTAAACTTTAATATAGTTGCTCTCAGGTTTCCAGGTATTTTAGGAATTGACTGAAGAAGAGAAAGGTATCTGTATTTCTGTTTAGTTCTAAAGCGCCCAGATGCTGTGAAACTGCAAAAGATTAGTTTGGTAACCTCATGATTTTGATAAACTGCAGCATTTATCTACATTATTCCAGTTTGAAAAAGTTTATATCTTGGTTGTTCTGGACGATGCGGATTTTAAAAGTGATTTTTGCATAGCTTAGGAAGATCTGAACATATATTTGGCATAAACTGCACCATTAGCAAAATGAACCATTGCTGACCTCTGCTGTTCATTAAGCAAAATACAACTGCAGTTTCTTTCTCAAACCTGATGTTGTGGGACAATTAATACGCTTGTGCTTTTATATTGCGGATGTGTTAACTGCGTTTGCTAACGCTCAGAGTGATATGGCGCCTGTTTCCATTAAAGAAATTAAATGTTTGCAATTAAAAAGCACATTTCACAGCCTCAGGATGTCTCGAAGTACTTTAACAGCCAATTAACTACATTTGAAGTGTAATATAAGGCGTCATCTAACCAAAAGAAAAGAGCCCGTTCTTGGCACTGCTGGCCTGGCACACTGGCAGTGCCCATGCCAGCCTGGCATGCCACCTGGGCACCCTGGCAGTTCCAGGCTGGCACCCAGGTGCCACTGCCAGGATGCCTGGGTGGCATCAGCAGTTCCAGGGTGCCACCCTGCCCAGATACCAACCACTTGGTCCTCCAATCGCCTGGGAGGAGCCCCCAAGTGCCGTTCCACCTGATCCCTGATTGTGGGGGCCAGTGCTAAATGGTACCCTGCTGGGGTCTCCTCAGCGATGCCGGTAGACCCCGGGCACTGGTTCGATCTGGCATTGGCAGAATTAATCAATTAACTCTGCAAGTCAGGTTCCCACCCATTGTGGGTGGGATCCAGAATGCGACCTCTCACAGCACAAGGGGCGGCACGGTGGCACATTGCACCAGGGACCCAGGTTCAATTCCCACCTGGGGTGACTGTGTGGAGTCTGCACGTTCTCCCAGTGTCTGCGTGGATTTCCTCCGGGTGCTCCGGTTTCCTCACACAGTCCAAAGATGTGCGGATTGGGTGGATTGGCCTTTCTAAATTGCCGCTTAGTGTCTAAAAGGTTAGGTGGGGTTTTGAAGGAGTGGGCCCAGGTGGGGTGCTCTATCAGTGTCGTTGCAGACTCAATGGGCTGAATGGCCTCCTTCTACACTGCAGGGATTCTAAGATTCTCTGGTCTCATCAGATCTCGCGAGGCATAATGACCGAGGGGAATCCCGGAAAAGGCCTCAAACGGGATCTACCGGCTGCATCCCGTCTCGATTCCCACGGGACGTGGTCGGTAAATCAAGTCATAGCCACTGTTATCAAGGAGGAGGTTTGATAAAATGGCAAAATAATCCCCTCTAGTGATGCCAGTTGAGGGATATATATTGGCCCCAGGATGTCGCAAAGAACTCCTCTGTACTTCTTTGAAATATTGAAACTTTTCCATCTAGTTGAGAGGGCTTTGGCTCAATGTATCATAGAACATAGAACATAGAACAGTACAGCACAGAACAGGCCCTTCGGCCCTCGATGTTGTGCCGAGCAATGATTACTCTACTCAAACCCACGTATCCACCCTATACCCGTAATCCAACAACCCCCCCCTTAACCTTACTATTACACTACGGGCAATTTAGCATGGCCAATCCACCTAACCCGCACATCTTTGGACTGTATCATCGTCAGGAAGTCACTACCTCTGGCCCAGAAGCTGCAGGTTCAAGTCCGACCCCAAGATTTGTTGGCCTTGAAACGCGTGCTGATAACATGGTTCAGTGGGCTGATAATCAGCTCAGGAATCCTTCCTCCACTATTCCCCAAAGGGAAAACAGAGTGTGTGCGAAGATAGGCTAAAAAAACATGTATCATCCAGCAGAGGGCACCCCCTCAGGGCTACACTGGGAATGCCAGCCTAGATTAGTTGCTCAAGTCTTCAGAGTGGAACGAGGACCCATGACCTTCCGACTGAGTGCTCCCACTCACTCCTTGGCTGACAAATATCTCAACCGTTTATGAGCCAGTTCACTCTGTACAACTTTTTACTGGCCTCTTTGCCATTGTCGTCAGTGAAACAATCTTACCGTTGAGAATACTGGAGTGGACAATCACCCTGAACCATCCGGTGAAGATAGTGACTTGTTTTCAAAGGCAGTCGATATTTCAGAGGCAACATGATAAGTATTTGCTTTAAGTGCGCACTGTGTGATGCAAAGAGGGCGATGGAAATAAAACACTGCAGTTTGGTCACATGGATTGTGGTTGGTGGGTACTTATCAGCTCGTATGTCATTGGCCTATTTTCTCTGGAAATGAGGAAGCTGAAGGGTGAGAGAGGGTGAGCATAGAGAAGATGCTGTGGATGAGACCAGAACCAGGGACCACAAGTATAAGATAGTCACGAATAAATTCATCGGGAAGTCAGGAGAATTGTCTTTGCCCAGAGAGAATGTGGATCTTGCTACAATATTGAATGGGTGAGGTGAATATTTCAGGGGAAGTTACATCAGTGCCTGAGGGAGAAAAGAATAGAAAATATTGGGGTGAATGGTCTGTTCTTTGCTGTAAATACTTTGTAACTTTGACCAGGGGACCTCTGACTTCGTGTTTCCGTCTGGTAGTTACCAGTTGAGGGATTTCTCCTGCCTCTCCTTCTCTTTTATCCCTCCAATTTTGGGGAATGTTGACTCTCTATATAAGCCCCTTGAAATCTTGTACTTAAAAGGTTTTTGTGCCTTGATAGAAGGATATGGACATTTATCCACCGATTAGCAAAGAGAATGTGCAGGAGCTAAATCCTTATCTAGCCTCAGCTTCAGAGGCTAGGCTAGTTTCTTTGCTTTTTCATCGCATCCTAGAATCGCATGACACAGAAGGGACCATATGATTGTTGTATCTGTGCTGGTCCAGTTAATCTCACTTCCCTCCTCTTTCCCCATAACTCTGCAAATTGGTCCTCCCCAAATACATGTCCAATTTTCCCTTTCAGGTAGCGCATTCCAGATCTTAACAACCATTTGTATGAAGGAATTTCTCTTTTAGCCTCTTGGTAGCACAATACTTGAGTATCGCTGAATCATTCCCCGGGGCAATGCCTTGACCAATCAGGGTCAGGCTGCCTGGTTTAAATACCAAACATTGCTTGTTATCTATCAGTCACCATCAACTGGTGCATTTTCCATGGCAACCAATCAGAATTCTCTTCTCACGCAGAATAAATTGTTGTTCTTCCCTTATATCAGCACTCCTGGCGAAGGGTCCTGATAAGTGCAAGACAAAAAGCTTTGACGAGTCCCTTTAATCAGCAATACATAAATTTCTCCTTGTTTCCCAGCGGTTTTTGTCGCCAATTATTTTTAACTTTAGCTTCTTGTTGCTGACCAGCTTGTCAAAGGAAACATAAGGCCATAATACCATAAGATATAGGAGCAGAATTAGGTCACTCGGCCCATCAAGTCTGCTTCGCCATTCAATCATGGCTGATATTTTTCTCATCCCCATTCTCCTGCCTTCTCCCCATAACCTCTATCAAAACTCCTTTGGTCTGATACCTGCATTAAAATGTCAACTGGAATCTTTACTTCTTCCCAGAATGACTGGCTTCCACTGAGCTCTCGTCAGCCGAGAATTGAGGTCCGTGCCTTTCAAGTTCTGTACATGGCTTTTGGCAATGAAATATGGGAGGGGCCACCAGTTGGATGTGTGTCGGTAGGTTTTCCGATGACTCTTTGGTCTTCTTGATGGGCCGAGTGGCCTAATTCTGCTCCTATATCTTATGGTATTATGGCCTTATGTTTCCTTTGACAAGCTGATCAGCAACAAGAAGCTAAAGTTAAAAATAATTGGCGACAAAAACCGCTGGGAAACAAGGAGAAATTTATGTATTGCTGATTAAAGGGACTCGTCAAAGCTTTTTGTCTTGCACTTATCAGGACCCTTCGCCAGGAGTGCTGATATAAGGGAAGAACAACAATTTATTCTGCGTGAGAAGAGAATTCTGATTGGTTGCCATGGAAAATGCACCAGTTGATGGTGACTGATAGATAACAAGCAATGTTTGGTATTTAAACCAGGCAGCCTGACCCTGATTGGTCAAGGCATTGCCCCGGGAAATGATTCAGCGATACTCAAGTATTGTGCTACCAAGAGGCTAAAAGAGAAATTCCTTCATACAAATGGTTAAGATCTGGAATGCGCTACCTGAACGGTGGGCACCAAATATCCTGCAATGTTTCACACATTCAGGTACCCAGGTGCTGTTTGCAAGATAGACTCTATAACCCAAATGGTGTTGGGCTAGATAGTATTATATTAGATACCCTTTGTTCTGTTTATCTGTGAGCTTTCACGTTGGCCAGAATTTCCTGGCCCTGTTGCGGCGGGCACGCCGCGGGAGATTCGGCGGCCCAGCCAAAAGTCCATTGACTTTCAGCGGGAGCGGGCAATCCCAATGGTGGGCGGGACTGGAAAGTCCTATCCATTGTCATAATACTGCTAGGGAGGGCTGACTGCCTGTTACCTGTCCTCCATTACAACTATTGACATTACAAAAAAAGTACTTCATTAGCTGTAAAATGCTTTGGACTGTCCTGAACACAGTGATGGAGGAAGAGGAAGAGACCATTTAGCCCTTCCACCCGTGTTCCCTCACTAAATACGACCATGGGTAATCTGTGACCTAAATCCAGATACCCCTCCATTGCCCTCCATGCCTGACAAAGATCGATCAATCTCTGATTTAAAATGAACAATTGTCCTTTGAGACAGAGTTCCGAACATCTTCCGCCCTTCCCATTGGGCAGCACGGTAGCACAGTGATTAGCTCAGTTGCTTCACAACTCCAGAGTCCCAGGTTCGATTCCCGGCTTGGGTCACTGTCTGTGCGGAGTCTGCACGTTCTCCCCGTGTCTGCGTGGGTTTCCTCCGGGTGCTCCGGTTTCCTCCCACAAGTCCCGAAAGATGTGCTGTTAGGTGAATTGGACATTTTGAATTCTCCCTCTGTGTACTCGAACAGGCGCCGGAGTGTGGCGACTAGGGGGTTTTCACAGTGACTTCATTGTAGTGTAAATGTAAGCCTACTTGTGACAATAAAGATTATTATTGTGTACAAGCATTTCCTAATATCATTCTTCAAAGATCTGGCTCTAACCTTTACCCTATGCCTTCTAGTGATGAAGGCCTCAACTTGAGGTGAGGGTAGATGTTGATGCAGGTATGTCCCTTCTTTCCCTGGAATCAGCACAGTCCTATCTCTTCAGCAAAGGACTCCGATCTGATAATGCTTCTTCTACTCCCAACCGGACCACAACAAGCGACTCCACAGTTAAACTTGTGTGCATTTTTAGTCTAAGGTAACTGCACATAATCACAAAATGTTAGCTCAATTCAAATGAAATCTCAATGTCCAGATAGAACTATTTGATTACCCGCTCCTTTGCAAGCCTTTTTTATCCTCTTGGCATCTCCCTCTTCACTGAAGTGCACATGATATTGAGTACCAGGCTGCAAAACAAAATACAAATTATTAGTATTTGCACAGGGTGCTTAATTACACACAATGGCTGATGTAATAATGGCTCAAAAGAGGACCACTTTAAATCAGCCTAACCTGTGCTGTCCACATCCTAACGACCACCGGTTTTCTGTCACCCACCACCACCCTGTAGTCGCTGACGTCCATTGGCACCCAGTCCGGCAATGCCGTGATTTTAAAATTCTTATCCTTGTTTTCGAGTCCCTCCATTGCATCCACTTGCCCCATTTCAATAATCCCTTCCAGTCCCACAATCGTCTGAGGTAGTCGTAATTTGCCGCTGCTCCCAATTTAATTCCCGCAAACTGTTGGACATGGTAATTCCGCCAGATCGTCCCCCTTTCTTGCTGTAATGGCACATACATGTCAAATCTCACTGTTGAAACATATCAATGGACAAAAAACAGAATAACAAAGAGCAAAGAAAAGTATAGGGCAGGAACAGGCCCTTCGGCCCTCCAAACCTGCACTGACGATGCTGCCTGTCTAACCTAAAACCTTCTACACCCCCAGCGTCCCTATCTTTCTATTCCCATCCCATTCATGTATTTGTTAAGACGCCTCTTAAACGTTTGCACCTGTTGCCTCCACCTCCTCCGGCAGCAAGTTTCAGGCACCCACTACCCTCTGTGTAAAACACTTCCCTCACACATCTCCTCTAAACTTTGCCCCTTGCACCTTAAACCTATGCCCCCTAGTAATTGACTCTTCCACCCTGGGAAAACGCTTCTGACTATCCACTCTGTCCATGCCCCTCATAATTTTGTAGACCTCTATCAGGTCCCCCCTCAACCTCCATCGTTCCAGTGAGAACAAACCGAGTTTATCCAACCTCTCCTCAAAGCTAATACCCTCCATACCAGGCAACATCCTGGTAAACCTCTTCTGCACCCTCTCCAAAGCCTCCACATCCTTCTGGTCGTATAGCCAGGGGGGCTGGTTTAGCTCACTGGGCTAAATCACTGGCTTTTAAAGCAGACCAGGCAGGCCAGCAGCACAGTTCAATCCCCGTACCAGCCTCCCCGGACAGGCGCCGGAATGTGGCGACTAGGGGCTTTTCACAGTAACTTCGTTGAAGTCTACTCGTGACAATAAGCGATTTTCATTTTTCATTTCCTAGCCAGAATTGAACACTATATTCCAAGTGTGGCCTGACTTGCCAATTTTTATACTCAATGCCCCGACCAATCAGGACAATCAAGATGCCGTACATCTTCTTGACTACCTTCTCCACTTGCATTGCCACTTTCAGTTACCTGTGGACCTGTGCACCCAGAGCCCTCTGTCAATACACTTTAGGGTTTTGCCATTTACTGTATATTTCCCACCTGTATTAGACCTTCCAAAATGCATTACCTCACATTTATCCAGATTAAACTCCATCTGCCATCTCTCTGTCTTTGTCTCCAACCGATCTAAATCCTGCTTTATCCATTGACAGTGCTCATCGCTATCCGCAATTCCACCAACCTTTGTGTCATCCGCAAACTTACTAATCAGACCAGTTACATTTTCCTCCAAATCATTTATATATACTACTAACAGCAAAGTTCCCAGCACTGATCCCTGTGAAAAACCACGAGTCACAACCCTCCATTCAGAAAAGCACCTTCCACTACTGTCTTCTATGACCGAGCGAATTCTGAATCCATTAACTGTTCAATTTTATACCATAAAATTTACAGCACAGAGACAGGGCACTTACCCATCCCTATTATATTTGAGGGGAAGCAGAATAACATCACTGGATTAGTAATCTTGAGGTCCAGGAAATGCTCATGGGTTCAAAATCACTATGGCAGCTGATGACATTTAAATTCAATTAATAATAGTATGGAATTAAAGTAATAGTGACGACAAACCCATTGTTGTGAAAACCTATCTGGTTCACGAGCGCCTTTTAGGGAAGGAAATCTGCCGTCCTTACCCGGTCTGGCCTACATGTGAAAACCAGAGCCACAGCAATGTGGTTGACTCTTAAATGCCCTCTGAAATGGCACAGCCGGTCACTCAATTGTATAAAAGTGCCACAAAACCTAAAAGGTATAAAACTGGACTATCAACCTCGGCCCTGGAAACAACATTGGTACACACAGTCCTGCCAACCTTGGGAAGTTCCCCTTACTAATGTCTGGGGCTTGTGCCAAAATTGGAAGAACTGTTGCACAGTGCATTGACTAGTCAGGCAACAATATGACATTGTCATACTCACGGAATCATATCTTCCAGGTAATGTCCCAGACATCACCATCACTATCCCTAGATCTGTCCTGTCCCACCAACTAGACAGGCCCAGCAGAGGTGGCAGCCGAGTGGGTATAAAGTCAGGCAGGATTTGCCCTGGGAGTCCTCATCGTTGACTCTGGACCTCACTCACAGCTCTCAGTTCAGACATAGGCAAGGAAATTCTCCAGCTGGTTACCACCCACCGGCCCCCTCAGCTGATGATTCAGTACTCCTTCATGCTGAACTCCTTTTGGAGGGAGCATTGAGGGTGCCAAGGGCATACAATGAACTCTGGGTGGGGTACTTCCTTGTCCATCACCAAAAGTGGCTTGGTAGTACCACTATTATTCGGTCTGACCCGATCTTCAAGGACATAGCTGCTAGATTGTGGGAACCAACAAGAGGGAAAAACCTGCTTGACCTCATCCTCTCCAATATACATGTCTCATCTGTCCATGACAGTATTTGTGGGAGTCACCACCACACAGCCCTTGTGGAGACAAATTCCTGTCTTCACATTGAGGATACGGTCCCCTGGTGTTGTGTGGCACTACCACTGTGCTAAATGGGATAGATTTTGAACAGATCTAGTAATTCAAAATTGGACATCTATAGGGTGCTGTGGGCCATCAGCAGCAGCAAAATTGTACTTAACCACAATCAGTAACTAGGACTGAGTTTAGGAGGAACTTCTTCACCCAAAGGGTTGTGAATTTATGGAAATCCTTGCCCAGTGAAGCAGTTGAGGCTCCTTCATTAAATGTTTTTAAGATAAAGATAGATAGTTTTTTGAAGAATAAAGGGATTAAGGCTTACGGTGTTTGGGCCGGAAAGTGGAGCTGAGTCCACAAAAGATCAGCCATGATCTCATTGAATGGCGGAGCAGGCTCGAGGGGCCGCGTGGCCTACTCCTGCTCCTATTTCTTATGTTCTTATGTAACCTCACGGCCCGGCATATCCCCCACTCTACCATTACCACCAAGACAGGGGATCAACCCTGAGTCAATGAAAAGTGCAGGAGGGCATGCCAGGAGCAACACCAGGCCTATCCAAAAATGAGATGTCAACCCAGTGAAGATATAAACAGGACTACTTGCATGCCAAACAGCGGACGCAGCGTGCAGTGAACTAAAATATGTGATCCCACAACAAAAGGATCAGATCTGAATGGTGGTGGGCAATTACACAACTAAGGAGAGCAGGAGGCTCCACAAATAGCCCCATACTTAATCATGGCCCCATCCTTAATCATGGCCCCATCCTTAATCATGGCCCCATCCTTAATCATGGCCCCCCATCCTTAATCATGGCCCCATCCTTAATCATGGCCCACCATCCTTAATCATGGCCCCATCCTTAATCATGGCCCCATCCTTAATCATGGCCCCATCCTTAATCATGGAGGAGCCCAGCACATTAGTGCAAACGATGAGGGCGAAGCATTCACAACAATCCTCAGCCAAAAGTGGATGATCCATCTTAGCCTCCTTCGGAGGTCCCCAGCATCTCGGAAATCAGTCTTCAGCCAATTTGATTCACTTCATGTGATATTAAGAAACAGCTGAAGGCCCGAGATAGTGAAAAGGCTAGAGGCCCTGACAACTTCCAGCAATGGGATACTGAAGGCTTGTGCTCCAGAACCCTGAGTTGGTCCCCTAGACAAACCGTTCCAGCACAGCTACAACATGTGCATCTATTGTTACGAAAACGGCAGATCTTATTTGCTGAGCAAGCTAGGTCCGAGAGAGAAACCAGGTTTACTGACCATAAATCTTTTCCTTGTGTTCTGAAAATGAGGAGGAAGAGCTACTGACCCCAAAAGCATGGAATTCCAGTGACGCCTTTAGGGTTTTTACGGTTAAGAGATTTATTTAAAAAAAAGAAAAATAAACGTAACGACATGAGGTTAAAGTTACAGTTAAGACAAAAAAGGCGGGATTCTCCGATTCCCAGTCATGTGTTTCTTGGGGGGGGGGGGGGGGGGGGGGGGGCTGTTCGCTGGCGGTTAGATTCTATACTCCCGCCGCATGCCAATTGGATTTCCCATTAAAGCCCCCAAGCCACAGGGAAAAGTGAATCGCAACAGCTGGAGAATTCCGGTCTTTGTCAAAACACACAAACTGCCTTCTTGGCAACAACCCCCTTAAAGATTTCAATTATAAAACCCAGTGATATTTTCCAAAAGAAAGTAACTGTTGTCACTTTGGTAAAAGTATGCCGCACAACTCCTCAAACACTTCCACTCAGATGTAAATCCAAAAGAATGGTTCAGAAACCGACTTTCCTGGCTTGAAGCTGGGTGACTGCTTCAAAATAAAAAGCTTTTACCGCTTCTCAGCACACAGATTTGGTCTTCAGCACATTTCCCCACACAGCCACCTAAATCAGCTCAACATCTTTTCTTAAATATCCTTTTTCCTTTTTAAAAGAAAAAAAATCCAATTAAGGGGCAATTAAGCATGGCCAATCCGCCTACCCGCCACATCTTTTGGGTTGTGAACGTGAGTCCCACACAGCCCCGGGTGAATGTTCAAACTCCACACAGACCCGGGGCCGGGATCGAACCTGAGACCTCGGTGCTGTGAGGCAGCAGTGCTAACCACTGCGCCACCTTGCCACCCAGTAAGTTGTAAAAGTTGCTTGCCAGTTCTAAACTCGCCGTTGAAATTTAACAGCTGAGAAGTCAAGTCCCTACTCATCTCACAATGCAAATTTTAAATCAAACCTATTTGTCAAGTACAACCTTACCATAACCTCTCATTCCAAATGCATGAGCCTAACACTTTTACACCTTTATCTCTCGGGTCACACAGAAAGGCTGTCTCTCGTAATCTTTCCCAGGGCGCGTACCACACACACATACAAACACCTTTCTTTACAATATACCACCATAATCCTGAAAATATGTTAAAAATAGCATCCCATCCTGCAACAATTTGGAAAGTAGCCCAGGTATGTGCCCACAAAAAGCAGCATGGATCCAACGGCCAATTACTGCCCCATCAGTCAACTCTCGATCATCATGATGGAAGGGGTTGTCAACAGTGCTACTCAGCGGTATTTACTCAGCAATAACCTGCTGAATGAGTTCAGTTTGGGTTCCGTCGGAGTCACCCAGCTCCTGATCTCATTCTAGCCTTGCTCCATACATGGGCAAATGGGCTGAAAGAGGTGAGGTGTGAGTGACTGTCCTTGACATCAAGGCAGCATTGGGCTGACGTCTGGCATCAAGGAGCCCTGACAAAACTGGAGGCAATGGGAAATAAAGGGGTAACTTGCAGTCATTCCTTTGTTTTAAACTTTGTAATCATTTAGAACGCCCAATTATTTTTTTTCCCCAATTCAAGGGCAATTTAGCGTGACCAATCCACCTAACCTGCACATGTTTGGGTTGTGGGGACGAGACCCACGCAAACACGGGCAGAATGTGCTAACTCCATATGGACATTGACCTGGGGCCCTAGGCACCATGAGGCAGCAGTGCTAACCACTGTGCCACCGTGCCGCCCCACGTGTAATCATAACTGGCACAATGGAAGATGGTTGTTGTTGTTCGAGGTCAATCAACTCAGTCCCCTCACTGTAGGCATTCTGCAGGGTAGAATTCTAGGCACAACCATCTCTTTCCCTGTGTTCACTTTGCCATAATCTCAATTGCAGAAATTTTGTTCACTGCACTTTCTCTTTAAGGGGGACAGCCTGTCTTTAAGAAGAGCAGGTTGACTGCAAGATATGCTTGCTGAATGCTACTGGGCTCCCCCTGCTGAGTGTAGGGGCAGCCAGTAGTGTTAGCAAGGTGACCGCGGCACAGGACCCTACCCGTCAGGGGCTATGGTCATTCAGATGAGGTGGGTGCCCTAGAATTGTGTGTTGCCCACCTAGATCCTGAATTCTGTATTGATGCGGGCAGGTCACGAAGCATGACCCTTGCCCTCGTGTGACTGCCTCTGTCCCACTTTCCTTAATACTCCTCTGTTCTTGTGACACCCTTGCAAATACTTTTTGCACTTCTCCAGTGGCTCCATCTCCGTTTTATAATGTGGAGCCCAGGAGTGTACGCAGCCCAGAGACAGCTGCAAATAATTTGACAACCACTTTAAACCTGACCGCATAGGCGATGTCAAAATTTCCAAGTCGAAGTCTAAAAGATGAACATGTGTACACAACCTTTAACTGATTAGTAACTTGGGTAACTCCTTATCTTTATTGTTTAACAACACTGGATTGGCAAATACTTGCATGGGGGCTGGTTTGCAATTAGTTTGTAAAGTCGCTCTGGTACCATTCAGTGTCAAAGACAAAGATAAATTGCCTGGCCTTGGCTAATAGTGTGGAGACCCAATGGGAGGGATTTTCTGGGCAGCAGAGTGGAGGAGGCCCATCATTGGCCAGTGGCAGGATCTTCTGCTGCCGCCGTCACCAACGGGGCTTCCCGTTGAATGCACACCTCGCTTCCAGGAAACCCGTGGCGTGACGCGCTATCGACAAGACCGTAAGATCCCACTGGCATGAACAGCCAAAGGTTCTGCCCAATATCTTTCAATTGACGGGCTGTTGGAGTTCAGACCATCTGCACCATTTCTTCAGTTATTGGCCTTATGGGCGGCACGGCAGCACAGTGGTTAGCACTGCTGCCTCACAGCGCCAGGGACCCGGGTTCAATCCCAGCTTTGGGTCGCTGTCTGTGTGGAGTCTGCACGTTCTCCCCGTGTCTGCGTGGGTTTCCTCCGGGTGCTCCGGCTTCCTCCCATAGTCCAAAGATGTGCAGGTTAGGTGGATTGATTAATTGTAGGCTCGAGGAATGGTATGGCCTACTCCTGCTACTATTACTGCTGGATCAGTAAGACTCGTGTTGGGTAAGAATATCAAGGGATATGGAGCTAAATCAGGTAAATTAAATTGAGGTCTGCATCAGCTGTGATCTAACTGAATGGTGGGCCAGGCTCAAGAGGCTGAATAATCTGCTCTTATCCCACTCACTTCCCCAGCGAACTGAGGTCCATTTCCCGTGAGGCGTTTGCACGTTCTCCCAGTGTCTGTGTTGGTCTCACCCCACAACCCAAAGATGTGCAGGGTAGGTGGATTGGCCAGCCTAAATTGCCCCTGACTAGGAAAATTAAAATAAAAAGAATTGAAGGAACTCTGAGATCTTGGGAACTGGAGGAGACTATTAATATTAATAATAGTCTCTATTAATAAGAACATAAGAAATAGGAGCAGGAGTAGGCCATCTGGCCCCTCGAGCCTGCTCCGCCATTCAATGAGATCATGGCTGATCTTTTGTGGACTCAGCTCCACTTTCCGGCCCGAACACCATAACCCTTAATCCCTTTATTCTTCAAAAAACTATCTATCTTTACCTTAAAAACATGTAATGAAGGAGCCTCAACTGCTTCACTGGGCAAGGAATTCCATAGATTCACAACCCTTTGGGTGAAGAAGTTCCTCCTAAACTCAGTTCTAAATCTACTTCCCCTTATTTTGAGGCTATGCCCCCTAGTTCTGCTGTCACCCGCCAGTGGAAACAACCTGCCCGCATCTATCCTATCTATTCCCTTCATAATTTTAAATGTTTCTATAAGATCCCCCCACATCCTTCTAAATTCCAACGAGTACAGTCCCAGTCTACTCAACCTCTCCTCATAATCCAACCCCTTCAGCTCTGGGATTAACCTAGTGAATCTCCTCTGCACACCCTCCAGCGCCAGTACGTCCTTTCTCAAGTAAGGAGACCAAAACTGAACACAATACTCCAGGTGTGGCCGCACTAACACCTTATACAATTGCAACATAACCTCCCTAGTCTTAAACTCCATCCCTCTAGCAATGAAGGACAAAATTCCATTTCCTTCTTAATCACCTGTTGCACTTGTAAACCAACCTTCTGTGACTCATGCACTAGCACACCCAAGTCTCTCTGAACAGCGGCATGCTTTAATATTTTATCGTTTAAATAATAATCCCGTTTGCTGTTATTCCTACCAAAATGGATAACCTCACATTTGTCAACATTGTATTCCATCTGCCAGACCCGAGCCCATTCACTTAACCTATCCAAATCCCTCTGCAGACTTCCAGTATCCTCTGCACTTTTCGCTTTACCACTCATCTTAGTGTCATCTGCAAACTTGGACACATTGCCCTTGGTCCCCAACTCCAAATCATCAATGTAATGTATTGTCACAAGTAGGCTTACATTAACACTGCAATGAAGTTACTGTGAAAATCCCCTAGTCGCCACATTCTGGTGCCTGTCGGGGTACACAGAGGGAGAATTCAGAATACCCAATTCACCTAACAAGCACGTCTTTCGGGACTTGTGGGAGGAAACCGGAGCACCCGGAGGAAATCCACGCAGCCATGGGGAGAACGTGCAGACTCCGCACAGACAGTGACCCAAGCCGGGAATCGAACCTGGAACCCTGCTGCCATGAATCAACAGTGTTAACGACTGTGCTACTTGATGAAACCATGAATTCAGCGAACACGTGTAGTTGGATCTGAACAGAGGCTTTAATTCACTTACAATAGAGCCAGCCTATTCATCGTTGAACTTCAGGTGAAATGGCAGGCTGGCTCTAAGGCACTGATCTTTACACATCGATCCCAGGGGGAGGAGTCCTGGGCAGAGCCAAGGGAGGAGCCCAGAACAACTCTCGCGTACTCCCAGAGCGACTCCCCTGGTGGTTGGATAGTGCAACTGCACTTACAATGGGTAGATAACGAACATATATACATGGAGTGATATTGGCAACTATATATAGTGTGAATCACATTCACCACACTACTGTCCCACCCATACAGATTACAGAGATAGGGAGGGATGAGGCATTGGATGGATTGAAAACACGGCTGAAAGGCGAATCTTATTTCGTAGGTTTTCAGTAGAGGTTGCATATGCCTGACGTATCAATCATCATAGTTCCTGAGTAGAGTGGGCAGGATGGCTAAAATGTAGGACAGCTGATGAGCAGTGGCAGTTGTTTAAGGAGATACTCAATTCTTCACAACAAAAATATATCCCAGTGAGGAAGAAAGATGGTAAGTGGGGTAAAAAACATCCATGGCTAAACAAGGAGTCAAGGGCATTATAGAGACAAAAACCAAAGTATATCATATTGCAAAGGCAGGCTGGAAGATTGGGATACTTTCAAACATAAACAGAGGGATATTAAAAAAGTAATAACAAGAGCTAAGGTAAATTACGAAAGAAAAGTAGCGCAAAATATCAAAAAGGACAGCAAAACCTTCTCTCAGTACATAAAGGGGAAGAGAGTCGCTAAAGTGAATGTTGGTCCCTTGGAAGATTAAACCGGAGAGTCAATACTGGGAAACACAGAAATGGCAAATATGCTAAATCAATATTTTGCCTCAGTTTTCACAGTGGAGGACACTAGTACCATTCCTACAGGAACGGGCAATTCAGAGGTAATAGAAAGGGTGGAACTTGGAACAATCAGCATCAACAGGGAAACGGTACTCAACAAACTATTGGGATTGAAGGGCAGACAAGTCCCCCGGACCTGATGGCCAACATCCTTGGATGTTAAAGGAAGTGGCAGCGGAGATAGTGGATCCATTGGTTGTAATATTCGAAAATTCCCTGGACACGTGGACGTGTTATGGAGAACGGGCAGGACGATGGAGTTGAGGCCAGGAAGAGATCAGCCATGATCAAATGGCGGATCAGATTTGATGGGCCGAATGGCATAATTCTGCTCCTGTATCTTATGAGCTTCTGACTTTCCTTCCTCTAACTCATGCAACACCCAAGAAGTTCGGCATCATTCAGGACAAGGCAGCCCACTCGATTTCTACCACATCCACCATCTTAAACATTCACTCCCTCCACCAACGACATACAGTGGCAGGCCTGTGTACCATCAACAAGATGTACTGCAGCAACTCACAAAGGCTCCTTCAACAGCACCTTCCAAACCCACAACCTCCACCACCTAGAAGTACAAGGGCGGTCGATGCGCGGGAACATCGCCGCCTGCAAATTCCCCT
This sequence comes from Scyliorhinus canicula, assembly GCF_902713615.1. Lineage (NCBI taxonomy): Eukaryota > Metazoa > Chordata > Chondrichthyes > Carcharhiniformes > Scyliorhinidae > Scyliorhinus > Scyliorhinus canicula. Next base: position 184,723,911 of record NC_052155.1, on the reverse strand, counting down.
CAAAGACACAAGCCATCCTGACTTGGAAATACATCGCCATTCCTTCGCTGTTGCTGGGTCAAAATCCTGGAACCACCTCCCTAACAGCATTGCAGGTGTACCTACACCACAGGACTCCAGCGGCTCACCCACCACCTTCCCAAGGAATGGACAATAAATACTAACCTTGCCAGCCTCGCTCACATCCCAACAATTAATAAATCGAAAAGACGTACTACCAAATGATTTGCTTAAATTATAAGCATAACAGGGCCAACAAAATAGGTTAAATCAATATAAGGATTTATAATAGGAAGCTTTAAAAACTAAATGACTTACAAGTTTCCCTGAACTGGTTTCTGCCAAACAATCGACTGATTAAGTTTAGGAGTCAGGAAGTTCAGATGTGGCAGACATTTTGCGCTTTGAAAAGGACCGATCAGCTTATTAACTTACATGAGAGTTGCCCATTTTCCCAGCTGTGTATCTTCTCCTGAGGCGCAGACAACTAGAAGATATTTGTGGTGCAATAATTATATGAGCAGCAATAAAGTCTGTCCGCGTGTTGATTGGTTATGACCTCACTGCCAGCGAGATGGGTTCCAGTGATAAAAGGTTTAATAAGTAATACCTGATGCATTGCCCTGACTTTGAGATGCTCGGGCACATAGAGTTCATTTTTATTGAGTTCTGCTTTCAAAATGTCAAGAATAAGTCATTGTTTCATTCATAAAGGAAAGGTGGCAAACCCAAGGTGTTATTATTAACAGGACACAATAGCGTGTCGTGCACCAAATCACTGTCACACTGTTCTCCATTTTAAAATTTTCATCTTTGTTTTTGAGTCCTTTCATGGCCTTGGGCTCCCTTTCTCTGCAACATCTTTTGGCCGCACGCCTCTCCAAGATTTCCACCCTAGCCTCCTGAACATTCCCCGATTTCCATCGCTCCACTACTGCTGGCCATGTCTTCAGCTCTTCGGTGCTAAGCTCTGGAGTTCCTTCCCTAAGCCTCACCTCCTTTCCGACCTATCTCCTCCTTTAAAACCCTCCTTAAAATCTATTACTTCGACCAAGTGGATGGTCACAGGCTGTCCCATTACCTCCTTATCTGACATTGATGATAAATTATGCTTGTGAACTCTCCTGGAACAGGTTGCCATGTGAAAGGTGCTTTATGAATGTTGACTGTTGTTTTTATTGATGTTGGTAAGTTACTGATATATCAGAGAACTGGACTAAAAGTCCAAGGAATGTGGAGCGGCACAGTGGTTAGCACTGCTGCCTCACAGCTCCAGAGACCCGGGATCGATTCTGACCCCAGGCGACTGTCTGTGCGGAGTCTGCACGTTCTCCCCGTGTCTGGGTGGGTGTGGCTCCAGTTTCCTCCCACAGTCCAATGATGTGCAGGTTAGGTGGATTAGCCATGCTAAATTGCCCCTAGGTGGGGTTACAGGGATAGGACAGAGGATCGGGCCCGGGTACACTTTCAGAGGGTCGCGGCAGACTCGACGGGCCGAATGGCCTCCTTCTGCACTGTAGGGATTCCATGATTCTATGAATGTGATTTCAAATCTCTCCGGGGAAGCTTGTGAGTTTCAATTCAGTTTAAAAAACAAATGCATGAAGAAGCTATCGGATGGTTGAGAAACACAACTGAATCATGAATGATAGAACCCTGCTGTTCTTAACCCTCGCTGACTTTTATGCGACACCGATCCCGCTCTAATGTTATTGACTTTTAATTGTCACTCTGAAGACGTCCAGCAAGCCACTCGTTGGCATCAGAAAATGGTTCACCTGTGCCATCTCAAGGGCATCAAGGGTTGGTCAATAAATGCCCGTTGCTTCAGCAATGTCCACGTCCCAAAAATGAAGAAGAGAGAAAAGCTGATTTGAAGGGCCCGATCGAACGGTTTCATCGCCCACCGACTCAATGACGCGAGAGACCCCTCACGAGATTCGCAACACTCAGGATTCCTCTAGAGATCTAATGAGATCTCCCGAGATGTCGCGATCTGGATCTTGTCCTCGCTGGGCAGGATCCAGATTTGCATATTTAACTGAACAGTGGGCCTCACTTCAAAATTCCTGTGCCGGAGTCGCCCAGGACCCTGGGTCGAAGGCCCACATCTGGGAGTCCTCGCCGTGGAGTTTCTCAGTACTGGGCCACACAAACGTGGACCAGGCATAACGGCACCTGGGGGGGGGTCTCCCAGGCCATCGGAGACCACCGGGTGGCCGGGTTCTGGGCAGGGTGGTGTCCTGGTACTCCTTTTGGCACTGGGGCACATTGGCAGTGCCACCCAGTCACTCTGGCAGTGCCACCTTGGTATGGTGCCAGGTTGGCACTGCCAGGGATCAGATCAGGGGCTGCCCTGCCGTTATGAGGTGGGGTGAGAGGGGAGTCGAGCACCCCCGGCAGGTAAGTTGGGGCTTTAAGGGGAGGGGGGGGGGGGTTCCGAAGAACACGGTGGGAGGGTCCAGAGGTTGGGGGGGGGCCGGAATTTTAAAATGGCGACCCGATATCACATGTAACTGCAGCATGTGAGAGCTGGTGGTCCTCATTGTGGTTCACTTCAGGAGCAACTATTGGTTGCTCGAGGAACTTTGGCTCAGAGTTAATGAGCTGGATTCCGAGTTTCAGACATTGCGACACATCAGGGAGGGGCAGAGTTACCAGGATACTGCGTTCCGGGGGCAGTCACACCCCTTAGATTAACTACCTTCCTCAGGAACAGGAGGGTGTGACTACAAGTGAGGCAGGTAGAGGGATCCAACAGGTAGTACTGCAGGAGCCTCAGCCCCCTGCCCTTGTCCAATAGGCTCAGGATTCTTGCTCCATATATCGATGAGAGCTGGGACTGTCGGGAGAATGAGCACACTGACCATAGCACCGTGGTACAGGGCACCATTTAAATGTAGGAAGAAAAGAGAAATGTAGTCATAGTCAGGGATAGTATAGTAAGAAGTCTCACAACGCCAGGTTAAAGTCCAACAGGTTTGTTTTGAATCACTAGATTTCGGAGCACAGCTCCTTCCTCAGGTGAATGAAGAGGTGGGTTCCACAAACACACAGACAAAGTCAAAGATGCCAGACAATACCTCTTGCAAGACCTCTTCATTCATCTGAGGAAGGAGCTGTGCTCCGAAAGCTAGTGATTGAAACACTCGCATTCAAAGTGCCATCTTGCATATGTTTACCAATGACTTATGAAGAACGAGGAAAGAGGTCCTGCATAGAGAATTTGAGGAGCTCGGCACTAAATTAAACAACAGCACCTACAAGATTATAATCTCTGGATTATTACTTGAGGCATGTGCTAATTGGCATAGGGTGCATAAAATTAGAGAGACGAATATGTGGCTCAAAGACTGGGTGTGGGAAAAGTGAGTGTTCGTTTGATTTGATTTATTATTCTCACATGTATTAGTATACAGTGAAAAGTATTGTTTCTTGCATGCTGTACAAACAATGCATACCGTACATAGGGAAGGAAGGAGAGACTGCAGAATATAATGTTACAGTTATAGCAAGGTGTAGAGAAAAGATCAACTTAATACGAGGTAGGTCCATTCAAAAGTCTGATGGCAGTAGGGAAGAAGCTGTTCTTGAGTCGGTTGGTACGTGACCTCAAACTTTGGTATCTTTTTCCTGACGGAAGAAGGTGGAAGAGAGTATGACCGGGGTGCGTGGGGTCCTTAATTATGCTGGCTGCCTTTCTGAGGCAGCGGGAATTATAGATAGAGTCGATTGATGGGAGGCTGGTTTGCGTGATGGATTGCGCTACATTCCCAACCTTTTGTAATTTCCTGCGGTCTTGGGCAGAGCTGGATCCATACCAAGCTGTTCGTGGGACACTGGCATCAGTACTGAGGAAAATGGGGGATGTGCTGTTGGGACGGTCTACATTTGAAATCGGGCCAGCGATCTTGCAAACCGCATAACTAGGGAAGCAGAGAGGGTTTTGAACTAAATAGAAGGGCTGGTTCTGTAGAGGGGATATGTAGGCATTACAAGGCGGCTAGTTAGGATGGCACGGTAGCACAGTGGTTAGCATTGTGGCTTCGCAGCGCCAGGGTCCCAAGTTCGATTCCCGGCTTGGGTCACTGTCTGTGCGGAGTCTGCATGTTCTTCCTGTGTCTGCATGAATTTCCTCCGGGTGCCCCGGTTTCCTGCTACAATCCAAAGATGTGCAGGTTAGGTGGGTTGGCCATGATAAATTGCCCCTTAGTGTCCAAAAAGGTTAGGCGAGGGTACTGAGTTACAGGGATAGGTGTGGGGTTGGGTAGGTAGGGTGCTCTTTCCAAGGGCCAGTGCAGACTCGATGGGCCGAATGGCCTCCTTCTGCACTGTAGGTTTTATGATTCAATGAGGTATTGATACCCAGAGTGTGACAGGAAGGGACACAGTATACAAACATTTAAAAAAACCAATAGGTTCAAAAAGGGAAAAGGTGGTAGCAAGACAATATTAATGGCTCTTTACGTGAATGCGTGGTAGCGTTCAGCACAAAATAAATGAATTAACGGCACAAATTGAGGTTATGCCCTCATAGCCATTACAGAGATGTGGTTACAAGGGGATCAAAACTGGGAACTAAATATTCAGGGGTATGTGACTTTTGGTAAGGACAGGGAGGAAGGTAAGCGTGGTGGGGTAGCTTTGTTAGTACGAGATGGAATAAGAACAATAGCAAGAAATGATCTTGGATCAGGAGCTGCAGAATCCATATGGGTGGAGGTAAGAAATAACAAGGGGACGAAGACACTGTTAGGAGTAGTTTATAGGCCCCCATACAGTAGCTATACTGTCGGACGATGAATCAATCAGGGGATAATGAGGGCATGTAAAAAAGACAGCACTTTAATCATGACTTTAATCTGGTGCATAAATCACAAAAAACTAACAAGTTCAGCAGGCAATTGGGAAATCTAATGGACTGTTGGCCTTTATTTCAAACAGAACAAAGTATAAAAATCGGGAAGTCCTGCTAAAACTATGTAAGGCACTGATAGGACCACACCTTGAATACTATGAACAGTTTTGGACCCCTTATCTAAGGAAAGATGGGTGGCATGGTGGCGCAGTGGTTAGCACTGCTGCCTCACGGCGCCGAGGACCCGGGTTCGATCCCACCACGGATCACCGTGTGGGGTTTGCACATTCTTCCCGTGTCTGCGTGGGTTTCGCCCCCACAACCCAAAGATGTGCAGGCTAGGTGGATTGGCCACGCTAAATTGGCCCTTAATTGGGAAAAAAAGAATTGAGTACTTTAAATTGATTTTTTTTTTAAATCTGAGGAAAGACATACCGGCATTGGAGGCAGTCCAGAGAAGGTTCACTCAGTTGGTCCCGGGTAGGGAGGGATTTTCTTGTGAGGAGAGGTTGAGGAGGTTGGGCCTGTACTCATTGGAGTTTAGAAGAATGAGAGGCGACCTGATTGAGACAAAGAGGATTCTCAGGGGGCTTGACGGGGTCGATGCTGAGAGGATATTTCCTCTTGTGGGAGAGTCTAGGACCAGAAGGCATAATCTCAGAGTGAGGGGTCGCCCATTTCAGACAGAGATGAGGAGGAATTTCTTCTCTGAGGGCAGTGAATCTATGGAATTCTTTACCACAGAGAGCTGTAGAGGCCGGGTCGTTAAGCTGAGACAGACAGATTTTTAATCAGTAAGGGTATCAAGGGTTATGGGGATAAGGCGGGAAAGTGGAGTTGAGGATTCTATCAGATCGGTCATGATGCCATTGAATGGCAGTGCAGACTCAATGGGCCAAATGGCCTACCTCTGCTCCTGTCTCTTATGGTCTTATGACTTTCTGGCCAGGAGGCAGGGCCATGCCTCCATGTAAAATCAAAGCCTTGATCACAAAACCGAGGATGACCTGTCCAGTGCAGTACCAAGGGAATGCTGCGCTATCAGAGGTACAAACTTGCAAATGAGATGTCTTACGCTCCCCAGGGCCAGATGGCGGTCAGTTCCAGCCTCCCTTGACCTGGAGTCACAACACAATTGAATTAACCAATAATTATTAGAAAAATACCAGAGTCCTTGTCTCTGGCTGTCCAACAATTACAGTCACCAGGTTTGTAAATTTACACACAATTATTTTTTATATATAACAAGAACTATAACGAAATGTGCAGCAAATACAATGGGTTAGGTATTATCTAATTCATACCCCCCCCACCATTTAAACACGCTCCACCCTCTATACACACATACAAGACAGACAAACAGAGGGGAGAAGAGGGGTGTAAAATAATCTCAGACAAAAGGGACGATCCTTTAAAACAGAGATGAGGAGGAATTTCTCCACGCCAGAGGGTGGTGAATCTGTGGAACTCTTTGCCGCAGAAGGCTGTGGAGGCCAAATCACTGAGCGTCTTTAAGACAGAGATAGATAGGTTCTTGATTAATAAGGGGATCAGGGGTTATGGGGAGAAGGCAGGAGAATGGGGATGAGAAAAATATCGGCCATGATTGAATGGAGGAGCAGACTCAATGGGCCGAATGGCCTCATACTGCTTCTATGTCATATGGTCTTATGATGATGGCCGTAAAGCACTTTGGGTGTTCTGGAATCACAAGAAGTGCTATATAAATGCAAGTTCTTCTTTTCTGCCTCCCATAGACCTCTGCATTGGACATGCATCTTTGGAGCCTACTTTCTGCAGCTCCTTATGTGTTTACTGATGAGACCATCAATTCACGCGACACGTGGTTAGAAGTGAATAGTGGTTTTAATCGTCTTACAACAGAGCCTGCCTGTGACAAGATGAACTCCAGATGAACTGGCAGGCAGGCTCTCAGCATCAACCTTTATACTTCCGGTTAGGGGGAGGAGCCGTGGGTGGAGCCAAGGGTGGAGCCCAGTACAAACTCCCGTACACTCCCAGTGCGTCTCCCCCTAGTGGCAGAGCAGCGCAACTGCTCGTGTGCTGAGCTTACAGAGATATAGTACAACATGTGTAATACAGTGTGAATTACGCTACTGTGATTCACCACATTTACATATGCAAACCTTTTCATCTTTTTTAACTGTCCTACACAGCTCTCTGGGTCAGAGTTTCCAAATAAGTTCCTCCTTATCTCCATCTTAAACAGGTCACCCCTGAATCTGAAACTGTGCTCCCTAATTCTAGATTCTCTGACAAGGGGGAACATCCTCTCGGTAAAAGTCAAGCCCCCACAGAATCGCGCACAAGGGGCATCTTTGCTATTCACCCCAACCACACCCTGTGGTAGTGAGTCCCACATTCCAACCAGTTTACGCATAAAACTTACCGTATAAATTTACTTGAACACAAATGGATAGAAAAAGTACACTTAAGAAATTATAATCCTTTGCACGGACAATGAAACTACTGCTTGTCGATATAACATTCTGGTGACTCGCATTTGACCTCACATTTTGTTCTGGAGCAATAGCATTACTTTAAAAATCAATGCTTTCCGCAAGAAGTGCTGCAAGGTGAGTTAGTCATCGGTGTCTCACTCATGATGATGTGAATAATCGATGAGTTGAACAATGGCTCTGAGGGCCATGCACATTGAAAGAGGCGTGGGTGAGCGACTTCGCGGAATTTTACGTAGGCTGGAAAAGAGAATCAGGTTCGCCTTGAGAGGGTCGGTGGAGGGGCTCACCCAGAGATAGAAACCGTTTAGCGTCTTCTTCCAGGATAGTTATGTCAGCCGGGGGGAGAGAGGGCGGGGAGGGGACTTTGGAGAGGCAGAGTTGGAGGGGGATCCGGCAGGGAGGCTTGGGTGCGGGAGTGTTGGTTATTTATTTGGCATGAGATTCCCTGTTTGTTCTCTTTTTGGTTTTGGTTGTGTTTGATGTAAATGCCTTAAGAGAAACAATAATAAAAAAAGAAAGAGGTGTTACAATATTGGGGTGTTCCCAGCCAGGTGTAGCTTCAGAAATGGCGAAAGAACCAGTTCCATAAAACGCGCACCAACATCACTATGCCGGCAGCCAGGAAATGATGGAATTTGGACCATGTTTTGTGTGCTGGCCGATAGTTACCCCTCCACTGACGTCATGAAAACAGATTGCAGTGTTTCCTACATTCCAACAGTGGCTACATTTCAAAAATACCTAATCGGCTTTACAAGCAGTGGCTGCTTCTCGAAGGTGGGACATCCCGTGGGTGTGATAGGTGCTTTCTCAATGCAAGTTCGTTACTTTCCAATCGATAACCGGCCAAAACTGAAGGAGTGGACACAAACCAGTTGGGCAGTCTCCTTCCGCGGGAGCTGCAGCTGATATCTCCTGCCTCAGTCACCACGCCCTTAATCCTGCATTTTCTAACGCTGCAAATATTCAGTCAACTTCCAGATCAATAGTTGCTGACAAAAGCAGACTCAACAATTGCGATGCAAAAGAGGCTCGGGGCCCAAGTACCAAAAGCAGTGAAGGTTTTAAAGTGCGCCCAATTACATCAAATGATTAATCGCCCACGTAATGAAATGAAATGAAAATCGCTTATTGTCACGAGTAGGCTTCAGTGAAGTTACTGTGAAAAGCCCCTAGTCGCCACATTCCGGTGCCTGTTTGGGGAGTCCGGTACGGGAATCGAACCATACTGCTTTAAAAGCCAGCGATTTAGCCCAGTGTGCTAAACCAGTATGATGCCACAGTGCCTTCAGTTGCTCAAGAAGGCAACATTTGCATTTGTGGACCACCTTCCACGTCCTCAGGAAGCTCCAAATGGCTTTACAGCCAATCAAGCACCTTTCGAAGCGCAATCCCTGTTGTAACGTAGGAAACGTGGCTGCCAAATTGTGCACAGCAAGCTCCCACAAACAGCAACATGATAAACAATCAGGTAATTAGTAGAAGTTGTACAAGAGATGAATATTGACCAGGATACTGGCTGGAACTGTCTGGCTCTTCTTCAAAATAGTTTCAAAACTTTAAGAATATAAAATTATTTATTTTTTTAAAATTTAGATTACCCAATTCTTTTTTTTTCCCCCCAGTTAAGGGGCAATTTAGCGTGGCTAATCCACCTACCCTGCACATCTTTGGGTTGTGGGGGCAAAACCCATGCAGATACGGGGAGAATGTGCAAACTCCAGACGGACAGTGACTCGGGGCTGGGATCGAATCCGGGTCCTCGTCACCGTGAGGCAGCAGTGTAAAATGATTCATTATAATACACCACTCTGCAATGTATTCTGTGAATGTGCTAACTTTAGTTTTAATTTGTGATCAGGCATAATTACTAAATCTTTGTTATCAGGGCTCTTGCCTCGTTTATTCGATGAATGTATGTATGCCTGCTTGTAGACTACCTAATAAGTATGTAAAATATGCATTAATGGAACTGACAGATTACAGTTATACCTAGTGATCCATAGAATCCCTATAGTGCAGCCAGAGGCCATTCGGCCCATTGAGTCTGCCCCGACTCTCTGAAAGAGCACCCTACCCAAGCCCACTCTTCCACCCTATCCCCGTAACCCCACCTAACAGCACGTCTTTCGGGACTTGTGGGAGGAAACCGAAGCACCCGGAGGAAACCCACGCAGACACGGGGAGTACGTGCAGACTCCGCACAGACAGTGACCCAAGCCGGGAATCGAACCTGGGACCCTGGCACTGTGAAAACGACAGTGCTGCAGCACCTGTGGAGATAAAATATGTCACATGGATGTGGTCCAGATGTGGCAGGGCAAAGAGGCATTTTACCACAGTCAAGGAGAGGGTGCAGGAGGGAAATATGTGAAAATAACAGGCAAACACATGGAGGACTCGTGAGTGGAATAATGCAGATCATCATTCAGAGTTGTACACAGGGTTTACAGCACAGAAACAGGCCATTCGGTCCAACTGGTCTGTGCTGGTGTTTAAGCTCCACATGAACCCCTTCCCACCCATCCTTATCTCACATATCTGCATATCTTTCTATCTCTTTCCCCCTCATGTGTTTATGGAGCCTAAATGTGGGCAGCATGGTAGCATAGTGGTTAGCACAGTTGCTTCACAGTGCCAGGGTCCCAGGTTCGATTCCCGGCTTGGGTCACTGTCTGTGTGGAGTCTGCACGTTCTCCCCGTGTCTGCGTGGGTTTCCTCCGGGTGCTCCAGTTTCCTCTCACAGTCCAAAGATGTGTGGATTAGGTGGATTGGCCATGCTAAATTGCCTTAGTGTCCAAAATATGTTAAGTGGGGGCTACTGGGTTACGGGGATAAGGTAGATACATGAGCTTCAGTTGGGTGCTCTTTGTAAGGGCTGGTGCAGACTCGATGGGCCGAATGGCCTTCTTCTGCACTGTAAATTCTATGATTCTGTGATAAATTCTATGAAATGTATAAGTGCTCTTCACCTCAACTGCTCCTCAGAGACACTGATAATGTAAGCTTACTTGTGATAATAATAAAGATTATTGTTATTATTAAAGAAATTTCACCTGAATTCACTATTGGATTTATTTTCTACCGTAACCGACCACCTTGGGGAGGCGATTCTCCAGTAAGATTTCTAAGTGTGGTAGCGAGTGGGAACTGCCACGAGCTTCCCCGTGCTCAGCCTGGCGAGGCGGGCGAGGCAATTCAATATTAATTGGTCCACTTAATGAGGCCCCAAGGGCTTCATGCTGCAAATGTAGGCTTACAGCTGATTCACCAGGACCGCGCCCGCCAGCTCCCCCGGTTGAGCAGCACTTGCACACAGCCAACCCCAATCAGCACACAGCCATGGTGCCGAGTTGCCTGGCCCAATGTTTGGAGAGGCGGACCTGGGGAGGCCAGGAGGGATGTCCTGTTCCTCCAAAGGTCCCAGAGGGTAAGCCACAGGGCAGTCAGGGATGAAGTGGCAGCGGCTGTCAGCTCAGGAAGCAGGACACAAGAGGAATGGCCTCCTGTGCTGCAAGAAGGTCAACGCCCAACACCGGGCAGCATGGGTGAGTTGACACCAACCCCTCCCCCCGAGACCTTCCTGCCCCCACATGAGAATCACACCCAACCCTCACTTCAACCCACCCAAAATCCTTCCTTCACCAACCCCTCCACAACCACTGTGAACCGCATATGCGGCTAACGATGCCCTCTGAAGGAGAAGCTCTCCCACAATCGCCAGGAGAGGGCCCAGACTGGCGGAGGGGTGCCGGACATAACAATCCTCACCACCTTCGAGGAGCGGGCCCTGGAGGTTACGGGGATGGCCGAGGACAGATCACCAATGTGGAGGTTGGCGCACGCCGCAAAGGTGAGGATCCACTGGGGTCCGGTCACCAAGGAGCATCGCCAAGGGCGACGACAGCATGGTGCAGAGCCAGATGATGCAGGGACAGTCGGGGCTTGAACCAGCTGCCCCTACATCTTGAGGTAAACCCCAGGGCCCTATGGAGGATGGGGCATTGGGTGCCAACCCGGACCAGTCCCATGGAGCGGGGATGGTGGCCACCAGTTCCCTCGAGTTCCACCCCTCTGACGATGCCACGTCTCGCAGTCAGCACATGGCACAGGGCGGCACGGCTGTGCATGTGCCGCCGGTAAGTGTGCCGGAGCCCAACAGACCCAAAGTCGCCAGAGGATGCCCACCAAGGGCATCGAAGACTAAGGGACATGGTAAGCAGCTGGCTGCCTCCAGCTCTGATGTGCATCCTGGGGACACACCTAGATGCAGCCATCGAACAAGGAAGGTGTAGTATGTCGGGAATCACTGAGAGGGCACCAGCGGAGGGGGAGAGGGCCGGGGATCGGGGGGGGGGGGGGGGAAGGTAGGGGGTGAGGGGGGTGAGGGGTTGGTGAGTTAATAGACCAGGCCATGTTCAATGTGAAGTGGGCGAGTATGAAGACCTCCCTAGCCCTCTGGGTTTGCCAGACCCTCGCTGCCTGTCCTGGAGCCTCTGAATGGTCTCCCGGTTCTTTCCCAGGATCATCCTCCAACCCCTGTTGGTCTGGCGCCTCCCCATCATCCTCGCCCTCCTCCTCCTCCTCGTAGGTGGCCACATGTTCCTCATCCCCCACCTCCAGTACGTGACGCCGTTGCTGTGCCAGGTTGTGGAGGGCGCAGCAGACCACCATAAAGTGGGCGGCCCTCTGGGGGATGTACTGCAGGGCACCACCGGAGCAGTTGAGGCATCGGAACTGCATTTTGAGCAGGCCGATACACCACCCAATGGCAGGCAGGGTGGCTACACGGGCCTTGTTGTATCAGTTCTCCGGATCGGTCTCCGGCCTCCATACTGACATCATCAGGTCCTCAGCAGGTACCCCTTATCCCACGTGCCTGATCTGTATGTGGTGGTCACACACGAGCTGGACGTTCATGGAGTGGAACCCCTTCCTGTTAATGTAAGGCACTCCCATACGGCCCGGTGAGCACAAAGCGACATGCGTGCAGTCTATCAGCCCCTGTGACTGGGGCATCCCGGTGATGACGGAGAATCCTGCTGGCCCGGCATCTTGTTGTGCTTGGTCCATGTCAAAGTTGATACAGTTTTCTACCTGGGCATACAGGCCTGTCGGATTCACCTGTGGGCTGTGGCCTGCGCAATTCCCCACAGGTCCCCGCTGGAGCCCTGGAAGGATATTGAGTTGTAAAAATTCAGGGCTGTGGTGGCCTTGGTGGCCATGGAGAGCGGGTGTCCTCCTCCTCCATATGGCACCAAGTCTGCGAGGACTTGGCACAGGTGTTGCAACATCTCCTTGTTGAGGCGGAGCCTCCTGCGGCACGCGCTGTCAATCATCTGCTCGAACGACCAGCGACGCTTGCCCACCCTGGGCTGTCGCGGGCCTCCCCCTCTGGGTCTCATCCTGGCCTGATGGGTGACCGGGCCCTCAGGGTGGGGGGAGGGGGGGGGGGGGGCGGGGGGGGGGGAGCCGGCACATGGGCCGCCGCCTCGAGCCTCTGTAGATGCTGCCGCCGTCTCCGGCGTCTGGCCGCCCGGCCCTGCCAGCAGCACCACCGCTGCCTGTTCTGCGGGGTCCAAAATACCGTCCATACCGTTCAATATCTGTGAGGAATTGGGAGAGGGCGTTAGACTGACAAACAGCGGTGGCTCCCACCCTGGGACCCTCCATTCCCCAATTGATGCCCACGTCCCACCTCTCCCTGCCCTCCTCCCCCACACCCGGCTGCAGCGGGCCCTCCTCAACCGACCCCAGACCCTGTATCCCTGACACACGCGTATAAAATTACCTGGACTCCCTCATTTAACCACAATAGCCAATTCAACAATAGCCTTCAGATGCACGGCCTCAGCAATCGGTGGGGGTTATGGGTGGTCGGTGGGGCAGACAGGCAGAGACAAGGGATTCCCCTGGAGCAGGTACGCATGATCCAGGGGTTGGCACGACGGAGCCGCACGCGAGTGCCCCTCCCAATGGGCCATCCCCTAACCCCCCCCACCAACGCCGAACCTTCCCTCCCATGACGGCCCACCCCAGCCGAGAGTGCTCCCCTCCCAGTTGCCCCTCCGAGCACCGAGGCAGCAAGCCCAGTGCGCCCTCGGCTTTTGCCTGTGAGCAAAGATGGCTACCCGCCTCCTCGGCTCCCCGCAGAAGCCCTTCTGCCAGATTCACGTTTCTAAAAAGGAGCACTAATTGGCGCCAGCGTGAGCACTTGCTGGTGAGGCTGATGTATCGCGGGAGGCCGTTGGATGTGGGGTGGCTCCTGTTAATTGTTTGGAAACAAGGCCGAAGTGGTGATAGTTAGTTTCTCGTCACGCCACAGCGGGATCCTGATTTCGCCTACGGGAGCGGGCCGGTTGTATCGCAAACCGTTTGGCGCCCGGCGCGTTTCTCGTTTTTGGCCTCTCCCGCTGTTCACCGGTCTCGTTGCACTCTCGCTCGAGCCAAACGAGGCCAGAGAATCGTGCCCCTTATATTTATGGTTCTGGTCTCCTCCTGATGTGGAAAGCGCTCGATGTGATGACCCCTCAGCCTTCTCTGTTCTGGAGAAAAGAGTTCCATCGGCCAGGCTTTCCTGGTAACTGTATCTTCTCATCTGGAGCCATATAAAACCGGTTCCTGTATGTGACCCATGCCATAGAGATAAGCTAGTAAATAATTAAAGACTATACCAAACATTGGCTCTCTGAAATCCTACCATTCTATGTACAGAGCTCGATGACAATATTTTGCACGGGACTGGGGTTTAGTAACCCATTATGCTTAAAGACCAGACAGAGATCATAAAATAACATGGTTTGTGAGTGGTTTATAGTTAAAAACTTTAGATCAATGCAAAGCATTTGTCAGTTATATGGTACAACTAAATGTTTTTACACTCTCAGGAGTAATTACACCTTAAAGCATTTTGTACCAATATTCATAGTGTCAACTTCGAACACCCAAACAAACCGATAGGATAACATTCACTTCATGCACCCAATTCACAACAAGGGCTATTGTGAATCTATCGATAGGTTGGGACCAGCCTGCTGAGTCGATGGGCTGAATTTTCCTCCCATCCCGGGCTGGGTGGGGGGGGGGGGGGGGGGGGGGGGGCACACGCTGCAAGGGGGGGAGGATAATCCCACCCAATGTTCCAGCAAACATCAGCACAATAGAATCATTGAATGGTTACAACACAGAAGGAGGCCTTTCGGCCCCTTGTGGTTCTGGTTGGAAAGTGCAAACACCACACAGTCGCCCAAGGCCAGTGCTAGCCACTGTGCCGCCGTGCCGTCCTGGGATGATTTCCTCTTGAGATATTTATCAAATTCCCTTTTGAAAGCCGCGATTCAATCTGCCTCCACCACACTCTCAGGCGCCACATTCCAGATCCTAACCACTCGCTGTGTGAAAAAATTGTTGCCCGTGTGCCGTTGGTTCTTTTGACAATCACTTATATCTGTGTCCTTTGCTTCCTGACTCTTCTGTCAATGGGAATAATTTCTCCCCATCAACTCTGTCTAGACCCCTGACGATTTAGAACGCTTCGATCTAATCTCCTCTCAAGCATCTCCTTTTAAATAGTGGTGAGCACTGTTGCTTCACAGCTCCAGGGTCCCAGGTTCGATTCCCGGCTTGGATCCCTGTGTGGAGCGTGTATGTTCTCCCCGTGTCTGTGTGGATCCCATCCGGGTGCTCTGATTTCCTCCCACAGTCCAAAGACGTGCAGGTTAGGTGGATTGGCCGTGATAAATTGCCCTTAGTGACCAAAAAGGTTAGGTTGGGCTATGGGGATTGGGTGGAGGGGTGGGCTTAAGTAGGGTGCTCTTTCCCTGGGCCCGGTGTAGACTCGATGGGCCGAATAGCCTCCTTCTGCACTGTAAATTCTCTGATTCTCTGATTCTAAGGAGAACAGCCAAAGATTCTCCAACCCTATTCCCATAACTCCAGCCCCGGGAGCCACTCTCATATTTTTTTTCAAGGTAGAGGGTTTTGGTGGCTCGATGTATGAAATTGGAATAGAAGCCAACATTCCAGCACTGAGTTTCACCATGAAGGATAGGTTCCCCAAGATGGTGAAAATCCCAGAATAGGCAGAAATTTCCAAGTCTCATCCCGGAACCCGGCATTTCCCTGTATCTTTGAGATGGCAGTGCCGGATCAGGCTGCTGTTCACACATTGGATTTGGATTTTGTTTATTGACACGAGTACCGAGGTACAGTGAAAGGTATTTTTCTGCGAGCAGCTCAACAGATCATTAAGTACATGAAAAGAAAAGGAAATAAAATAAAATACATAAGAGGGCAACACAAGATACACAATTTAACTACATAAACACCGGCATTGGATGAAGCATACAGGGTGTAGTGTTAATCAGGTCAGTCCATAAGAGGGTCATTTAGGAGTCTGGTGACAGTGGGGAAGAAGCTTTTTTTTGAGTCTGTTCGTGCGTGTTCTCAGAATTTTGTATCTCCAGCCCGATGGAAGAAGTTGGAAGAGTGAGTAAGCCGGGTGGGAGGGGTCTTTGATTATGCTGCCCACTTTCCCCAGGCAGCGGGAGGTGTAGATGGAGTCAATGGATGGGAGGCGGGTTTGTGAAATGGACTGGGCTGTGTTCACGACTCTCTGACGTTTCTTGCGGTCCTGGGCCGAGCAGTTGCCATACCAGGCTGTGATGCAGCCAGATAAGATCCTTTCTATGGTGCATCTGTAAAAGTTGGTAAGAGTTAATGTGGACATGATGAATTTCCTTAGTTTCCTGAGTAAGTGTAGGCGCTATTGTGCTTTCTTGGTGGTAGCGTCGACGTGGGTGGACCAGGACAGATTTTTGGAGATGTGCACCCCTAGGAATTTGAAACTGCTAACCATCTCCACCTCGGCCCCGTTGATGCTGACAGGGGTGTGTACAGTACTTTGCTTCCTGAAGTCAATGACCAGCTCTTTAGTTTTGCTGGCATTGAGGGAGAGATTGTTGTCGCTACACTACTCCACTAGGTTCTGTATCTCCCTCCTGTATTCTGACTCGTTGTTATTCGAGATCCGGCCCACTATGGTCGTATCGTCAGCAAACTTGTAGATGGAGTTGGAACCAAGTTTTGCCACGCAGTCGTGTGTGAACAGGGAGTAGAGTAGGGGGCTAACTACGCAGTCTTGCGGGGCCCCGGTATTGAGGACTATTGTGGAGGAGGTGTTGTTGTTCATTCTTACTGATTGTGGTCTGTTGGTCAGAAAATCGAGGGTCCAATTGCAGAGTGGGGAGCCAAGTCCTAGGTTTTGGAGCTTTGGTATGAACTTGGCTGGGATTATGGTGTTGAAGGCGGATCTGTAGTCAATAAATAGGAGTCTGATGTAGGAGTCCTTGTTGTCAAGATGCTCTAGGGATGAGTGTAGGGCCAGGGACATGACGTCCTGTGTGGACCGGTTGTGACGAATGAGTGGACCACATGCACAAATCACGGAGGGAGCTGGCCACTTAAATCACCTGCTGCCCTCACTGACTTCTGATTTCGTGCACATCTTTGTGTTGTGGGGGCCAGAATTGAAACCGGGTCCCCGACGCCATGAGGCTGCAGTGCTAACCACTCCTCCACCGTGCTACCCTTTTGTGGATTCTTCATATAACTAGTGCACCCATTTGTTCTAATATTAGCTGGGAGTTAATCACAGTAAAATTATTAATCGTAAAATATGCTTTCATAAATTTGTTTTTTTAATAAATTTAGAGTCCCCATTTTTTTCCAATCAAGGGGCAATTTAGTGTGGCCAATCCACCTAGCCTGCACATAGAATCATAGAATTTACAGTGCAGAAGGAGGCCATTCAGCCCATCGAGTCTGCACCGGCTCTTCGAAAGAGCACCCTACCTAAGGTCAACAACTCCACCCTATCCCCATAACCCAGCAACCCCACCCAACACTAAGGGCAATTTTGGACACTAAGGGCAATTTATCATGGCCAATCCACCTAACCTGCACATCTTTGGACTGTGGGAGGAAACCGGAGCACCCGGAGGAAACCCACGCACACACGGGGAGGATGTGCAGACTCCGCACAGACAGTGGCCCAAGCCGGAATCGAACCAGGGACCCTGGAGCTGTGAAGCGATTGTGCTATCCACAATGCTACCGTGCGTGGGGCTGAAACCCACGCAGACACAGGGAGAATGTGCAAACTCCACACGGACAGTGACCCGGTCATAAACTTGTTAAACTCGACACATTTTCTTCCTTTTTTGAAGTTCCCCCTGCATCTCCTGTACATCAAGATAAGCCTCACCAGGCCCAGCTCTTTTGATATGGGACTTTAAACATCAGCCCTGGCACTGGGTAGGAGCTGATGCAACATTGGCATTCCTCCTCCCTGCCTGGAGACAGTGCAGAGAAATGTGGGGCGCGCTAGATTAAGAAGATTGGCAAGCGATTACAACGCCTCCTTTTGACAGTAACGCATTCAAGTAATACATTCATTTGCAACATCTAAAACAGGACCAACTGGTCTGCGGCTGTGTTTATGCTCCACATGAACCTCATTAACATGTCGCACTCTGTCAACACATCATTCTATTCCTTTCTCCCTCAGATATTTATCGAGCTGCACCTTGTACACATTTACCTCGACTACTCCCTCTGGTAATGGGTTCTGCATCTTAACCACTCCCTGGGTAAACAAATTTCTCCTAGATTCCTGATGGGATGTCACGTTATATTCATGGAACAGGTTTTAAAAAAATGTAAATAATAAGAAGCAAATATGTTAATTATCAATAAAGGTGACAACACGTCAAGGTAATGAAAAGGTTATATACATTTATACTAATGGATCTCTCGAGTGCTGCTTATGAGTGGTGTTTGCAGTATGGCCAGAATGTTTAGTTTCTAACCTTTCGATGATAGATTAAATACTCCCTGTGGTCTATTGGACCTGCCTGTGAACGGCCTGGGTAAATTCAGAGTTTCCACTCCCAGCTGACAGAATGGAATGCTCCTGCTCTCCTCAGGTTAAAAATGAAGGAAAGATCTACGGACACAATTCCTCTTGTGCTTTTCCAGCTTCCTCTGCGCCGAGTTTCAGTTTTGAACTCAGTTTCTAATGCCTCTCATGCTCCATCCTCCAAGAGAATCGCTCAGTACTTCAGGGTGTCAATGACCGCCAACCCCGACCCAAGGGTTTCGGTGCCCTGACCAGATGGCACAAGGGTGGAAGAGAAAGGCTTGCCCTCCCCCCCCCCTCCCCCTCAACCCCCTTGCCGCCCCGGACCTGGACCCAGTCTATTTTCAAGCTTCCCGCCTGACTCCCATCGGTTTGCGAACAGAGGTTGGGCAGGGAACGGCCCATAAGTGGTCGTTAATCGGCCACTTCAGGGTCTCCATTGGGGCAAGGACAGGACAGGCCCGGCTCTCCCCGGCGTAAATTTGTGGAGAGGTCGGGGCGGGTCAGGAGCCTGGTGGGAAGGCCCTCTGAGAAGTTTTACGTTCACCTCCCACTTACAAACCCACCAGCGGGGCTGCGTAAAACTCTGCCCTTGAGGACATAATCCAAGCTGAGGCTGAGGAAATGCAACAACGCCAGAGTGATGAGATGTTAAAGATCATAAGAAAAAGGAGCAGGAACAGGAGCCAGGCCCTTGAGCCTGCTACGCCATTAAATAAGACAATGGATGCGATTTAATGGGGAACAAACAGCGTGCCGTTTTGGGCGCATTTAGCGGGGTATTTCCTGATGCCTGCAGTGCTGGGAATGACCCCGCTATCAAACGGGACTCTTTTTTATTGACCTCGGTTAGGAAGGCCCCCGCTGAGGCCACACTTACCTCGTCAGCTCGTCAGTGCAGGGAGAGATCGGGGGTCCATTTTTAAATGTCGCCCCGATCTCTCAACCCACCTCAAACTCTCCACCACTGCCTCCAGATCCCTCCACTGCCCCGACCTACCTGTTAGGGGGTCCTCGAGAGCACCCCCTCACCCCACCTTATAAGGGAAGGGCACCCCAAAAGCCCGATCCCTGGCACGGGCAACCTGGCACCCAGGCACCATGGCACTGCCGGGGGCTCAGGTGGCAGTGCCAATGTGCCCAGGAGACAACGGGAGTGCCGGGGTGCCACCCTTCCCAGAGCCCGACCACCTGAGGGCCTCTGATGGCCTGGGAGACCCCCCCCCCCCCTGGGAGACTCCCCCCCCCCCCCCCCCCCCCCCGTTATGCCTGATCCACATTTGTGCGGACGTGCTAAATGGTGCCATGGCGCAGTTTCCCAGTGTGGGCGTTCATTCCCGTGCCTCAGGAGCCTCGGGCACTGACATATTGAAGTGAGCCTAACTTGTTGGGCGGGATCCAGGTCGTGACGTCTTTCGAGATCTCGTTAGATCTAGCGAGGCATTCCGAGCATCGCAAATCTCACAAGGGGCCCCCCATGAGATTTAAAGGCCTTGAAAGTCACTGAGTCGGGCGTGATGAGGCCGGTCGATCGCACCCAATGATTGACGTAATTGCGGCCTTAACTCCACATTCCTGTCTGTCCTCCAAAATCTTTGACTCCCCAGTCAATCAAAAGTCTGTCCAATTCAGCCTTGAATGTATTCAATGACCCAGCCTGCAGTGTTCTCTGTGGAAGGCAACTCAATAGACCAAACCCTCTGGGAGATGAAATTCCTCCTCTTCTCCATCTTAAATGGAGGGACCCCTTATTTTGAAACTCTGCCCCTTTGGTTCTAGGTTACCTCACAAAAGCTAATGTTCTCTCATCATGTACCCCTCAGCAGCTTCTGTTTCAATAAAATCACCTTCTTTTCATTAAACTCATAGACCCACAACCTGCTCGACCTTTCCTCATGACCTCTCAACTCAGGAATCAGCCAAGTGAGCTTTCTCTGAAGGGCTTCCAAAGTAAGTATACCCTTCCTTAACTAAGGAGACCAAAACTTTTTTAAAAATTAATTGACGGGATGTGGGTGTCGCTGGTTAGGCCAGCATTTTATTGCCCATCCCTAGTTGCCCTTCAGTAGGGGGTGGTGAGCTGTCTTCTTGAAACGCTGCAGTCCTTGAGATGTAGGTACTTCCACTGTGCTGTTAGGAAGGGAGTTCCAGGATGTTGATTCAGCAACAGTGAAGGAACGGCGCTATATTTCCAAGTCAGGGTGGTGAGTGATTTGGAGGGGAACCTCCAGGTGGTGGGGTTCCCAGGTATCTGCTGCTCTTGTCCTTCTAGATGGTAGTGGTCGTGGGTTTGGAAGGTGCTGCCTAAGGAACCTTGGTGAGTCACTGCAGTGCATCTTGTAGACGGTACACACGGCTGCTACTGTTCGTCGGTGGTGGAGGGAGTGAATGCTTGTGGAAGGGGGAGCAATCAAGCGGGGCTGCTTTGTCCTGGATGGTGTTTAGCTTCTTGAGTGTTGTTGGAGCTGCACTCATCCAGGCAAGTTAGAGTATTCCATTACACTCCTGACTTGTGCCTTGTAGATAGTGGACAAGCTTTGGGGAGTGAGAAGGTGTTACTCGCCGTAGGATTTCTAGGCTTTGACCTGCCCTGGTAGCCACAGTATTAATGTGGCTGGGTCCAGTTCAGTTTCTGATCAATGGTAACCGCTAAGATGTTGATTGTGAGGGATTCAGTGATGGTAATGCCATTGAATGTCATGGGGTGGTGATTAGATCCTCCCTTGTTGGAGATGGTCATTGCCTGGCACTTGTGTGGCGCAAATGTAACTTGCCCCAAGCCTGGATATTGTCCAGGTCTTGCTGCATTTGGACCTGGACTGCTTTGTTATCTGAGGAGTCGTGAATGGTGCTGAACATTGTGCAGTCATCTGCAATCATCCCCACTTCTGACCTTATGATGGAAGAGAGATCATTGATGAAGCAGCTGAAGGGGCAGCAGGGTAGCATGGTGGTTAGCATAAATGCTTCACAGCTCCAGGGTCCCAGGTTCGATTCCTGGCTGGGTCACTGTCTGTGTGGAGTCTGCACGTCCTCCCCCTGTGTGCGTGGGTTTCCTCCGGGTGCTCCGGTTTCCTCCCACAGTCCAAAGATGTGCGGGTTAGGTGGATTGGCCATGCTAAATTGCCCGTAGTGTCCTAATAAAAAAAAAGTAAGGTTAAGGGGGTGGGGGGGTTGTTGGGTTATGGGTATAGGGTGGATACGTGGGTTTGAGTAGGGTGGCTCGGCACAACATTGAGGGCCGAAGGGCCTGTTTTGTGCTGTGCTGTTCTATGTTCTATGTTCTAAGATGTGCTGTACTGTTCTATGTTCTATGTTCTAAGATGGTTGGGCCGACAAAATTGTATATAATACCCCACGTATGGTCTCACCAAAACCCTGCACAGTTGTAGTGAGACCTCCCTATTAACCTGCCCTCGTAAGTGGATTTAAAACATCCTATGGCACAACATGAAAGCAGGGGGCGGTTCTCACTGGGTCAACACCCGGCCCTCGAACAACGTCATTAAAAACAGGTGAGCTGGTCATTATCTTTTTGCTGCTTGTGGGAGTTTGCTGTGCGCAATTTAGTGACTGTGAGGCCCTTTCGGGAGGCCAGTGGCTGTGAAAAGCATGACATAAACGCAAGGTCTTTCTCACATTATCTTTTTTTTGGTCTCGTGCCTCTATGTTCCAAAACAGTAAAATTGTGTGTTCATAAACATGCTTAATTACACAGGGAGCTCGTAAACAATAGGCATGGTTAATCCTTTCTGAGTGAAAAAGAAACAATAATTTCTAACCTATAATTATGGCACTTAATCCAGCAGAGGGCAGTAGAGCGCAGCTGCTGATTGGCTGTTGCGGGGAAAATTTGCATCAGTGCATTGCGGTCACTGCATCTTGAAGGTGGTTTGTGGAGGAGCTGTTGTCAAGTGACAGTTAAACCCCAAACACTTCTTCAGTGTTTCCCTCTGTACCTCCTTCTCTAATCAAAAGAAAAACAATTACTGTAAGGATCCCAGCCAAGTAAAGATAAAGAGGGAGACTTGAGGGCAGGTAGAAGTAGAAAGAAGTTGAACTGTGACGTCACTAGCCTGCAGGTAAGTGATTGGCTGGTGACTGGTAAGTAGTTTTTCTTTTCCCTGAGGTGTTATCGTGCGGGGCGCAGTGGTTGCTGAGTGAGTGCTTGCTGAGAAGGGGAATAAATTGTTTAAATTTAAACTGGAGTTTCCAGCTGAATCCAGTCGGAGTGAGGACAGAGTGACTGCTGGGTAAGTAGTAAAGATTTAAATTGTTTGCGCGGGCCCATAACAGCTGATTACTGTTCTCGTGTGGGGCGCAGTGGTTGCTGGTTAAGTGATTTATTTTTACCTGTATTTAAGTTGGGCAGTTCCTAAACCCTAGACACTACACTTGTAGTGTCCTCCACCCTTCCACCTCCTTTAACCTAAGGGGTAGAGTGAATAACAGGTAAGCTCTTTCTTTCTTTTTCTTTTTTTATCTAGAGGGGATGGCAGGGAAGGCAGTACAATGTTCCTCCTGCAGAATGTTTGAGTTGAGGGACGCTGTCAGTGTCCCTGCTGATTTCACCTGTGTGAAGTGCACCCAACTCCAGCTCCTCAGAAACCACGTTAGGGAACTGGAGTTGGATGAACTTCGGATCATTCGGGAGGCAGAGGTGGTCATAGATAGTAGGTTCAGGGATGTAGTTACTCCGAAGAATCAAGATAGATGGGTGACGGTGAGAGGGGCTGGGAGGAAGCATTCAGTGCAGGGATCCTCTGTGGCCGTTCCCCTCAGTAACAAGTATACCGTTTTGGATACTGTTGAGGGGGACGACCTACCAGTGGTAAGCCACGGTGAACGGATCTCCAGCACTGAGTCCGTCCCTGTGGCTCAGAAGGGAAGGAGGATGAGCAGGAGAGCAATAGTTATTGGGGACTCGATAGTTAGAGGGACAGATAGACAGTTCTTTTTTTTTAAATAATTTTTATTGGAATTTTTTACAGAAAATATAAAAATATAACAAGTAATAATATGCAACAAACTGCCCCATAACACCCACAAATCCCCCCAAACCGTAACATCACATGTATCACACTCCCCCCACCCCCCAACAAGAAAACTTAACCATAAATTAAAATTAAATAAATCAAATTTAAATTAAAGAAACAAACATAGTCATCATGCCCCCCCCCCCCCCCCCCCCCCCCCCCCCCCCCCCCCCCGGGTTGCTGCTGCTACTGCCCCAGTACCCTATCGTTGAGCCAGAAAGGCGAGGAAAGGTTGCCACTGCTTAAAGAACCCTTGCACCGATCCTCTCAGGGCGAATTTGACCTTCTCTAGCTTAATGAAGCCCGCCATGTCATTGATCCAGGTCTCCACGCTTGGGGGCCTCGCGTCCTTCCACTGTAGCAAAATCCTTCGCCGGGCTACTAGGGACGCAAAGGCCAGCACACCGGCCTCTTTCGCCTCCTGCACTCCCGGCTCTACCCTAACCCCAAAGATTGCGAGTCCCCATCCTGGCTTGACCCTGGATCCCACCACCCTCGGCACCGTCCTCGCCACCCCCTTCCAGAACTCCTCCAGTGCCGGGCATGCCCAGAACATATGGGCATGGTTCGCTGGACTTCCCGAGCACCTGACACACCTATCTTCACCCTCAAAGAACCTACTCATCCTCGTCCCAGTCATGTGGGCCCTATGCAGCACCTTGAATTGAATGAGGCTAATCTGCGCACACGAGGAGGAAGAATTTACCCTCTCCAGGGCATCAGCCCATGTCCCGTCTTCGATCTGTTCCCCTTCCCAAGGTTGCCACTCAAGTGGATAGAGCCATGAAAAAGGCTTATAGTGTGTTAGCGTTTATTAACAGGGGCTTGAGTTTATGAGCCGCGGGGTTATGCTGCAACTATACATGACCCTGGTGAGACCACATTTGGAGTATTGTGTGCAGTTCTGGTCACCTCATTATAGGAAGGATGTGGAAGCATTGGAAAGGGTGCAAAGGAGATTTACCAGGATGCTGCCTGGTTTAAAGTATAGGTCTTATGAGGAAAGGTTGAGGGAGCTAGGGCTTTTCTCTTTGGAGCGAAAGAGGATGAGAGGCAACTTAATAGAGGTTTAGAAGATGATGAGGGGGATAGATAGAGTGGACGTTCAGAGACTATTTCCTCAGGTGGATGTAGCTGTTACAAGGGGGCATAACTATAAGATTCAGGGTGGGAGATATAGGACGGATGTCCGAGGTAGGTTCTTTACTCAGAGAGTGGTTAGGGTGTGGAATGGACTGCCTGCTATGATGGTGGAGTCGGACACTTTAGGAACTTTCAAGCGGTTATTGGATAGGCACATGGAGCACACCAGAATGACAGGGAGTGGGATAGCTTGATCTTGGTTTCGGACAAGGCTCGGCATAACATCGAGGGCCGAAGGGCCTGTTCTGTGCTGTACTGTTCTATGTCTATGTCTAATCATTTTCTAACTTTATTGAGCGACTCAAATTAAAAGGATGGCTGAGCAGGGGCAATGTAAAATGTAACTAAATACTTTTTGCAGGGAATGTAAAAATACCAGTGATAGTCAATTTTAGTAAGAAATTCAAGTGGCAGGTATCTGTGTCAAGATCAAATACTTGCATTTAAATAGCACCTTTACCTCAGAGCATTATCAAATAAAATTTGACCCTGAGCCACATCAAGAAACATTAGGATAGGTAATCAAAAACTTGAATCAAAGAGGTCTGTTTTAGGGAGCGACTTACAAGAGGAGTGAAATGTAGCAAGGCAGAGAGATTTGGGTGACAATTGAGGAAGGGGTGTAAAAGGAGCTGTGTTGTATTTTCTAGCTGTGGTCTCCTTGTTCTCTGAAATTGATGATCCTGTTCCCAGACTGAATGTATTTCGCAGCCTATTGTGATGCAGCTATATTTGCTGTTAAAACGGTACTGCGGAATGCTAAATAACAGGTAATCGTTATCTTCCATATCGCTGAAAAATAATCACCCTTGGTCCATTTATAAACCTCCTAATTATCACTACAGCACTCCTATGAGATGTCCTCTGAGGCTCAATGGGTAGAACTCTGATCGCTAAGTCTGAAAGCTGTGGGTTCAAATTCCACTCCAGGACTGGAGTGCAAAAACAAATCTAAGCTGACACTCCCAGTGCAGTACTGAGGGAGTGCTGCACTGCTGGATGTACCGTCGTTCAGGTGAGATTTAAAACAAAGCTCCTTCTGCCTGCTCAAGTAGGGGTGAAAGAACCAAACCTACTATTTCAAATAAAATAACGCAGGAGACTTCCCGCTGATGTCCTGATTGACGTTCATGCCTCAATCAACATTGTATAACAGAGGATGGCACGGTGGCACAGTGGTTAGCACTGCTGCCTCACGGCGCTGGGCTTGACCCGGCTCTGGGTCACTGTCCTTGTGGCGTTTGCACATTCTCCCCGTGACTGCGTGGGTCTCACCCCCACAACCCAAAAAGATGTGCAGGGTAGGTGGATTGGCCACGCTAAATTACCCCTTAATTGGCAAAAACAGGTCAGCAGGTTATTATCTAAAATGGTGACTTTGGGAACTTGCTGTGCTATCTACATTACAACAGTGCCTGTGCTTGGAAAGTATTTAATTGACAGCAAAAAGTTTTGGGTGCTGGGAAAGGTGCTATATAAATGCAAGGTTAGCACTTCCAATAAAGGGAAGAGTATATGACTACCTTCCTGTTTATATTTTGCTAGTTTGCTGTATTTGCACTTTGTGGTTTTGTTTTTGCGTTCTGAAACCACAAAGGTAGCAACATTAGTAAATGTGTAACTGAGGTAAAACCTGCTTATTGACTTCCATCAACAGGCACAGATACCAAGAATGTTTGACCAACACGAACTAATGTTGCTATCTACATAATAAGTTAATTTTGCTATCAATGGTGAACAGTCAGTACCAACTCACGATTGCACCAGCTAATGATTCCCATGACACATATGTTGATACAGATGTATAAACTGTTTCAGACATTCTCACTAGCTGACATTGCATTTGATCATAAAGGTTTGTGTTGGTATGGTGAGATTCAACAGATTGCGAGGAGGCAGGGTCACCAGTTAGGCTGAATGGTCTGTTTCTGTGCTGCAAATTCTCTCTAATTCTGCAGAGCCCAAAATAAAATTCCTATTCTTGTTTTCAAATTCCTCCATGGCCTTACCCCTCCCTATCTCTATCTCCTCCAACCCTACAACCCTCCGAGAGCTTTAATAATGATCTTTATTTGTGTCACAAGTAGGCTTCCATTAACACTTCAATGAAGTTACTGTGAAAAATCCCCGAGTCGTCACACTCCGGCGCCTGTTCGGGTACACAGAGGGAGAATTCAGAATGTCCAATTCACCTAACAAGCATGTCTTTCGGGACTTGTTTGAAGAAACCGGAGCACCCGGAGGAAACCCACGCGGACATGGGGAGAATGTGCAGACTCCACACAGATAATGACCCAAGCGGGAATCGAACCCGGGACCCTGGCGCTGTGAAGCAACAGTGCTAACCCCTGTGCTAACATGCTGTCCTCATCTGGCACTCCTCATCTGGCCCCTTAATTATCCCTGATTTGCATCACCCACCCTGGTGGCAGTCCCTTCAGTCGTCAATGCCTTATATTTCTGGATTTTCCTCCCTACCTCTCTCTCCTCCTTCGAGATGCTCCATAAAATCTGCCTCCTTGCACTAAGCCTTGGGTCCCCTGTTGTAACAGCTCTTACCTAGCTCAGTGTCAAAAAATGTCAATGAAGAAACATTTTTCTGACAATTCCAAAACAGATAAGCCACGATTAAACTGAATAGCACAATAGGGTCTAGAGCTGGATGGCCTACTTCTGCTTCTAGGTTCTCTTTTCACCGTACCTCGGTACACGTGACAATAAACAAATCCAATCCAATCTAGTCTATTAGAGGTCTTGTGATGAAGTTGGCAGTGTCTCTGAGCCACAACCTCTGGGTTAAAGTCCGATTTCTCAAACTCGTGAACACCGCCCAGTCCATCACACGAACCTGCCTCCCATCCATGGACTCCATCTACACCTCCCGCTGCCTGGGGAAAGCGGGCAGCATAATCAAAGATCCCTCCCACCCGGCTTACTCACTTTTCCAACTTCTTCCATCGGGCAGGAGATACAGAAGTCTGAGAGGACGCACAAACAGACTCAAAAACAGCTTCTTCCCCACTGTCACCAGACTCCTAAATGACCCTCTTATGGACTGACCTCATTAACACTACACCCTGTATGCTTCATCCGATGCCAATGCTTATGTAGTTACATTGTATATCTTGTGTTGCCCTATTATGTATTTTCTTGTATTTTCTTGAATTTTGTTTAATTCCCTTTTCTTCCCATGTACTGAATGATCTATTGAGCTGCTTGCAGAAAAATACTTTTCACTGTACCTCGGGACACGTGACAATAAACAAATCCAATCCAATCCAATCATAAGGCGGCCAAACAACTTGTAAATCTTCCTAACGCACACCAGTGGCCAGCAGTAAAAGCAGGAGAGACACCTGGTCAGCCACATGATCGAAGGAAATTGTAGCCCCGACCATCACTGTTCACAGCTCCAGACTACAACATGCCTGTAAAAATGTATGTTGCCGCAGCAACTCAAGACTCCTTGGTTGGGGGGGGGGGGGGGGGGGGGGGGGGGTGGATCACCAGCAACACGGGGTTTGATTGATCCCCGCCCCGACTTGGGTGGATTTGGGACCTGCCCCCTTGCTTTACCCATAGTGGAGGTTGTGGCCCTGTGGGTCAGACGAGAACTTATGAGGAAGTCAAGTCTCTCGATTGGAGGTGGGGACGACTGCGTCCACTGGCAGGATGGGAAGTAATGGAGCGCTGTTTAATGTAATTGGCAAAAGAAGCAGAGGGGAGATTGGGAGAAATGTTTTTACACAGTGAAGTGCTATGATTGGAGTACGCTGACGAATTGTTGACAGACGCAGATTCAGCAGGAACATTCTAAGGCTAAGGGAATTGGATAGACCCGTGAAAAGGAGAAACTTACAGGGCTACGGGTAACGAGGAAGAACAAAGAACAAAGAAAATTACAGCACAGGAACAGGCCCTTCGGCCCTCCCAGCCTGCGCCGATCCAGATCCTTTATCTAAACCTGTCTCCTATTTTCCAAGGTCTACTTCCCTCTGTTCCCGTCCATTCATATACCTGTCCAGATGCAAAGAACAAAAAGGGAAGGGAGTGGAACCTTCCATAGAGCTGACACAGACACTATAGGGTGAATGGTCTCCTTCTGTGTTGTGTCATTCTACAATTCTATTCTAACTGAAGCTCCTAATTTTTTAGTACCATTCTGGTAAATCTCCTCTGCAACATTTGGATCTAAATTGGAGTACATTTCATGCAGCAGTACCTGTTGTGTTCTGTGATATAACCATTATAATGATGTACACAGAACATATAGTTGTTTAACTATAAAGATGATTTATTAACAAACACGTGGAAATATAATAAATGAATTATAATACAGACGATGGCTACTAAATGAATTGAGTGAATTCTCTTGTAGTGCCAATGGGAGAAGTGACTGTGCATTGGACAAGGCATCAAAGTGCGACCAACCTCTTGTACAACTTACTACCAACTGGTCGGTGTCTCGAGTCGCGTGATATATCTCTCACCCATCTGCTGGTCAGAGGTCGTACCCATAACTATGTGCATTGGATGAACAACTAAATACATTGCTGTGTAGATGCATATCATCACAGCACCCTCCAACAAGATGCTCCCATGCCATTCAAAATCCTCGAAGATGCTGCTGTTTAAATTCTGACACCACCCCAGTCCAAAACTCCTGCACTCCGAAAGCTAGTGATTCCAAACAAACCTGTTGGACTGAACCTGGTGTAAGGTTTCCTACTTGGTCCCCAGTGACATCAATACCCTCCTGACAGTGAGGGTAACTGCACAGGGAATGTTTGATGGTGACAATGTGGCAGTTTCCACATTCTGTACCTCACCCATGCTGTACCTTTCCATATGCACAGACCCTGTCTGGTAGGGCACCCTCTTTAACATGCAAACCCAGTCTGATATTCACCCCCTCTCTCATTCACAGCCAAAGCTAGTCTGACATTCCCCTCTCTCTCTCTCTCTCACACACACACACAGAAACCTGATCTGATATTCAACTGTCTCATACACCTGTCTCCCAGAGAGCAGCATTGGAGGAGGAAGGACTGCGGGAGACACCCCCATCCGCCCTGTGTTGATGCCTGGCCCAATGCTCAGTCACTTCTCCCATTGGCACCACCAGCAAGTCAAGCCGGCTGTCCCTTTAAAAGGTACGCGCATGCGCATCAGCGGGGAGGGCGAACACGTCAGAGCCGCGGGTGTCGGGGGCGGGCACGTCAGAGCCGCGGGTGTCGGGGGCGGGCACGTCAGAGCCGCGGGTGTCGGGAGCGGGCACGTCAGAGGCGCGGGTGTCGGTTGCGCGCACGCAGCGGAAGGCCGGGGCCGCGGAGACCGGCGCCGGCCCCTGACCGGGATCTGGGGCTGTCCGCCCGCCGCCATGGATTAACAGCACAGCCGGAGCAGCCAGTCAGCGGCCGCCTCGCCCGGGCCTCTGCAGCTCGCCATGAACATCGACGTGGAGTTCCACATCCGCCAGAACTACCCGTGGTCCAAACTGCCCGGGAATGTCCGCCAGGTGAGCCCGAGGCCCCGGAGTGGGGGGGAGCGGAGCCTCGGCCTTCCCCTCACTCAGCAGCTTCACCTCTCTCCCCGCAACACAGGGCGCTGAAAGCAGGCTGGTACTCCCAATGCAGTACTGATGGAGTGCTGCACTGTCAGAGGGTCAGTGCTGAGGGAGTGCCGCACTGTCAGAGGGTCAGTACTGATGGAGTGCTGCACTGTCAGAGGGTCAGTACTGAGGGCGTGCTGCACTGTCAGAGGGTCAGTACTGAGGGAGTGCCGCACTGTCAGAGGGTCAGTACTGAGGGAGTGCCGCACTGTCAGAGGGTCAGTACTGAGGGAGTGCTGCACTGTCAGAGGGTCAGTACTGAGGGAGTGCTGCACTGTCAGAGGGTCAGTACTGAGGGAGTGCCGCACTGTCAGAGGGTCAGTACTGATGGAGTGCTGCACTGTCAGAGGGTCAGTACTGAGGGAGTGCCGCACTGTCAGAGGGTCAGTACTGAGGGAGTGCCGCACTGTCAGAGGGTCAGTACTGAGGGAGTGCCGCACTGTCAGAGAGTCAGTACTGAGGGAGTGCTGCACTGTCAGAGGGTCAGTACTGAGGGAGTGCTGCACTGTCAGAGGGTCAGTACTGAGGGAGTGCCGCACTGTCAGAGGGTCAGTACTGATGGAGTGCTGCACTGTCAGAGGGTCAGTACTGAGGGAGTGCTGCACTGTCAGAGGGTCAGTACTGAGGGAGTGCTGCACTGTCAGAGGGTCAGTACTGAGGGAGCGACGCACTGTCAGAGGGTCAGTACTGAGGGAGCGCCGCACTGTCAGACGGTCAGTACTGAGGGAGTGCTGCACTGTCAGAGGGATGGTACTGAGAGAGTGCCGCACTGTCAGAGAGTCAGTACTGAGGGAGTGCTGCACTGTCAGAGGGTCAGTACTGAGGGAGTGCTGCACTGTCAGAGGGTCAGTACTGAGGGAGTGCCGCACTGTCAGAGGGTCAGTACTGATGGAGTGCTGCACTGTCAGAGGGTCAGTACTGAGGGAGTGCTGCACTGTCAGAGGGTCAGTACTGAGGGAGTGCTGCACTGTCAGAGGGTCAGTACTGAGGGAGCGACGCACTGTCAGAGGGTCAGTACTGAGGGAGCGCCGCACTGTCAGACGGTCAGTACTGAGGGAGTGCTGCACTGTCAGAGGGATGGTACTGAGAGAGTGCTGCACTGTCAGAGGGTCAGTACTGAGGGAGTGCTGCACTGTCAGAGGGTCCGTCCTGAGGGAGTGCTGCACTGTCAGAGGGTCAGTACTGAGGGAGTGCTGCACTGTCAGAGGGTCAGTACTGAGGGAGTGCTGCAATGTCAGAGGGTCAGTACTGAGGGAGTGCCGCACTGTCAGAGGGTCAGTACTGACGGAGTGCTGCACTGTCAGAGGGTCAGTACTGAGGGAGTGCCGCACTGTCAGAGGGTCAGTACTGAGGGAGTGCCGCACTGTCAGAGGGTCAGTACTGAGGGAGTGCCGCACTGTCAGAGGGTCAGTACTGAGGGAGTGCTGCACTGTCAGAGGGTCAGTACTGAGGGAGTGCCACACTGTCAGGGGGTCAGTACTGAGGGAGTGCCGCACTGTCAGAGGGTCAGTACTGAGGGAGTGCCGCACTGTCAGAGGGATGGTACTGAGGGAGTGCCGCACTGTCAGAGGGTCAGTGCTGAGGGAGTGCTGCACTGTCAGAGGGTCAGTGCTGAGGGAGTGCTGCACTGTCAGAGGGTTAGTACTGAGGGAGTGCCGCACTGTCAGAGGGTCAGTACTGAGGGAGTGCCGCACTGTCAGAGGGTCAGTACTGAGTGAGTGCCGCACTGTCAGAGGGTCAGTACTGAGGGAGTTCCGCACTGTCAGAGGGTCAGTACTGAGGGAGTGCCGCACTGTCAGAGGGTCAGTACTGAGGGAGTGCTGCACTGTCAGAGGGTCGGTGCTGAAAAAGCTTGCACCTCAGAAGGTCAGTACTGATGGAGCTCTGCGCTTAGAGGTTCAGTGCTCAGGGAGCACTGCACTGTCAGAGGGTCAGTAGTGAGGCAACACGTCATGAGGAAGTTCACAAGCAGGTTCCAGGAATGAAGAACTTGTGATATGTGGAGCGGTTGGGGACACTGGGTTTGTATTCAATGGAGTTTAGAAGGATGCAGAGGGATCTTACTGAGAGGCTTGGATATAGTGGATTTGGAGAAATGTTTCCACAAGTTGGAGAGACTAGTATTCGAGGGCACAGCCTCCGACTGAAGGGACGATCCTTTAAAACAGAAATGAGGAGATGGGTGGCATGATGGTGCAGTGGTTCGCACTGCTGCCTCGCGGCGTCGAGGACCAGTTTCGATCACGGCCCCGGGTCACTGTCCGTGCGGAGATTACACATTCTCCCCGTGTCTGCGTGGGTCTCACCCCACAACCCAAAGATGCGCAGGGTAGATGGATTGGCGACACTAAATTGCTCCGCAATTAATTAGAAAAAAAAGAATTGGGTACTTTAAATCTATGTAAAAAAAAAACTGAAATGAGGAGGATTTTCTTCAGCCAGTGGGTGGGGAATCTGTGGAACTCTTTAAGTCAGAAATAGATATATTCTTGAGGAAGATGGGGATCAGGAGTTACGGGGAAAAGGCAGGAGAATGGGGATGAGAAACATATCAGCCATGATTGGATGGCGGAGTAGACTTGATGGGCCGAATGGCAAAATTCTGCTCCTATATCTTATGGAACGGCAATACTGCCTGACATCGCCGAGGGAGGGCAGCACTGTCTGCAAGCTCCAGTACGAAGGGAGGATCAGTGCCGAGGGATCTGGGCTTCGGTGGGCTGCTGCTGCCAAGCGAGCACTTAATATGCTTTATAATTCTAAATGTTATACACTCATTGTTCCTTCCCCAAGAATTCTGTTCTGAGTGACGTCAATCTTAAAACTTGTTTACTTCAGTAGTGACCACCCATAAGTGTGCTAAAAGTATTTTTAATTCTCCTCGCTTCTAGATTTTCTGAAGTATGGTGTTTATTGACTCAATTATTCTCTTGTTTTGGTTACTTTTCTTTAATTCCCAAACTAACCTCTTGGTTGCTTTCTCTGCGAGGACCACCGTAGATTCTTTGTTTCAAACTCGGCAATCTTTTGGTGTCTTACAACATTCAAATTAATTCATCCTCACTCCTCTTCTGCACAGTAAATTAGGAAGTTTTTTAAAACTCTGCTTACAATGCAGGTTTATCTAACTCATTTAAATCATAGAATCCCTACAGCGTTGAAAGAGGCCATTCGGCCCATGAGTCTGCTCCAACCCCCTGAAAGAGCACTCTACCCACGACCACTCCCCCTGCCCTATCCTGGTAACCCCACCTAACCTGCACATGGGAGGAAACCGGAGCACTTGGGAGGAAACCGGAGCACCCGGAGGGAACCTGCGCAGACACGAGGAGAAATGCAAACTCCACACAGTTGCTCAAGACCGGGATTGAATGCGGGTCTTTGGCACTGTGAGACAGCAGTGCTCGCCACTGTGCCACCGTGCCACTCTTTTTTACTTTGACTATCATGTCTGCGAGCTGTCAACTGCGCACACCAGTTCCAGGCTGCCACTGATAAGAATGGCTCAGCGTCACTATACAGCCTCAAGCAGGCTTGGTCTGCCCAGAAGTTATGGTTTCTAAACCTTGGGTTCACTTTTTTTTCTTCAGCACAGGCAGGGCCCATTTCCTTTTTCAGTTCCCGTTAGGAGCATGCATAGTTTTAAGCTTCTACACGTGCTGTTTATAAACCTAACTCTTCTATTCTGATCTTTTCAGTGTAATAACTTCCCAGCTTGTTTACGATGCATTCACCCCCTTGTCTACAGTTGAAACTCTTAATTTTAAGAATCAATGTTTTAATCTAAAGCGCGTGAGCCGTGAACTAGATATTCACAACAGAAGAGATCAGCGAACCTTTGTTACCTGAGGCTGTTGTTCTCCCTCCCATCCCCACTGCCCCACAGCACCCCTGCACTGCTGTATCCCCATATTTAGAGAATAGGCCTCTCTGCACCTACAGCTCCATCACCCGAAAGCTGGTACTGCTGTATGTCAAATTTTGTTGCTTGAAGGTGTCAGTGTCAATATAATGTTCTGCTTTATTGAGCAATAACTATATATGTAGGAGAAAGGAATTGGAACACTTATTTTTATAAAGAAAATTATAAATTATGCCATGCATAAATTTACTTCGGGGTGCAAGATCTACCTGAGTTTAATCTGCGGATGACTAGATCTGATGGTGTAGGTCTTTTGCAAAGTGATGAGAAGTGTTGCGTGCAGTAGGTATTGTTGGACTAATTCAACATGGATGGGTGGCATGGCGGCGCAGTGGTTAGCATTGTTGCCTCACGGCACCTAGGACCCGGATTTGATCCCGGCCCCGGGAGTTTGCACATTCTCCCCGTGTCTGCGTGGGTCTCACCCCCACAACCCAAAAAGCTGTGTAGGGTAGGTGGATTGGCTGCGCTAATTAATTGCCCCTTAATTGGAAAAAAGAATTGGATACGGTAAATTAAAAAAAATAATAATTCAACATGGAAATCTGATGCAGCAATGGAAAATAGTGCTAGATAGGATGGCAACTGAGCTTCACAGAGCAACTGCTGTCATTTGGAGATGCTGTCTTTTGTTCGCTGCAAAATTGAGGGGATAAATTGTAAATTAAATATAGCTCCAGGGATCGGGGTTCAAGGTGAGGTTGGAGAAGTTGGGATTCTTTTCCTTTGCTCCAAGGAGATTGAGGGGAGATTTGATAGCGGTGTAGAAGATGATGATAGATTTAGATAAGGTAGACAAAGAAAAGCTGTTCCCATTAGTTGATGGTGCAAGGGGTAGGGGGCACAGATATGAGGTTTGGGGCAAGAGATACAGGAGGAATCTCAGGCTGAACATTTTTACGCAGAGTGGTAATGACCTGGATCTTGCTGCCCACAAGGGTGGTGGAAGCAGAGACTATCAGAGATTTCATAAGGAAATTACATAGACAGTTTGAGGTACATAAATATGCTGGGCTGTGGAAATATAGTGGGGGAATGGGACTGACTGGATTGCCAATTGGCCTCCTGTACCAGATGGAATCTGATTCTATGAGATTATAAGAGCCCTTCCTGTTTATTTCCTTTGTTCCCATTTCTTTTCTTTTTTTTGGTCTGTTGACCCACAATCAGGATGTGCCTTTAAGCAGAAGACTCAAAGTTGAAATAGCCTGCTTGCCAGGATAAAAGCAAATTACTGCGGATGCTGGAATATGAAAGGAAAGAGAAAACGCTGGAAAATCTCAGCAGATCTGGCAGCATGTGTCGGGAGAGAAAATAGCTAACGTTTCGAGTCCAGTGACTCTTTGTCAAAGCTAGCAGATAGAGAAAGTGGGAAATATTTATACTGTGGAGTGAGAATGAAAGATGATTCTTTCATTCTCTTGGTTTTCTCTGACAAGGTAGACAGACTTGCCAGAGAAAACCATATCAAGCTTAGAAGGAAGGAGTACCAAAACGAAAGTATGAACGTCAGACAGATGTTGACTGGAAGGCATCCCAGTGCTTCAGTGATCTATATCATTTTATATTTATCAATATTTTCTCTTCCTCTCCACTACTCTTTCTCCTTTGTCTGTGTGTGTGTGTTTATACAGAGAGGTGAGTTTGGAAAGGGGTGGTAGATAAATTTACTCTGTTTAATTATAATACGGCACAAAATAAAAGGTTGCTTGCATTGTAAAGTTACAAACCTGGCGACTATAGTTTATTGGGTTCAACCAAGGATCTAATTTCACCTGTCTTACGACTCCGGGTCAAGTGCAGCTGGGATTGACCGCTCAATAGCCGAGGTTGACTGTATTCAGTTGGGTAAGTTTTGTGAAGAATGATATTTTACCACTAGTAATGAGAATGCAATAGACCTGTGCAGAATTTTGTGCAGTACTTTGTGTCAGCTATGCATTCAGGTCTATCCGCAAACATGAACCACCCCCACCACCAAAGCACTGTGGCAGCAGTGTGTACTATCGACAAGATGCGCTGCAGCAACTCATCAAGGCACCCTAGACAGCACCTTCCAAACCCATTACAGCTGCCATCTAGAAGGGCGGCAGTCATATGACCTGGAAATTCCCCACCAAGCCACTAGCCATCCTGATTTGGAAATATCTCACCGTTCCTTCACTGTCGCTGGGTCAAAATCCTGGAACTCCTCCCAAGCAGCACTGTGGATGTGCCTGCACATAGAACATTACAGCGCAGTACAGGCCCTTCGGCCCTCGATGTTGCGCCGTCCTGTGAAACCACTCTAAAGTCCCTCTACACTATTCCCTTATCGTCCTTATGTCTATCCAATGACCATTTGAATGCGTTTAGTGTTGGCGAGTCCACTACTGTTGCAGGCAGGGCATTCCAAGCCCTTACTACTCTCTGAGTAAAGAATCTACCTCTGGCATCTGTCCTACATCTATCTCCCCTCAATTTAAAGCTATGTCCCTTCGTACTGGACATCACCATCCAAGGAAAAAAAGCTCTCAATGTCCACCCTATCTAATCCTCTGATCATCTTGTATGTCTCAATTAAGTCACCTCTTAACCTCCTTCTCTCTAACAAAAACAGCCTCAAGTCCTTCAGCCTTTCCTCATAAGATCTTCCCTCCATACCAGGCAACATCCTTGTAAATCTCCTCTGTACCCTTTCCAAAGCTTCTACATCCTTCCTATAATGTGGCGACCAGAACTGCACGCAATACTCCAAATGCGGCCGCACCAGAGTTTTGTACAACTGCAACGTGACCTCATGGCTCCGAAACTCAATTCCTCTACCAATAAAAGCTAACACACCGTACGCCTTCTTAACAACCCTCTCAACCTGGGTGGTAACTTTCAGGGATCTATGGACATGGACACTGAGATCTCTCTGCTCATCCACGCTACCAAGAATCTTACCATTAGCCCAGTACTCTGTCTTCCTGTTATTCCTTCCAAAATGAATCACCTCACACTTTTCTGCATTAAACTCCATTTGCCACCTGTCAGCCCAGCTCTGCAGCTTATCTATGTCCCTCTGTAACTTGTAACATCCTTCTGCACTGTCCACAACTCCACCGACTTTAGTGTCATCTGCAAATTTACTCACCCATCCTTCTACGCCCTCCTCCAGGTCATTTATAAAAATGACAAACAGCAGCGGCCCCAAAACAGATCCTTGTGGCACACCACTAGTAACTGGACACCAGTCAGAACATTTCCCATCAACCACCACTCTTTGTCTTCTATCAGCTGGCCAATTTCTGATCCAAACTGCTAAATCACCCTGAATCCCATGCCTCTGTATTTTCTGCAATAGCCTACCGTGGGGAACCTTATCAAACGCTTTACTGAAATCCATATACACCACATCAAACCTCAAGAACTGCAGTGGTTCAAGAAAGCAGCTCACCACCACCTTCTGAAGAGCAACTAGGGATGGGCAATAAATGCTGGCCTAACTAGCGACTCCCACATCCTATGAATGGATTACAATACTTTGGAACTTACATTGGTACAGTCATAAAGTGGTTATGTTACTGGAGTCGTAATCCAGAAGCCAGGACTAAGAGTACTGAAAAATAAAAGAAGCAGATGGCCTGGCCAATTGCTGGACTGCTTATCATGGTCAATTAATGAATATCAGAAAATGCTGGAAATGTTTAGCGGTCTGGCAGTCTGTATAGAAAGGGAAACAGAGTTAATGTTTCAGATGGATGACCTTTTGCCTACTTTTGTCAGTCAAGGATATTGAGGATTACAGCACCAAGGTGGGTGGTTGAAGTTACGGATCAGGCATTAAGAGGGAGTTGGAAAGAATTCATGAGAATGGTTCTGGGATGAGGATCCCTGTTACATAGATAGTCCCAGCTTCTCCAGTCTATTTCTCTTTGAAAAGAGAAAATTGAGAGGAGATTAGACAGAACTCAAAATCTTGAGGTAGCTGGACAGAGTTGATGGAAGAATTGAGAAGGAGAGGATGGAGATATAAGGTTATTGTCAAAAGAAGCAATGGAGACACGAGAAACCTTCTCGCTCAGTGCGTGGTTAGTATCTGGAATGCACTGCCTGAGAGTATGTGGAGGGGGAGGGGGTGCAGATTTAATCAAGGCATTCCAGAGGAAATTGGATTATCTGAAAAGGAATAATGTGCAGGGTTATGACAATGTGGACAACAGACGTTCAGCAATACTCAAATCTTGCACTACTGAGTAACTTGTCTGATATTGAAAGATCTGTGAATGGCATGCACTTCCTGTCCCCACAATGTACTTCCCATTCTCCTTTTTTTTGTCACGCTTTAATGGCTATACTTACATTAGAAATGCTAAAAGATTTACATTATATTTTTGGTACGTCACGCCATGCTCTTGATGCTGGGTGTGAATGCTGGAAGCCTCTGTAACCCTTTCTCCTGTAAGACTTGCAACCTTTCATTGCCCTTTCACTCTTATGTCTTAATCTCTTGTGTGGCTCAGTGTTGAATTTTGTTTGCTAATCTGTTTTGGGACTTTTTGTCACATTGACGTTGCTAGCTAAATGTGCCTTGTTGTTTGTAGAAGGTGCTGTGTGGATCAAGTAACTGAAATCTGACCATTTACTCCACCTGACCTCTTTTCATGTTAATCAAATCTCAATCTTCATCCAATAAATTGGCACCTGGCCCTCCATGTCCTCTTGTTTTTGGCCTGTTTTGGACTGTGGCTTGTGCCAGACTTTGAGCTGCCTGGCCCATTCTATTGGCAGATTGTATGTAATCACTCACCTTGACCCCCCCTTTGCTGCTTGCACCCTCCAAATCGCAAACTGAAAGTTGCACTTGCAAGGCCTGGAATTGACTGGCGCCTGTTACCCTCTTAATTCACGGGTGCCTGCTCCTTTGTTAACTTATAATTCTGCTGTTGTGCAAACTGCTTTGCTAATTTATAGATTTTTGCTTGCTTTCTGAATTTACCTCTCCATTGTTCTGTGAATTGCACTTTCACGTATCTGATCGTCAGTCCAGAAGTAAAACACTCGAACACGTCAGTAACGAATATTCGTTTATTTACGGCCGGGACAAATCTCTAAGCAGTCGGGTAACCACCTTTGAGAAGTGCCAAAGTCCAAAATATGGACTGTCTCTTTATACAATCACAGCTTAGAGGTGGTCCCCTTAAATTCCTAGATACACCAATGATTTGGCAAGGATCCAGAACATGTACATATATGGAATTATTCTTCGAGGTCGGGAGGTTATTTTTGACATAATCATTAGCACAAGTCACTATTAATATTAATACAAAGGTTTTTGTATCCCATGGCCATCTGGCTTATCTCATTCCAAGGCCCTTCCTTTAACATTTAAATGTTTATTTGTTCCAACTGGTCAAACGAGCTTAATTATGTTATCTCTGCAATAAAGTAACGGTTCCCATTCATTCCATTCTTTGCCTTTTTGACCTCTCTGCTTTTACAGATACGGGTCAGAACATTAATTAGTACCAATGCCACCCTCCCTATATTCCATCCCATAACCTTCTGACATCTTTGCTTTTACAGATGCCGGTCAGACACACTCCCTTTATTTCATCCCTTGACCTGTTGACATCTCTTTCACAGAGCTTTTCAGAACTGTTATATTAACCCTATCAGCGAAGTTCCAAATGAAATCCACTTCTACATTCCCCCCTTTGATCATTCCTTGATCACATAACACTCAGGATACTTTAGATGGAAATGAGAGCGAGGCGGAGGTACTCCTCCTCTACTAGGCTCCGGCAGGATGCCACTTCCTCATATAGGTCAGGGGTAGGTGGAACCAGTGTTTCTTTTTCGTCTAGGGCGGATCTCTGAAGCATCTGTGGTAATGCAGTGGCACCCAAACGGTTGCATAGGCATTTCACACCAGTAGCTATGATACAGAGCAACAAACAGATGGTAACGAAGATAATGAGCCCATGGAATAGGTAAGTGGCCCAAGAATTGGACCACATCCAGCTCCACCAGTCAGCCTGACCGGCGAGTCGCAAGCGCTGTACTCCATCTCTGATATGGGTTACCAGACGCGTGATATTCTCTGAACTGTCTGGAATGTAAGTGCAACATTCGGTCCCTATGATAGCACAGGTCCCCCTGTGTGGTTAATAATGTTATTGATGATGGCGTGGCCTTTCCAGTCAGTAAGACCAAAAGTGTACTTACATGAACTGGTTCCTAACACATATGTTCCAGGAGTTCGTACTTCCCGGAGTAAGCAGACCGTTCCGGTCTGGGGGTTCTGGAT
Organism: Scyliorhinus canicula; assembly: GCF_902713615.1. Taxonomy (NCBI): domain Eukaryota; kingdom Metazoa; phylum Chordata; class Chondrichthyes; order Carcharhiniformes; family Scyliorhinidae; genus Scyliorhinus; species Scyliorhinus canicula. Next base: position 184,683,666 of record NC_052155.1, on the reverse strand, counting down.
ATTGAAGAACGGGGGTGTGCGATCTGCTGAGTAAGATGGCTGTCGCCAACCAAAGAAATCCCGCAAAGGGTAGCCGGCACTCAGCCATTCTTGGGCTGCTTCCCTGTGGTTTACAGAGGAGGACCTGGAGGCCCTGGTTGGTAAGGCAGAGTGACTAGTTACTGTCCTGTTCTGGAATATAACCCATTCAGCCGTCTGTTCGATCGAGAAAGGAACAGATATCAAGGGAATGCCTCCATGGGCATGGGTCGGGACCTGTGTACATACCCAGCAAGAGGAGACACCCACTTTCTTAGCATAGACATAGGACATAAACAGAAATGAATTCGCCGTTACATGGTGCGTTGCCCGCTTCCTTCTGGAAGGCGAGTAGGGGTGAGTAGTCCTTGATGGTAAAATTTGTACCCTGTCCTTATCAATGCACCGGTGGTTCCACCGGCATGTGCGGCGATCGTAGATCAGAACCATGTACGTAATCAGGAATCGGGGCTTCTGGTCGTCGGGAGGAACGGTGGTCGGGCAGGTTTTGATAGCGGTGGTGATCCATCGGAGATCTGTCGTTGTTCCACATCGTGGGGTTCCTTCTCGGCACAGGGGTGGACGTCGGCTTCCATACGGGCATCTCCTTCTTCCGGATGCAGCGAGAGAGAGCAGGGTGGCGAGTATTGTGACGGTGAAGAGGGACTTCATCCTGGTACTCGTGTTCCTAGGACTTAAAGGAAAAGTTTAGAACATCATGGATACTTAATTAACTTACAATGGTGCATATGTACCCATGCGTTCCGGCCCTCCACTTTTACTGCAGTGGGGGTAGTGAGTAGAACCTGTAGGGGACCCTCCCATCGAGGTTCCAAACCTTTACGTGTCCAATTTCGAATTAGGACATAATCCCCAGGGTTGATGGAGACGTCATGAGTAATGGATGGGACTTCTTCCTGGGTGGCACGAACTCGGGAGTGTAATCCTTTCAAAATTCTAGTTAGTGTTAATATATAATTAGCCATCTCGGTAGTCATGTAATGGAATTGAACATTCCGTGGAACACTGCTGTCCCAAGGCGTTCGAAAGGGTCTGCCATATAGTATTTCCGCTGGGCTTAGGTGAGTTTTTCCTGCGGGGGTGGCACGTAGCTGGAAGAGTGCTAAAGGCAGGAGTTTGAGCCAAGTGGCCCCAGTGTCTGCTTGTAGTTTAGCGAGTTTAGTCTTTAGAGTCTGATTAGCCCTTTCCACCACTCCAGCGGCTTGTGGTCTGTAGGCACAATGAAACTGTTGCTTTATTCCAAGCAGAGCACAGAATTCCTTATTGATTTGACCTATGAAGTGGGGACCATTGTCAGAGCTCAGCCGGGCTGGAATTCCAAATCGCGGAACAATTTCTCGCATTAACACCTTAACTACTGTCGAGGCCTTGTTATCCGTAGTCGGGTAGGCCTCGATCCATTTGCTAAAAGTGTCCACAATGACTAACACATATTTATAGCATTGGCATCTTTCCAACTCAATGTAATCCATTTGCAGGGTCTCAAATGGACCCTCAGGTAAGGGGGTTGTGCCAGGATCACAGGGGACGGCCTTACCGGGGTTGTGCTGTTGACAGATTAGGCACCGACTGCTAATTTGTTGGGCCATTTCTTGCAGTCGTGGGTGCCACCAGCTTTTTAACAATATGTCCCCTGTGGCACGAGCTCCACAGTGAGTTGCAAAGTGTACACATTCGGTCACCCAGGCTGCGAATGCATCGGTCATACATGTTTGTCCTACCGGGGTGACCCACAGCTTATTTTCGATATCATATATACATCCTAAGTTTTTCCACATATTTACAGCAGTTGCAGGAGCGTCCTCCTACATTTGGATTATGTCAGCAATGGTTGGCATAGGTTTTTCAGAGGGGGACTTTCCCGAGGGGGTTTTAGTCTGCCTCATCATTCTAGGCACCATTAGTTTGCCAGATTTAGAAATTTCTTTTGCCTTCTCGTCCGCTCTCCTGTTGCCCGTTTCCACCAGTCCTGTGCCTTTTGTATGCGCTGCGCATTTTATCACCGCTATCTTGTCTGGGAGCATAAGGGCCTGCAATAACTGGGTTACTAACTGCTGGTGTGAGATGGGTGTACCAGCGGAGGTTAGAAATCCTCTGTTTTTCCATCACCGTCTTGATCGATGATTGCATAGCCAGATTGTCTATCCCCCCTTTCGCCGACGGAAGAACTTCCATCGGTGAAAAAGGAACAATCTGCACTTGGGAGGGGTATATCGGAGAGGTTGTCTCGAACCGAGGAGACTTCCTGCAACAGTTGCAGACAGTCATGAGTTGGGTCGAGCATGTCTGTGGGAGGATGCGTCAAAAAGTTAGCAGGGTTGATAGTGGTGCAGTGGGCAAACTGGACCTTTGGGTTATTAAGGAGAGCAATCTCATATCTATTCTGACGAGCCATCGTGAGATGCTGAGTCTGTAGCTGTCCCAAAAGGGCCGTAACAGAATGGGAACTATAGACAGTGATATCTTGTTGGAGGGTAATATTAGCAGCCGATTGCAGGCTGTTGTAGATAGCTGCAAGAATTTGGGTACAGATAGGATAGCCAAGGGCCACCGGATCGAGTTTAGAGGAGTAGTATGCAACCGGGCGACAGCGGTCGCCGTGGCGTTGGGTCAGGACAGCTGTGGCGCAGTCGGCAAGGACTGTGCAATAGAGCTGAAAAGGGCGATCATATAAGGGTCGACCAAGGGCAGGGGCCTGGAGGAGTGCCTCCTTGAGGTGGTTCTGCTAGTGACTGTTTGTGATCTGCGGGCACTAGGACCCTGCGGAGCCATGCAGTGTCAATTTCAACGCAGCAGTTTCGAAACTGCTCAGCACAAATTCTTTATCTGTTTATTCTGAGACCAATGTAGTTCTGAACATACTGAGTTACTCATAATACTGATCACATTCCAGGGGCGGTGGCGGAGGTGGCTGTGGGGGCTGTGGGGGCTGTGGGGGCTGTGGGGGCTGTGGGGGCTGTGGGGGCTTTGGGGGCTGTGGGGGCTGTGGGGGCTTCTGACGTCCCCCGCAATTGAACAGATGTTCCTCATCCCCATCGTCCCCCTCCTCCCAACCTTGCTTCGCATTGCTGACCGGCGCCAGGGTAGGATTAGCATCCTTACGTTTCTTATATTCTTGACATTCCCTTTGTAAGACCTCTACTGTTTTAACAATTCCCCCCTTGGTGAGGCCAATACCCAATTTTGAGGCATTTGCCTGCCAGCTAGCCAGTATAGATGCATCTTTCACTGACTGACAGTATTCCCTCCACAAGGCAATTAATTTCTTTGCGGTGGGTTCTTGATAATACAGAAAAATGTGTCATTTGAAACATGAAAGTCTGGCAATATCTGGTTTAAGAGGGTACAGGGAAAGATCCCACAAAAGGTTAATAGCAGCTGCAAAGAGCAGGGTTATAAAATGCAGATTCTTGCTCACAAACAGGCTTCAGCAGAAACAATGGCTCACACCTTCATGGAATGTAACTATCTCAGAAAGCATCTGAAAAAGCATGGATGAGAGTTTCAATTGCATTAAGTGACGAATGTTTAAAACAGGCAAGTCTTTCAAGTCACAACCAAGTTAAATTTTAGCATACAGCTAAGAGCAAAGTTTCACACCTTAATTGAAATAAACTCTCTTAGTAAACAGCTGGAAAGAATGGAAGATGCTCAGTCGAATTTAGTGTCAATTTAAGGGGTAAAATTCTACAAACATCAAGTTAATTAAAAGAAAATTGGAGATGACCTGGCTACGAGAAACAACATTTAAGTCAAAATCAAAGGCAAAGTTATGAACTGGGGACAATTGGAAAATTAAACGATTTGAAATCACAGAAATAAAAGTTAACTATTGAAACAAAAGCATTTTTTAAATCAAATCTGAGAGGAGACGATATGCCTGAAATGAATAACGAGTTGTAGTAAGATGTTTACATCAAAGATACTTTTAAACTATCAAAGTGAAACAAGCCCATATACAATACAGTCGTTAAAACTTAATAACTCTTCGAAAGAGAATATAAACCCAGGGAGCAGAAGCAGCAGCACTCTGTCACAGCAACAGGAGAGAGAGAGAGAGAGAGAGACAGCCTGCTGGAGAAAGACAAGGAAAGCAGCCGAGTTTAAACAGCTAACACAACTCAAGAAGACCAGATTTTAAGTGGTTATTAGCTTACTTCACTTCCTTAATAACACAGGACCCAGGACACCAATGCTATTAAGGGGTAAGTAGGTAAAATTCTTCGGTGAAGGTATGGGTTATACCGGGGGATAGGCTCCGAGAACCCCGCCCGTAACTTCCAGAGAACGCTGCCTGGAATCACGGCGGCAGTCCCGTCCGGAGCCCACAGCCCGTTAACCGTCCCCTAGCAATCCTGAGAACCCCGCCCGTAACTCCAGCGAACGCTGCCTGGAATCACAGCGGCTCCTCAGGCTGCCTCTAGCAGTCCTGGCAACCCCGCCCGTAACTCCAGCGAACGCTGCCTGGAATCACGGCGGCAGTCCCAGGCTGCCCACAGCCCGTTAACCGTCCCCTAGCAATCCTGAGAACCCCGCCCGTAACTCCAGCGAACGCTGCCTGGAATCACGGCGGCTCCTCAGGCTGCCCCCAGCAGTCCTGGCAACCCCGCCCGTAACTCCAGCGAACGCTGCCTGGAATCACGGCGGCAGTCCCAGGCTGCCCCTAGAGACGATAACCACAGGGTTCACTCACTTACCCTCTTTAAAACGGGTTCGCTGGACTGACCTGGATCTCGCAGAGGCTTCTCGACAAACCAACGGCAAGGCTGAGCAACGATCAAACTAGTAGTAGGCGAATACCAAGGTGGAAAAGAAATTTTTACTCACGTTGGGGGCCAAATTCGTCCTCTACTTTGAACGAGCTCAGTCAATTACGCCGGTTAGTTGCGCAGACCCCTCTGGAGATCCCCGTACGGGCCACCAAATGTGAATTGCACTTTCACGTATCTGATCGTCAGTCCAGAAGTAAAACACTCGAACACGTCAGTAACGAATATTCGTTTATTTACGGCCGGGACAAATCTCTAAGCAGTCGGGTAACCACCTTCGAGAAGTGCCAAAGTCCAAAATATGGACTGTCTCTTTATACAATCACAGCTTAGAGGTGGTCCCCTTAAATTCCTAGATACACCAATGATTTGGCAAGGATCCAGAACATGTACATATATGGAATTATTCTTCGAGGTCGGGAGGTTATTTTTGACATAATCATTAGCACAAGTCACTATTAATATTAATACAAAGGTTTTTGTATCCCATGGCCATCTGGCTTATCTCATTCCAAGGCCCTTCCTTTAACATTTCAATGTTTATTTGTTCCAACTGGTCAAACGAGCTTAATTATGTTATCTCTGCAATAAAGTAACGGTTCCCATTCATTCCATTCTTTGCCTTTTTGACCTCTCTGCTTTTACAGATACGGGTCAGAACATTAATTAGTACCAATGCCACCCTCCCTATATTCCATCCCATAACCTTCTGACATCTTTGCTTTTACAGATGCCGGTCAGACACACTCCCTTTATTTCATCCCTTGACCTGTTGACATCTCTTTCACAGAGCTTTTCAGAACTGTTATATTAACCCTATCAGCGAAGTTCCAAATGAAATCCACTTCTACAGTTCTATTGATTTGATCATAGAATTTACAGAGCAGAAGGAGGTCATTCGGCCCATCGAGTCTGCACCGGCTCCTGGAAAGAGCACCCTACCCAAGGTTAACACCTCCACCCTATCCCCATAACCCAGTAACCTCACCCAACACTAAGGGCAATTTTGGACACTAAGGGCAATTTATCATGTCCAATCCACCTAACTTGCACATCTTTGGACTGTGGGAGGAAGCCGGAGCACCTGGATGAAACCCATGCACACACGGGGAGGATGTGTAGACTCCGCACAGACAGTGACCCGAGCCGGAATCGAACCTGGGACCCTGGAGCTGTGAAGCGATTGTGCTATCCACAATGCTACCGTGCTGCCCTGTTCCTGTCTCAATCTGCTTCATTAGTTTGGTGTGCCCACAGTACCATTAACACGATTTGTTCCATTGATCTGCTGAGACATTGCAATGCTCTCTGCTCCGTGGATCTAGAACATAGAACATAGAACGATACAGCGCAGTACAGGCCCTTCGGCCCTTGATGTTGCACCGACATGGAAAAAAAAAACTAAAGGCCATCTAACCTACACTATGCCCTTATCATCCATATGCTTATCCAATAAACTTTTAAATGCCCTCAATGTTGGCGAGTTCACTACTGTTGCAGGTAGGGCATTCCACGGCCTCACCACTCTTTGCGTAAAAAACCCACCTCTGACCTCTGTCCTATATCTATTACCCCTCAATTTAAAGCTATGTCCCCTCGTGCTAGCCACCCCCATCCGCGGGAGAAGGCTCTCACTGTCCACCCTATCTAACCCTCTGATCATTTTGTATGCCTCTATTAAGTCACCTCTTAACCTTCTTCTCTCTAACGAAAACAACCTCAAGTCCATCAGCCTTTCCTCATAAGATTTTCCCTCCATACCAGGCAACATCCTGGTAAATCTCCTCTGCATCCGTTCCAAAGCTTCCACTGTTAGCTGTTAGCTGCAGTCTGTTAGCTGCTGCCTTGTTAATTTATCTACTTTTTCTCTGGTCTCCTCGCCACTCAATCTCATGCCAATTACATTTATACCTGTGTCAGTGGCCCATCTCTTTGTTTATTGATTCATCGGTATGGCTGGTGCATTATGAATTTACTGATTGACTGGATTGTACCTGATTGTAGCTTTGGCATTTTCTGCTGCGCGCTCTTACTTCGTCCCGTAATGTCTACAGCTTTTTCATTCATTGCTATTCGATACGTTTACTGAGTCACTGTCCATCTATCTTGTGCTGAGTTTCATTTGATTTGTTATTTTCGTGATGTTGGTTGAGGGATAATATTGGACAGAACACTGGGGAGAGCGTCCCTACTCTCCTAAAGATAGTGTCCCGGATCTTTAAAGTCCACCGGAAAGGGCAGATAGGGCTTTGGTTTGATGTCGCAGCTGAAAGACGGCACCCATGACAGTGCAGCATTCTCCCTCCATGCCACTGGGTGTGCTAGCCTGAATTTTTGTGCTCAAGAGTTCCTGGAGTGGGACTAGAAACCACAACCAAAAAGAAAATCCACGTGGATGCCCGACCGGGCCTACTTCAAGACCCGACCCCAGGAGCGCCCAAGGAGGGAACAGACCATGGGACTCAGCCCAACTTGCATCAGGAAGCCCCTGCCCATGACCCAGGGCCCCCGAAATGGCGGACCCTAACCCTAACCCTACTCTACTCCCTGTACACACATGACTGCGTGGCAAAATTTGATCCCAACTCCATCTACAAGTTTGCTGACGATACGACCATAGTGGGCCGGATCTCGAATAACGACGATTCAGAATACAGGAGGGAGCTAGAGAACCTAGTGGAATGGTGAAGCAACAACAATCTCTCCCTCAATGCCAGTAAAACTAAAGAGCTGGTCATTGACTTCAGGAAGCAAAGTACTGTACACACCCCTGTCAGCAACAACGGGGCCGAGGTGGAGATGGTTAGCAGTTTCAAATTCCTAGGGGTGCACATCTCAAAAATCTGTCCTGGTCCACCCATGTCGACGCTACCACCAAAAAAGCACGCAGCGCCTATACTTCCTCAGGAAACTAAGGAAATTCGGCATGTCCACATTAACCCGTACCAACTTTTATAGATGCACCATAGAAAGCATCCTATCTGGCTGCATCACAGCCTGGTATTGCAACTGATCGGCCCAGGACCGTAAGAACCGTCAGAGAGTCGTGAACACAGCCCAGTCCATCACACGGACCTGCTTCCTATCCATTGACTCCATCTACACCTCCCGCTGCCTGGGGAAAGCAGGCAGCATAATCAAAGCCCCCTCCCACCCAGTTTAATCCCTCTTCCAACCTCTTCCATCGGGCAAGAGATACAGAAGTCTGAGAACACGCATGAACAGACTCAAAAACAGCTTCTTCCCCACTGTTGCCAGACTCCTAAATGACCCTCTTATTGACTTACCTCATTAACACCATACCCCTATATGCTTCATTCGATGTCGGTGCTTATGTAGTATCTTGTGTTGCTCAATTATGTATTTTCTTTTATTCCCTTTTTTTCCATGTACTTAATGATCTGTTGAGCTGCTCGCAGAAAAATACTTTTCACTGTACCTCGGTACACATGACAATAAAGAAATCCAATCTAATCCAATTCTGACTCCGAGGGCAAATTAATCTAATGCACTGTTTTTGTTTTAGTGAAGGAGACAATTCGGGTGTTATCAGTCTCCATTGCAAATAAAACTTGTGAAAATAATTAGATCAAGGGGTATGGGGAAAGCGCGGGAGTGTGGTATTGAAATAGAGGATCAGCCATGATGATTTTGAATGACGGAGCAGGCTCGAAGGGCCGAATAGCCTCCTCCTGCTCCTATTTTCTGTGTTTCTACGAAGTATTACATATAACTATTAACTTTTAGCCACAATCCTGCGTATGAGAATGTAATTGTATTGACATGCAGTATCCAAATCATCATCAGAGTTTTAATTGTGGGAAACGCCCCTTGTTTCAAATGTTTTGATATTTCAAACACTGAAATGTGTTTTTAGTGCTGGGTTCATGCAGTGGTGGAGCTGACGTGAGTCAGAGAGTGCCCAGAGGAAGAGCTCACTCGTGCGTAAAAGTCACATGGAGTATGTAAAAAGGTGTCAGCTGTGGATCACCCTCTTGCCTCTGGGTTGGGAAGCTATGGGTTCAAGCCCCATTCCAGAGACTTGAGAGCACTCAATGTCGGCTAATATTCCTAGTGCAGCCTTGAGGGGAATGCTGTACTGTCTTAGGTGCTACCTTTCAGACAAGGTGTTAAGCTGAAGCCCCAGCTGCCCTTTCAGGTGGACACAAAAGATCTCCTCGTGTCATTTTGCCAAAGCGTAGGTAAATTATCCCTGGTGTCCGGCCGGTATTTATTCCTTAATCAATATCACTGAAAAACAAATATTCTCGGCATCTCATTTTCTGTTAGCGCAAGAATGCACTCTCTTAATTGTGATCTATTTTTGTAACTGTCCATAGGATGTTTCTTCACTCGAGTCAATATTCT